>NC_139767.1:35933806-36313806 GCF_965231275.1 Zosterops lateralis | reverse complement strand
ATAATCCTTCTTAAACAACAGGAATGTGAATGTTAAACTTGCAAGAAAAAAAATAATTCCAGGGTTCTGTGCAAGCCTTGCTCACATCCCTGCTGGTGAGGAGAGGTTCTGTGGCTCCTCCAACAACCCCTTTAAGCTCATGAAGTTGTTGTTGCAAAATTCCAGAACAGGTAAAATGACAGAGGCACCTCTGGTATATTGAGTGATGCCTGAAATTAGGATTAATTCCCTTGGAAACAAAATGTGGCTGGACCAGTTGCAGAGTTTCCTGCTTAGGAAGGGCTCTGGAGATGAGCAGGAAGAGCTCTGGGGATCTCAGCTCTCAGAAGAAGCAGCAATTCAGCTGGACACTTCCATCCCTGCAGAGTGCCTGCAGCGAGCTCCTCAATGGGCTGGGAATACAAAAAACAGGTGGGGGATGTGGTTTGAGCGATGCCTGGTGAGTAATGGGCTGGGAACACTCACCATGGCATCAAGGCCATGCTGTATTTTAATTAGAGAGGGGATAGGAAATGATCTAATTACCTGAGTGGCTCTTCCAGAGAGGGAAATGAAGAGCTTTGTGCAGGTGGAGGTGGCCAAGGCTGGCTGGAGCAGAGCTGGGAGCTGATGGAGCTCAGCCCTGCTCCTCTGGAAATGGTGGATTCAGAGAGAAACAGCAACCTGCAGGAATTATCCAATTTCTGAGCACCTGGAGAGTCAATTCTATGGGGAGCAGTGATATAACTATTAAAATAATAACTTCCTAGAAATAAATATTTAAGACCCATTTTGCACCACGAGGATGGAAACTTTCTAATTGATGTCAGGGCATCTTACTGATTTTTATTTTCACACTTTGGTTACGTAAATGTTTGAACTTTTTTTTTGGCTGTATATTTGAAATGCAAAAAAATCTCTTGCCTATTTTTCAATCTTGGAGAGCTCCAAGATGTTACTTGTGGTTAATTTTCCAGCCAAGAGGATTTCAGTCGTGTGAGGGGAAAATGACACCGATTTTATTCAGTCCATCAGCACTGATAATACACTTGCAGAGAACCATCTGCATTGATGGGATTGTATTTCTGTGCAACTGCACATAAATCAATTTATTTTTCCTGAATCGCCACTTGTGAATTTTTTTTTTTTAGGGGTATTTGGGATTAATTTTATTGTTGCTCTAGGAGAGGTAAGATAAGGACCAGTCTGTAATATTGGAAAACAAAAATACATCAGCTTTGCTTTAAAATGCTTCATTGGTTGGGGATTCAGTGTGAAAACAATCTGAGTTATGTCTTGAAGATGGGCAAGGAAATGATTAAGTGACTCTATTTCTATGCAGATTGGGGCTACGTAATTAAATACCTACTTACAGACAAAAGCAGAGATGAAATTGCTTCCTCAGTTCAGAGAAAAAAAAAAAAGTAATAGGAAGGGCTATAAAATGGTATGAATAAAGAAATAAATGGGAGCAGTAAATGGCCAGTCAATAGGGTGGTTTGGGATTAGAGAGGGTCAAGCCAACCCCATCTTTTATTTTATTTTTTTAATTTTTCTGAGAGTGCAGGTTAGGCTGAAAAAGAGACTGGGATAAACCTAAACTTGAATAAAACATTTGAAGCGGGGCTTGTTTGAAATGTTGATTAAGAGCTATAAATCATTATCTGGCACATATTGAATAAGTTGAGCTGGCAACTGTCTGGTTTCAGAGGGGAGCTTGTGGAGATGATAACTGAGAAATAAATCCCTGGTAGGGAGACGTTTAGGTTGGTTCTAGATGTTTCTATCAATGACCTAGAAAGAAGCAAAAAATCATCACCAAACCCCCAGGAAATGGTTTTTAGAGAGATTATGTATTTATTCTTTACGTGGAGAAGGTGATGTGTTGGTCTTACCAAAGTTGTGCAATGGCCTCATCTATAATAAACTCCGTGTGTATAAAACATTGAGCAGATGAAGGTGTGGAGCAGGCCAGCAGGAGAAGATGTAACTGAGCAAAGCTGAGGTGCACACCTTCAAAACGGCTCTGATTAATCATTATTATTAATTAATCATTATTCTCATGGGCTCTGGGTGCAGTGCCGTGGTATTTTTGATTTTTATCTCCCTGCTGTCTGGTTTTGAAGCAGGGGATCTGCTGAGTTCCAAGACCTCTTGGTGACTGAGGGTGGAGATGACAAATTAAATGTGGAGCTGGAAATCCTGAACACCTCCTTCTTCATTGCTCTGCAAAAGGATTTTGCACTTCTGTTCTTGGCTGTGCTCAGGAAATCTTTGATGTTCCCCAAAGGGATTTTAATGTATCAGTTTGTAGGAAGCAATAATGCAGGTGGAAACATCAGGGAACAGCTCTGCAATAAATTCAGAATAAATGAATGTTTTCCCAAATGACTTAAATTGCAGCTAAAGAAACTAAGATGCCTTTGGCCTGGGAATGGGTCTGAACGTGGATTTAAAAAGTGTGTTTTTGAAATGTTTTTTGGGGTTTGAAATAGGGACATATTGCCTGGCTCCAAGATCAAAATGTCCAGTGAATCCTGTGGATCCTTATCCCTCACAGCAACAATGCCCAGTATGTTTTGTCTTGGGAATAGAAAGAGAATTATTAATTATGCACCTTGAAGCCCATAATTACATTCCCAGCCCATTGAGGAGCTCACTGCAGGCACTCTGCAGGGATGGAGGTGTCCAGCCAATTGCTGCTTCTTCTGAGAGCTGAGATCCTCAGAGCTTTTCCTGCTCATCTCCAGAGCCCTTCCCTGGTTCCTGCATCCCTCCCTGCCCCTCTGTGCAGTCCAGTGGCATCATCTGCTGTGCCCAACGGGGCCATCCTGACCCCTCACCCCACTGTCCCTGCTCCTTTTGTGCCTCCCTCCTCATTCCCAATCCCAGCTGATCTCACAGAATCCCAGACTGGTTTGGGTTGGAAGGAATCTTAAAGCTCATCCCCATCCCACCCTTTCCATGGGCAGGGACACCTTCCTTTTATCCCAGGTTGCTCCAATCTCCATCCAACCTGGCCTTGGACATTTGATATCCATGAACAGCTTATTTAAATATTATCCACTAACACAGGACTCAGGTGTGGAGAAAATGCTATTTACACACAGTTCCCCCTTTTTAGTAGAAGTGCTGAGTAAACAAGAGTTTGTGCTCAGTGATTTTCTGGCACGGAGCAGACACGGGCCTGGCTGGCTGAAAGCTCCTTCCTTCCATCCATGGCATTAATTCAGCTGCTTTCATATGGCTGCTTTCCTCCTGGACCATTTGATATATTCTGTAAAGTGCCTGCTGAGGTACCGTGTCTGTGCTGCTCCATGGAGAGCACTGCCAGTCCCACTGGATTTATATCCCTGATTTCCTGGATGCTGAGCTTGTTTCCATTGTAATTCAATGTGCACGGCACGGAAATTGTTTATGTTGTGGGATTACCTTCTGACGTTGATGCATGAGGAAATTATTCCCAAAAAACCCTGAAAAATACGGTGCATGCTGCAAGAAATTCAGGGAACTCACTGGGATGAAGGGAAACCTTCCAGAGCGGCCAGAAGTATGGAAGTCTTTCCAAGGATTTGTGTCATCCAGGGGTGATTGTGTGGTGCTCATTCCCTCAGGACAGTCACACTTGGAATTCCAGCAGATTAGCCTATCATCAAGTCATCAGGATCCTGCTATTGGAATAGACACAGCTGTTGTTTTCCAGGAAATGTGGCAAAGAGCAGCAAGGAAAAAAGGGACAATTAGTGTTGCTAAATTGCCAAGGAATTCGGGCTGGCATCGCTGTGTTTGGGAGAGTTTGGCTTTCTGGAAAGCAACAGAAGAAAAAAAACCTCAAACCTGTCCCATATCAGAGTGTCACTCATGACTTTCTAAATTGATGGTGGGAATAATTTCCTTCTTTGTTTTATGTTTTTGGGTTGGTTTGGGTTTTTTTGGTGTGGGAGGCGTTTTATTAATCGGTTGCTTTTATTCTTTCAGAAGTATTTAATTTATTTTATTTTCTGCTCCTCCTATTTCTGCTCCTGATCTACATTTTAACAACAAATGGGAGAGCTGGGAATGTTCCCCTGGAGAAGGGAAGGCTCCAGGCAGAGCTGGGAATGTTCCCCTGGAGAAGGGAAGGCTCCAGGCAGAGCTGGGAATGTTCCCCTGGAGAAGGGAAGGCTCCAGGCAGAGCTGGGAATGTTCCCCTGGAGAAGGGAAGGCTCCAGGCAGAGCTGGGAATGTTCCCCTGGAGAAGGGAAGGCTCCAGGCAGAGCTGGGAATGTTCCCCTGGAGAAGGGAAGGCTCCAGGCAGAGCTGGGAATGTTCCCCTGGAGAAGGGAAGGCTCCAGGCAGAGCTCAGAGCCCCTGGCAGGGCCTGAAGGGGCTCCAGGAGAGCTGCAGAGGGACTGGGGACAAGGGCTGGAGGGACAGGACACAGGGAATGGCTTCCCACTGCCAGAGGGCAGGGCTGGCTGGGACATTGGGAATTGGGAATTCCTGCCTGGGCTGCAATTCCCAGATTTGCTGGGGCTGCCCCTGGATCCCTGGAAGTGTCCAAGGTCAGCTTGGATGGAACTTGGACACTTCCAGGGATAGTGGAGATGTCCCTGCCCGTGCCAGGACATGGAAGGAGAGGATCTTTAAAACCCCTTCCAACCCAAATCTGTCTGTGACTCTGTGACTCCTTGTTTTTGAGGATATAAGGATCTGGGGAAAAAAAATAATTAGGATATTTCCTAAAACAAATCCCCAGATTACACTTCCATAGCATCTCTCTCCAAAAAACCTGCAAACTCTATAAAAGACGCAGCTAAAGGCTTCTTTTTAGAGTTCTGGCTTCTACAACGTATTTTACCCCAAAATAAATCCACAAACTGTTTGTTAGTGCTGCAGCCAGAAGACAAATTTCAGGTTTCAATGGGAAAAAATGGAAAGTTTGGGCTTAAACAATCTGTTCTTTCCTGGGATCTCCTTGGAGCAGGAGAGGCTCGGGTCAGAGACCTGAGACAGCAGGGGAAGAGATTAATTTGGACAACAGAGGAAATAGAAGAGTCTTGATGTCATTAAAGGAAGAAAGTGGAGAGAAAATGAACATACGATGACATAAAACACCTCTGGTGGCCTCAGCAAAAGTGTCAGGAGGGGCCTTCTGAGAAAATATGTGTGAGAGAGAGGAGCTCATTTCCTCTGGATGACTGGGGTGGCTCAATCCTTACACCTCAGCCCTTCATTTGTACCCCCTCCTGGCAGGATGTGGACAGCAATTTCCTCATTTTTTATCTCCAAACTGGAAATCATCCTGCTCTCCCCATTCCTCATGGGAAACACGGCACGAGGATGGATTGGGCTGAGGAAAGAGATCCAAGAAGGTGCTGGAAATAACCAGTGAAAGGACTGTTATGGTGATGGAAGAGGTGTAACTAAGGCCTGGGATCCAAAAACCTGGAAAAATTGGTGCTGACACATGAGGACTTTTGGGAGATAACCAAAGGATGGAATTCAGAAGCTTTTAACATTATTCAAAAGGTGAAGCCTGAAAAATGTTGTTTTCTTTGTGGAGGTTTCTGCCACAGAGCACATTTCAATGTTCAGGTTACTAATTAATTAATAAAAGTCATTTTTTTGGCACAGCTGTGCCCTGTCCTGCACGGACTGAGGAGAAGAGGAATTCAATTATCTTCCTTGGACGTTACTCAATGGACTTTCCACTGAACAGTCTCTCTCTTGCTTCTGCTTTCAAACTTCCAGCCTCTTCATTCCTAATGCCAGGATAAAAATTTGTCTGCGTGTGTTTGAGTCCAGGCAGTCTGGCAAAGTTTATTCAAAGTAAGGATAGGAAATCTGATAAAAGGAATGATTCATTTCTGCCGTAGCCACGAGTTGCAATCTTTGTTCTCTCCTTTTTTGTGTCACTTCAGCTGAAATGTCCTTCCACTGTGGCTCTGGAAAGCTCTGGAGAGAATTCCTCCTTGGGAAGTGAAGTGGAAACTCCTGGGAGGCCTTTTCATCCTTCTTTTCTGTCACTGTGTGTTTTTTGTCAACACTTTTGTACCTTAATAACAGCAAGAAGCAGAATTTGTAAGAATTGTTTCAAGAACAGAGAACGCGGCAGCCAATAAATTAATTTATTGAAAAAAAAAAAACCCCAAATACCATCCATGGAATTCCAGAATTAGCAAATACAAGCAAAAGTTACCTCTGACTAGATTTTGATGTGGGATTACCAAGAAGAAGGTTTAAAAAAGGTCATTTTATTTGGCAGGTGGAATTTAAATTGAACATGATGTCAAGTGCTTGTGGAATCAACCAGTGTGGGATCAACTCTTTGGATGCACTGTAGCCCTGGTTCCTGCCCCTGAGATGTTTTGGTTTTCTGAAATTCCTTTCCTGGTGAATTTTCTGTAAACAAAAGACATGTTTTTATAATGGCAAATTTGTTGACATATTTTCCCTAGGAGGGACTTCTTCTTGATGTCCCTCTGGTTTGTCCAATGTGATTGAAGAAGTTTTGTCTTCTTGTCACCAATCAAATTGGTCTGTATAGAATAGTATAAAAAAGAAGACATTCCCAAGAATAAAGGAGTCATTTTCAGCCTTCTGAAGTCAAAACCTTTGTGTTGTTGTAATGTACAACAGCGTCAGTCAAGTGCTTGTGCAATCAACCAGTGTGGGATCAACTCTTTGGATGCAGCTCCTCATATTTTGTGTTTGTGGCACAGAATTTGCTCGTGGAGAGAATACCTGGCTGCCCAGGCAAGGCATGGGAATGTGTGGCCTTTTTTCCAGCTTATTCCTGAGCATTCTTTATGGTGTTCCATTTCTGACGTGATGGAGATTTTGATTTTCCATGGAGCTCTTGGATGTGATGTTCAGCATCACCAGGAGCCCACCAGTGTCTCGACTCCTCTGTTACAACATCTTTTGGAGCTTTTTTTGTAGGAATTTGGCTCCCATGGTATTTTCTCCCAGCTTTAATTTTCCATCTGGAGCTCTCCTGGGCGCAGGGACGTGTCTCCATCCCAACCCGTGCCCTGCACTCATTGGGCCATCCAATCCCAAATGGAGCCCAGCAATCAAATATCCAGCGAGGCCATCACATTCCAGGAGGAGAGAACAGCAAAATGCCTTTGGAAAATATTTGGGGAAATAAGATAAGTGGTGCACGCCGAGGTAGAGGGAGCCAATTTTGTGAGTCTCGGCTCCAACCGTAATGATGTGATTTAGATTAATTGCAGTGTTTTATTGCTTTGAATTGAAAACAGCGTTTTTATAGGCGAGACAGCAGGTGCAGAATATCTCAAAAGCAAAGATCCAGTTTTTCCTGAATGCTTACTAAGTAATAAAAATGGGAAAGGAAAACAAGACAGAAAATTCACTACACAAAGTGAATTTTTTTTTTTTTTTCCTAAATCCAAAGTCTTGTGCTCGCCCTCATCTTCCTTGAAGCAACCACAGAGCTGCAGGGAGCAGATTTCCATCCTGCCTCGCTGTGCACCCTGAGGATTCTGATCCAGTCTGAATTTTGTATAACAGAGTGGTTGAAACCATTGGGTTGTGTGAAACTATTGGGTTGTGTCGATGAGATTTATGATGGGCTGGAGAGCACCAGGTTTTGGGGCAAGAGCTGAATAGCAGGTCAAGGATTAACACAGAGCCATGGCTCTGAGATCAAAATGTCCAGTGAATCTTGTGGATCCTTATCTCTCACAACAAAAATGCCCAGTATGTTCTGCCTTGGGAAAAGAAAGAGAATTCTGAATTAGGCACCTTGAAGCCCATCATTATTTGCATTTCTCCACCAAAAGGCAGCTGTTTGTTCATTCTGGCCGTGAGTCCTGGCTGCAGTCTGTCCTGGGTACACTCTGCTGCTCAGCACCCAAAGTGCTTTCTTCCTAAATTAGCCAAGAATTCTTCGCCCTTGATGGGATTGGATGCCCAAAGCTGAACATTTACAGTCTCTTCCTTGGGATAATCACAAGGACGTGTGCTGTGCAGTGAGACAGCATTTTGCTTAGTCAAAGGCAAAGAGAAGAGTTTCCAAGGGCACGGAGTGACAGGAAAAGGCAGTGACAGGACAAGGGAGTGACACAGTGACAAAGAGGAGCTTTAGTTTGGATATTAAGAAGAAATTGTTCCCTGTGAGGATGGGCAGGCCTTGGCACAGAGTGTCCAGAGCAGCTGTGGCTGTCCCTGGATCTCTGGAAGTGTCCAAGACCAGGCTGGATGGGGCTTGGAGCTACTTGGGACAGTGAAAGGACAACTTCCACTATCCCAGAGTGATCCAACTTGGCTTTGGGCGCTTCCAGGGATCCAGGGGCAGGCACAGGAAATCTGAGCACCTGTGCCAGGGCCTGCCCACCCTCACAGGGAACAATTTCTTCCCGACATCCAGCCCAAACATACCCTGCTTCAGATTAATGCCTTTCCCTGTGTCCTGTCCCTCCATCCCTTGTCCCCAGTCCGTCTCCAGCTCTCTTGGAGCTCCTTTAGGCCCTGGAAGGGGCTTGGAGCTCTCCCTGGAGTTTTATTTTCTCAGACATCAGCATTCATGTAAGTAAGTTAGAAAGTGGTGAGATATTGGTCAAAGATGCAGCTCCATTTGGTTCAGCTCTGCTGTTGCCACAGGTCTGTCTTCACACAAACCATTTTAGGTCTCCAGTGGAAGCTTTGGGCTCCTCCCAGGCTGGAGATCCCACCCATGGGGTTTGGAATTTTTGTTTGTCATAGAGGAGCAGCTCCATCCCTGCCCTTCCCTGCTCCCATCCATCTGCACCAACAGTCGGGTGAGCAGCACCAACACCCCACAGTGGGGTACAAACATTCCCCAGTTCCAACTCTTTCCTTTTAATGAGGTTTGGGGGTATTACCCAATCCCTTCAGAGTCTTTGGGGAAAGACAGCTGGGAAAGGGCAAGCAAAACTCTCCTATTTTAGTGTGCATTGCATAAGAGAGGCACAGGAAGCTCCGAGGAGGAGAGATTTATCCCACACAACACTGCCAACGGAGCACAGTCTGGTAAGGGCACCCAGGGCTCGTTCCTCCCGTGCTATACATAGATCCTCCTGCCTATAATGGGAGAATTAGGTAATTTTACACAGTTCTCGGTCTAAAGCACGGTTTGTTTGGTGTAACTGATTACTGGCATGGCTGGAAAACAAGCTTTCCTTGAGTTGTGACACCGGAATATTTGTTTTGTGAATGATTGAAGGCTCTGTCCCCATTTGTTTTCCTCATGACCCTGTCCTTCTGCTGGTCCCATTTCCATTTTTAATGTGCTCCTTGGTGTAGCAGCAGAGCAAGAGAAGGGCTCACTCATTCAAGGCAGGTTTTTTTTTTTTTTGTTTTCCTTTCTCCTGTTTGTAATTTTTCTGCTGTTACAGATCAGGTTGTAGTTGTTGGCAGTGATTCATGCGGAGAGGCAGAAGACCCAGATTTTTTGTTTAGCATTTTTCAATATGTTTGGCATTTTAATGTTCTCAAACCACTCTTTAATTTGTTGCATCTTGCTCACTCATAATGTACAGCTGGGGAGAGATTGGTACCATAGAGGAGATCCTGAGGGCTCCTGGGTGAGGAGTGTTGGAGACTGGAATGTTTAGGTAATTATGGAACAATTGGGAGTTTACTGAAGGTCTATTACATGCCAGAAGTTTAAAATATGGGGGGAAAAAAAAGTGTTTTGACTGAACAGATTTTTTTTTTTTTTTTGCTTGTCTAAATTAGGATCATGGAATAGTTCAGGGTGGAAAAGACTCTCAGACCATGGAGTCCAAACATACCCCCAGCACTGCCAAGGCCACCACTAACCCGTGTCCCCAAGGGCCACATTCGCACATTTTTTCAACACTTCCAGGGGTGGTGACTACACCACTTCCCTGGGCAACCTGTTCCAACCTCAATCCTTGACCACCCCCTCAGAAGTGAAATTTTCCTTCATATCCAATCCAAATTTCCATATTTCCATTGACTGCAGCATTTGTAGTGGCCACAAACCCACTGTGGTGTGTGAATTGGGTTTGTAACCCCACAGATGATGTAGTACTTGCTGCTAGTAAGGTAAAGTGCTCTGCACTTGGTGGGTAGAGGAAGGGATCCCTCTGTGAAGTTGTCCAAGTTGTGTTTTATTTAAGCTCGGTTTTAGTGAGATTGATAAAAGGCAGTTGGAGGGTGAGGTGTTGGCAAAGATGGGTCAGGAAGGGCTTTGTGGATATGATTGTGGTAAGAAATGCTGGAGATGTAAAACCTGTGAGGGAAATAGAAATGAAGGGCAGCTTTGAGATGTGATCATGGCAGGCAGGAAGACGGGGATTAGCTGGAGAAGGGTTGAAGGACAGAAAACAAAAGGACCCAAGAATGTGGACCCTCTCTACCCTGCCAAGGCATCAGAGAAAAAGTAGATAAGAAAAATAGTCTTAAGAATATAGGAGTATTCATAGGCTGCATGCAAAGTTTGTAGGTTTTGTATCTCATGCCAGTTGGTCACTGTAAATTAGAATATTCAACACAAAAGGAAATATAATGTATTGTAACAAGGTCCTCGCTCTCTCTTACCTCTCTCTTACTGCTTTTACCTGCCCTAACTCTCTTACCCCTGCTATCTCCCTCATCTCATAACCTCTCTCTCTCTCTCTCTCTCTCTTTGGGCTTCCCTCCAGCCCAGGCTGGTGGCTGAAGGCAAAGCCCTTTTTACCCACGACCCCTGCAATAAACCCACGTGTTCCTAGAGTGTCTCAGGTCTGCAGAGTTCCCTCTCCCTGCCCTCCACGGATGCTCCTACAGTGAGACAATTGGAATGAGGAGAAAAGTGCTGGAGCAGCAGGTAAAGCCCATCCTGATTTATTTCTCTGCCCACAAAGGAGAAGATTTAATCTGAGGGTAGATGCCAAGACATCCCAGCCCCTTGAAAACAGGACGAGATGAATTGTGGACAGGAACAAGGAAAGCAGCGAGGCCGGAGTTTCCCCTCTTTATTCCTCCCCCTGCCTCCACCTTACAACCAAATCAATTTTTTTTTCCTTTTTCACCCTAACACATCTTGTGAAACAAAACCAAGCGGAAACATCTCTGTGTGTTCAAAACGCCTTCGTAATTCCTTCCTCTTCCTCGTGCCGCCTTTCCCGCGGATCCGAGCGCGGAGCTGCCGGCACTGGGATTGTCTGCGGGAGAGGGAGGAATAGGAATCATCTCCGCCTGACAGATGGGGCTCCCAGGCACAGATGGGGCTCCCCGGCTGCTGCTGAGCCCAGGAACATCGTGTCCTTCCCGGATCCTTCCCTGCCCTGAGCCCGCGCTCCTCGCACGTGGTGGTGATGCCTTGGGTTTTAGCTTTGGTGTTTTTGGATTCTGTGATGCTTTGGTGCAGTTCTGAGCTCACATTCAGTGTCAGTCAGCTCTGCACAGAGCAGAGACTCAAAAAAAATCCTTTTTCTGCTGAAGACTAAGGACAACTTTCAGGCCCAACAGCACAAACAACAGTGAACTGAAAGGAGGAAACAAGAAGGGTGTCGCTGTTAGGGGCATGAAAGAACCACGCACTCACCGTCAGGTTGAAGTGAGGAAAAGAAGGGGCAGTTTATTATGATTTAGTTTATTTAGATTTATTAAATAGGATTAGGAATTTGGTCGAGGATTGGCAGATGAGAGGAACACCTCTCTGACCCCAATGGTCAATTCAGAAGTCCATCACTGAGAAATGTGAAAACAATCTACATTGTTTTGAGAGACTCCAGAAGAAATATGTAAACAATCATCAGAAGGCTAAAAAATAATCAGGGCGACAGAAGGATGAGACCTCACAACTGGGGCTGGCACCTGGGCACCCCTGGGCTCATGTCCAGCTGCTGTCACCAGCACTTCCCAGGGCCTTTTCCAGCTTTCCAGCCCCTCTGCCCAGCCCTTTTCCTGCTGAAGACCAAGAACAACTTTCAGGCCCAAAAGCACAAACAAGGGTGGGCTGAAGGGAGGAACAAGAAGGATGGGACCTCACAACCTGGAGCTGGAATTGGACAATTAAACCCCAATATGCAAATGGACCAAAACTTATAAAAATGTTTCCTTCAAAAATCCTCCTGGTTCTGGTTATGCTTGGCAAAAATTGGACCTTGTCTGTCAAATGTTCTGATTTTTGTGGAAGGGGCAAATTCCCCAAATTTCTGCTTGTTGTGTTTTAAATGTGGAGAAGAGATACCTTCCTACCAGACTGGGAGAAAAAAATGCATGAAGGGTCTGGAAATCCCAGAAACTGAAGCAATAGGGGGTATTTTATTAGGGTGTGTTTAATGTCAGGTATTTAAAGGCAGATAAAAAAAAAAAGAGACGACAAAAAGAGTTTGTGGGCTCCTCATTCCTGGAAGTGTCCAAGGTCAGGTTGGATGGGGCTTGAAGCAGCCTGGGATATGGAAAGTGTCCCTGCCCATGGGAGGGGGTAAAACATGTGAAATTAATGACCAGCTTTATAGTTGGGATGAGCTTTAAGGTCCTTCCAGCCCAAACCATTCTGGGCTTGTGTGGTTCTGTGAAAACTTCCATCAGGTTTAAACCCCAGAGCAGGTGGCAACAGGCAAACATTCCTCCAAGGAACCCAGGAAATGACATTGTCACCCGTGATTGTCATCCTTCCCTTTATTTCCCTGTGGAGGTCAGGTCAGAATTCCTTGTTAAAGGAATGGAGAATTAATCAGTGAAGGGATTCGTGGGTGGAAAGGTGTCTTGAGCAATTCCTTCTCCAGCGAGTCCTGGCTGAGATGGGATCTTCTCCATGAGGGATTATCATTCCATCCTCCTCCCTTGCAGGAGGTGTGTTTGTGAGTGTGTGAGCTCAGGAATTGGGTGATTTATTTTTGTTTTTTTTTTACTGTGTCAGGGTAGGCACCGTGTTGGGTAACAGCGGTTCTGGATCCTTTCACCAATAATTTCAGAAAAAAAAAATTTCTTTTCTCCAGAGCTGGAGCTCGTTTTCTATCAGAGTTTGGAGATATTATTAAACTTTGCATCGCTGTGAATTATGTCTCAGTCAGCACATTATCAAAATAGCAACATCTTGAAATACTTATTGAACAAACATGAAAGTAGCGTCTTGGATTACTTAGGAAGCATCTTTACACAGCGAGGAGAAATACAAGCTTTCTGTTTTTTGGGTAATAAAGGGCAAACAGGCTCAATAAATAGCTGCTTTTGGGAAATGGGATTTAATATTCATGAAAGTCAGCATTCTTGGGGAAAAGAAAATATAATGAAAGAGAGAGAAAGCCTAAAAGCTCAGGGCTCTCCTCTACACAATAGGCAAAACCATCAAGGAGCCCATTTGGGATACACTGAAGTTCAAGTTTTGTCAATCCCAGGGAGGGTTTTTAGTGGCTGGAGGATGTCAAGGAGATAAAATTCACCAGGGCCTTTGGGAAATGCTTCGAGTTCATTAAATGAGATGGTGGTGAAATCAGAATATTTTAAACCTCACATTTTAAATTAGTTTTATTCAGCATTTTACACATTTTTTTTTTCTCAAGCTTTTTGGTACATTTTTGTCACAAAGGCTTTATTTGACATTCTGTGAAGATAATGGGACAATCTAATAGTAAACCAAAACCTGTCAGCATGAAGCCACACCTCAGTGAGCCCCCAGCTGAGTTCTAATGCTGTCCTAATTCCTTAATGATCCTTTTATTCCAACCTCCAGCTTGTCCAGAAGGAGGTCTCTGCTTGCTGGGGACTGTGCAAACACAGAGAAATAAATGTTCCCTGTCACGGCAAAACGTGGCTCCTCGGAAGAGGCAGGAGAAGGGTCCATGGAATGATTTAGGATGGAAAAACTCTCCCAGACCATCGAGTCCAACCTTTCCCCCAGCGCTGCCAAGGCCACCCATGTCCCCAAGTGCCACATCCACATGGCTTTGAAACCCCTCCAGGGATGGGGACTTCACCTCTGCCCTGGGCAGCTGTGTCAGGTCTGGACAGCCCTTCCCATGAAGGAATTTTCCCTAATATCCAATCTAAACTTCTCTTGGTACAGCTCGTTTGGTCTCTCTACTTGGGAGAAGAAACTGAATGCTGTGTAAGGGAGGGAAGGGAGGGAGGGAATCCTCTTCTCTTGAGGGGGATGTGGATGGCCTTCCCTGGGCTGCTCCAGGAGGTGCCTGTTTCAGTCTATCCCTTCTTAAAAGTGATTCAATCGATGAAATTTGCTTATAACTGCTGTTATCAAAAGCAGCAATTAATATTTGTTGCAGTGCCACTTGCTGCTACGAGCAGAGTTTTACTAAAGGATTTTACTCAGCCACTGAATGTCTAAATTTAATTTTTTTTTTTTTTTTTTTTGAAAATAAGTGATTGATGAGACATCCTGCTCCGTGGATGAGTACAAATCCCTAAGTCTCTTCCAAAGCAACAGTGTGAAGGCATTCCCAGTTGCTGCCACCTTTTGGGATCTCCTCAGCCCTTGCAGTGGTGCAGGCTGAGGCTGCTCTGTAATCCCTAAAACCCTTTTGGCATCCCTGAATTCCCTGGCACTGCTCCAGGGCCCGTCCGAGGGAGGGGAACTCTCTTTGCCACTGTAATTACATCTAAAGCTGAGCCTCTGCAAAACAAAGTGATGTCAGGACCAGTCCATCACGCTTTTCCAGTAAAAAATAAACACGAGACACTTCCCTTCTGCCTCTTTACATGCTGGAATACGCTTGAGAAAAAAAAAAAAAAAAATTAATCTTGTTTTGATATGATTATTATGGATACTTGTTTTCAGTAATGCTCCACAGCACCACCTGTTCCTGAGGTCACTGCTGCCAGTGAAATGCACACGAGCCCTTGGTGAAGGGATATCAGTGGGAAAACCACTGGAGACAGTCAATAATCTCGGAATCTGATTTTATCTCACCTCTGCATTCATATCACAAACACTCATGTCGCAGTTATAGGGAGCTAAGGATGACCTGGGGAAACGTGGCACCGCTGACAACAAATGTGTGAAAAATAATTCCCTGAGCTAATTGGTGCTCTGTGGCTTTTCCAGCCTCGCAGGCGCTGGAGGAAATGGAGACAAAGCCCTGCTCTCGTCTGCTGGAAACTGAGCCCAGCCTGCTGGGGCACCCCGAGCTCTGCTGATTTATCGTGGCAGCTGAGGGGATGGAACTTGGAATTCTTCGTGTTTTTAATGATTTAGAAGGGTATTCTGATCAGCAGGGACAAAGTGATACAGAGGGGTTTTTTAGTGAGGTGCTTTGATCCCTGGGGGAAGCTCCTGGAAGGGGAGGAACCCCCCCAGTGCCCCAGGATCCTGGGGGGCCCTGCCAGCTCCTAAGCCTTGGGACTGGGACAGCTGGAGAGACCTTTGGAGTGGCCACTCACAATCCCACAGTCAATACAACCCTAGGGATAAAGAAATCCCTGAATCTGCAGGAATTCTTTTGGGTCGGTCCTGCCTTGCTCATCTCCACTGCTGTTCCTCCTCTGGGCGAGGCACGAATATTCCATCCACCACATCCAGGGATCCACTGACTTTGATCCAAAACCAGCTGCAAACCCCCATGAACACTCATTTCATGGCAGCCAGACTTCCCAGCACCATTCCTCACCCACTGAGAGCCTCCTGGTTACCCCCAGCACCCCTTGGGATCACACTGGGATCACACATTGGCCCAGAACTGATGGGATTTAGGGACTGGTTTGTGCTGCTGATCCATCCCAGCCATTTCCAAACCTGTTCCACTATGAAAACGTTGCATTTCAAACTTTAAATTGTTTCACTTCTAAATACCCATTCTGGCCCTGCTAATGAGGGCAAATAGATGCAGAAATTCAGCAGACCTTTTCCTTAAATTCATTGGAATATCAGTGTCTTTTGCTGTTTGGAGGCTTTTGGACCTTGTTAATATTGCCAATTAGTGACTGGTAATTTCCTTGTTAATATTTTCAATATTAACAACAGGTTGTTGCTAAATGATAAATATTAATTAGAATCTCTCCCATTGTCCATTAATGTTAATTGATATTTTGTGGCTTTCATTCTTTTTTAAAAATATTGGTTATTCAAATATTCTAATAGCACAGGCCTCAGTCCTTGGTCTAATGATAATCATGCTTTCAAAACATTAAGAAAATATTTAATATTTAACTTCTGTCTCATGTTTTGGTCCGTTTTTTGTTTCCTTTTGCAAAGCAGCTGAAGTGTAGTTTGGGACAGATCTGTTGAAGTTGTTCATCTCTGATTTAGGAACGTAGGAAATATTTGCAAAAATAATAATAACTCCCAAGTGAAGCCCCTTGTTCCCCAGATCAACTTCCAGGGAAAGAAAGAATTGCAAACACAGCTTGCCATCCCATGAGGGAATTTTTTCTTTTGTATTCCTGGGTCTCAACTCTTCCCTGAAGCAACAGAAACGGGGGAAAGGATCCTGAAGCTTCTTGACATTTGTAAATTCGCTCTTATCCATCTTCCTATCTCAGATTTCTCAGCTGGATGACAAATGTGTGTCATCCATGGAGTTCTGTTTTTGAGACGTCTCCATTTATTGGATGCTCCGGGGTGTTTGGATTCAACTGGAACTTACAGCTTGTCTATGTTTTATTTGCATAATAAGACTCTGAATGACAGAGCAGCTCCAGCCAGACGTGTTGGCTCCAAACACGCTGCAATTGAAGCTGGGAGTGTTTTGCAAGAGTGAAAAAAGAACGAGACTCTGAGAGAGAGAAAGAGTCTGATCACGTGTGGAAAAGTTACAGGAGGGAAACACCGTCCTGAGACAGAAGATTCCTGGGATGATGATTTCCAGGCCAGGTTGGATGGGGCTTGGAGCAACCTGGGATGGTGGGAGGTGTTGCTTCCTTGTAGGTCCATTCTCATCAGAATAATCCATTATTCAATAATTCTGTTATTCCATGAAGTGCTTCTTAGCCTTAGAAGAAGAAAAAAGGTAGAAGAAGAGCCGGAGTGCCACATCCCAGCCCCAATCCGTGTTTTTGTGCTCTGTAGCACATCCCACCCTTCTCATCTCCCCTCCTGCCTGCCCCAGTTCTCCAAAAGCAGCAGGGAAGGGCCCTTCCCTAAAAAAAACATCACTCGTGCATCATGTACTCACCCACATCTACATATATATAATATAAAATATATAATAAAATATAATATACAGCATATAACTCAGATAGGTGTGGTTTCAACTAACATGTACAGCCTGATGTGCCTGTGTGTTACTTCCTTGTGGAGAATATTTTTCTGTGTTAATGTCTAATTTCCCTATCCTATGTTATCTAATATTCTTTATTTCTTTGTTAATTTCCAATTTCTCCATTCCAAAATCTTTCATTTTTTCCCTTAAGAATTGCCTGTGGCAATTCAGTCAGGAACCTTTGGAATGCTGGGTGTTTGCCCACAATGTCCCCGGGATCCTGCATGGAATGGGTGGTTAAATGGTGTTTTGTGCCCTTCCAAACTCAGTTCCTGACATTCCCTTGGAGAAGCAGCTTCAGCTGGTGTCAGCTGAATTACAGAGACAAACCCCTGTGTTTAAGTTGCAGCGGTTCCCATTTTTGTCCAGGCTGTGCTGGCTGGAATCACCTCCAAGCAGAGACCTGAGATCCCTGGGTTGGTAATGCAGGAATGTGGCATCAATTTCCTTTTTTCCATATATTTTTGAATGCATATCTTGGCAAACATTGTGTGCAGACATGGAGAGCGCTGAGCTCTGAAGCATCTTTAATATCCCAAGAGTTAATCCAGAGTCAATCAGAGCTTTGGGGTGATGATTTACAGATTTATTGAGCCGTGCACTTTTATTTCTGAAATGAGGCTTTTCAATCCTCGTCAGGTGAGTCCTGCACTTGTGCCATGCTGATAATGGAGCCCTTTGTATAAAAACAAGACATCAGTAGAATAAAAGATTTTTCCTTTACGTTCTCCAATCGTGGGGGTTATTGATTGTAACCGTGGCCGTGTCAGGCAGTGCATTTTTAGATGATTACTTCATACCTCAGGTGATGTGATGCACCATAAAGATGATGGATGGTGATTTGCACTTCCAGGACCTTCCAAGTGAAGCCTGAATAATCCCTGTGGATTTTTTTTCACTCTTACAGCAATACCAAAACCATTGGCCTTCTCCTGAAACAACAGAATCTGCCTGACTATCCCTTAAGTGCTGCCTTACCCAATTCCTAATAATGACATTTATTTCCCATTGATTAAATTCCCTCTGGTGTAGCTCCTGCAGGCAGAGCAGTGTGTGAGCAGACATTATGAAGTTAGTAAACACTATAAAGTGCGAAAGCATTTGCTGCAGGAGCTGTAGTCTAAACATTCCAGGAGAAAGCAGGATTCCAGCTCTAGTCTTGGCTTTGCCTCTGAATATGATTGTAACCTTGGGCAAAGCTCTTCAGTTTGCCTCTCCTTAGTTGATTTAATTTGTGTAGCAGGATAATGAGACTTAGCAAGTCTCATCCCTTTTTAAAACATTTATTTTATTTTTTTTTTCTGGGGGGAGAATGGAGAGGGGAATAGAACAGGGCAGAAGGAGGGATCCACATATCCCTGCTGGATTGACTCTGGAAAAATGAGGCTGAGGCTGAGAGTTGTGCTGCTCAGCCCTGTGTTTGAAGCTTGCTAGAGGAGGAAAATAAGTGTGACACCAGAGAGGTGCTGCCATGAACTGAGCTGCTGGGAAACCCTGAGGGGAAAAAATATCCCCAGGATGAGAGGACATGGCCTCAGGTTGTGCCAGGGGAGGTTTAGATTGGATACTGGGAATAGTTTCTTCATTGAAAGGGTGGTCAGGCATTGGCACAGCTGCCCAGGGAAGGGGTGGGGGGACCATCCCTGGAGCTGCTCAGAGCCCATGTACAGGTGTCCCTTGGGGACAGGGGTCAGTGGTGGCCCTGGCAGTGCTGGGGAATGGTGGGACTCACTGATCTTAGAGGGCTTTTCCATCCTCAACCATTCCATGGCTCTCTGATAATAAATTTCCAAGGTTATGCTGAGCTCCAACCCAGGACTTTCACCCCCTCTCCCTGGCACCACTTTTTATTTCTTTTACATCAACACTAACCTATTTTCTCCAAGAAATCCAGTGAACTCTGACTTTAGGACGAGTCTGCCTCTCTGCTTCCCACCTGGGCTCTTTTTCTCTCTGTTTTCTTGTCCCCACTGGGAGATCCACAGCCATTAAAGAAATGAAAGGCTTCATTTCATTTCCCAATCCATCTCCTGGCAGGAGCTGCCCTGTTCCTCACTGTGCAGGTACGAGGGCTCTTGCCCAGTCATGTTTTAAAGAGTGGGGATTAACTTCTTACTCTGGGAGCGTGTTTGAAGCTGAAACCTTTCACTGTCAGGAAGTTGTTCTTCAAATTCAACCTGAATTATCTCCCTTAATTTAATCACACCACTCCCAGCTATGCCCAGTGAGCTGCACTAAATTTTTCCTTTCCTTTCTTTCTGTTTACATCCTTCACGTGTGTGTTGACAGATATATTGCCCATAGGTATTGCTTGGCTTCACTACGTGTATTTAATTGAAATGCCTCTAATTATTCCTCCCAAATCCACCTCTGTGGCCCCTACTTTGTTTTTTTCTTTTACTTTTTCTGAGCCTGGTTTGCAGCAGCTTGTTGGTTAAAATGATTTGCAAAAAAAAAGTGTGTTCAGTGCCCAAGTTTTGGGGAAAACTGGAGCAAGGGAAGGAGGCCACATCAACATGAACAAATCATTAATTTTCTAAATTCTTGCAGAGCTTTGGTGTCGGTGTGAAATTAATTATCCCACTTGTGTTCTCCTAATCTTCTGGCTTGTCTGTGGGTTGTCACTGAGAGTGTTTATGGGCTAAAACTGAAAGGCTTCAAAGTGGGTTGGAGCCTCTCTCCTAACACAGCCTGAACCTCTGCCATCCTCCAGCATCAGCCGCAGCACCAGCTCCTACATGTTCAGCTCAGTTTTGATCTTGTATTCCTTTTTCCTCTTTGCCTAGAGGGAGATCTAGAAAGGTTTCCCTGCTGCAGCCTAAAGCTAATTAGCAGAAGATTTCTATCATGGCACTGTGCAGCCACTCTGTGCCTTCCTTTGGCTTCACCAAGGGATAGCAGAGGGAGGCTGGAGAGCTGGAAATCATCATCCCAGCAAGGATAACAGAGGGAAGCTGGAGAGCTGGGATCAAGGCAGTGTGGAACTTCTCCTGCAGTTCTAGCACATCTCAGAGTCCCAGAGGCAGGAAATTAGAGATGAGTGTTGGGCAGGGTGAAAAAAATGTTACCAATACTGGTAGGGAAATAAAAATTAAGGACCAGATGCTCTGCAAGCTCATCCAGTTTGTGTTTATGCTTTGATGCCTCTGGTTGTACGTGGATGTCTGGGATGGTTTAAAAGGGAAAAACCTCTGGCCAGGAAAATGAGGGAAGAGTTCTGTTCCTTCCCAGGGAAGAATTTCCCCTCAGTATCTCACCTAACCCTGCCCTCTGGCAGTGGGAAGCCATTCCCCATTGTTTTTTCACTACAAAACCTCCACACAGAACAAAATATTATCGACTGGAATAACAATTTCACTGGGAAAAATATATTTACTGTCGAATAAAGTAATTAAATTAAATAAATGCCTAAATAAATACTTAAATCCCCAGATTTTGGTCTAATTTCAATTTAAGAAGATTAAAAATCTCAAGCAAACTCAAAATTGTCAGAAACCAGTTCATCTCCTTGGCAACTCAAGAGGCAAGTTGAAAAGTTGTGATTTTTCTTTATTATTATTATTATTATTATTACATTTCCTTTTTTTTTTTTTTTTTTTTTTTTTTCTGTTCTGAACTCCCCAACTTCCAGAGCATCTTCCCTGCTGTCCTTCCCCTGTGCTCTGCAGCCAAGCCCAGGAAAATTCCCAGCGCTGGGGCTTGGGGGGTTAAAGGAACTGAACTTGTCAAGATATTTTTGTGTCGTCTGGAGGAGTTGTTTGTTGTGTCGTCGGTGCTGCGGGGTATCAGTCACTTTGAAGGAGAGAGGATGTCCAGGCAGTCCCACAGCCAGACAGTGACTGGCACTACCAGTAAATGGTTGTGTCAAGGGTTGTTTTCGCTGCGGCGCCCAGGGAATCGTGGGGTGGTTTGGAAGGAACTGGAGCGTTTTGGGATTTATCAGCCCACGATCAAATGATCAATTAGGGTCTCTTTAATGGTACTCCGTGATTATTTTTGGACAGGGGAAATCAGAGCTGCCTGAGGCTGGGGGCAGCAGAGCATCTCTCAGTTTTAGGTGGAGCAATGGTGTCCTTGGTGCTCTGGGATGTTTTTGGGGCAAAGCAGGGAAGGAAAATGTTTTCCTGTGTAATTAGGAAGGATGAGAGATTTGGGATTGTTCAGATTGGAGGACAGAAGGCTCTGGGGTGAACTTAGAACTCCTTTCAGAGCCTAAAGGGGCTCCAGGAGAGCTGGAGAGGGACTGGGCACAAGGGTTGGAAGGACAGGACACAGGGAATGGCTTCCCACTGCCAGAGGGCAGGGCTGGCTGGGACATTGGGAATTGGGAATTCCTGCCTGGGCTGCAATTCCCAGATTTGCTGTGGCTGCCCCTGGATCCCTGGAAGTGTCCAAGGCCAGGCTGGACAAAGCTTGGATCAGGCTGAGACAGTGGAAAGTGTCCCTGCCCATGACAGGGGTGGCACTGGATGATCCTTAATGTCCCTTCCAACCCAGCACAGTCTGGGATTCTGTGATTAAAGTTCTGCCTGAGTAGTCTCTGAAATTCCACATCCCAAAGGAGTCAGGGCAGATCTTTAAAAAATACTGGATGCTTTACCCCCATGTATATCAAGGTTTAACTTTTTAATTCTTCTCAGGCAAATCTGCAGCAAAGTATGAGCACATGGGTTACCACTTGACCTCCAGATGGCAAAGAGCTTTTCAGTTCTAGGTGTAAAATCTAAAACTCGAAATCTAAAATTCAGAAATGTAACATTTCTCAGTGATAAAGCCAATTTAAAGAGCCAAATACCTCTGTTAATTTGCAGATAATGTGGTCTGTAAGGAACCTGAACAGCATTAAGGGGCCAGACCCTACTTTAAAAAAAAAAAGCCTGGGATTTGTTATGGATGAAGAAGAAAGTAATGGAGTTGGACTTTGATGATCCTTGTGGGTCCCTTCAGATCAGGACATTCCATGATTCCATAGGTGACAGGTGTGAGGAGTGGCTCAGGCCACCCAATTCCATCACCCTTGAGACTGAGTCCACAGATCCCCCTTTTCTTTGCAGAAAACTTAAAATATGCTGTTTTCCTTTCTGCTCCCTGCTACCCCATGAGCTCTGCCCTTTAAAAAAAACTGGGAAAAAAAAAATCCCCCAACCTAAACCCAAAACAACAAAACAATCCTCAGGGAGAGAAAAGCCAGCAGGGAGATTTCTGCCCATGGGGAGAAGAACACCTGGAAAGCCTATTTTTTTTTTTTTTCTTGGACTTTTTCTTATCTGTGCCGTTCCTCAATCCTAGTTTTCCTTTCATCTCCTGCTGCTCACCTCAGGTTCCTCCCACCCTTCTTCAGAGCCTTTTCTTGCCATTGATTTGCAGAGCAATGCCAGGGAGTTTTGGCAGGGGAAGGAGCACAGATGTCTCCAAAAGGAGATGGGAGCAGGGAGGATCCTGGTGCCTGCCTTGGGTAACCCTGGCTCAGTCCTGGAGGTGCCACTCACTCTGGCTAATTGTGCTCCAGGCTCCCCTGGCGCCTCCTTTTAATAATTTGGATGTATATCCAGTGAGCCCTCTGTGTTTCATCTCTCCTCTCCTTCCTTGTGCCGATTTGTTTATTTATCCTCAGGCTCCCTGTGGTAAAAACCAGGCACTTCCTGCATGGCAGGTAATATGGAAATGGGGGCTGCTTTTCCTTTTAAATCAATTCAGTGGTATTTTCGTTTCACTTTTGGAAAATAGGAGCGAAAAGATTCCTATTGGTGCCTAGGAAAATATCAGAGGAACTCCGGAGCAGTTTAAAGCTGCAAATAAGGGATTTTTTTGGGTCATCAGCCTGAGTTTGACCTTTAGGTGCTGGAAGTGGCCAGGGGGTTTCTGACAGGCTGAGGTGTTGTTGTTCCCTTCCCAAGGTGAAAATCTTTTGGGAACCCAGTGCTGCCTGTTGTTTTCTTGAGTTGTTTCTCCTGTGGTGCCCAGTGTGCCACATCGCAGTGTGACCCCACAGGAATGGCTTTCTCTAGGTAATGGGAGGGCATTTGGGGAGCCAAAATCACAAAGTTATTTCCCATCCCACTTGGGCCTGGCAGAAGGAGCTCCTCTGCCTTTCTGAGTTTTTACAGCGTAACTTGATTGCTCTGGTTCATTTACCTGAATGTCAAGTTTTAGTTGAGGTATGGAATAATTTCTGCTGATGCTCCACTTCTCCTTCCCATCTTGGAAAATCCATCTTGGGTTTCTTTCTGCTCTTCATCCTGCTAATCCATTTGTCACTGCTTAGAAACTCCTGGTAGTGTAAGGATTGCTCCTTTTAGGGAGGTGAAATCTATTTGTCTTTCTCACAAGCTGAGATACAAATCAGAGAATCAGAGAATCCCAGACTGGCTGGGTCAGAGGGGACCTTAAAGCTCATCTTGTTCCACCCCCTGCTGGGGTGTCCAAGGGTGTGGGTGAGGATGGGTCAGTGGAATTTTTCCCCATCAGATGATGACTTTACTGTGCACTGAACACTATTTAGAGACACCTGAGCTGCAGTAACAGGCAGGGCTTGGCTGAGATGTGTTGGAGCAGGTCAGGTCAGCCCCGTGGGCTGCCCGGGCTGAAGGAATGTGACTCCTGCAGCTTGTCCCCTCAGGAGGAAAAGGTCCTGCTTTCTTCCCCTTCTCTTCCTCCCTCTACCTTCCCTGCTCCAGCCCTTGTCAGATCCTTCTCTTGTGGTTTTAACCTGGCACAGAACTCTTTTTCTTTGGAGTTCTCCATTGGCTCGTGCGCTGACCTGGTTCATGGGAGATGTCCAGGAGGCTGCAGGGAAGGGAGGGAAGGGGAGGACTGGCAGCTCTGTGCTTCAGCAGCACAAATCAGCTTTGCTCCTACAGCCCAGCAGGACTCCCCAGCTGAGGAAGGAGCAATTCCTGCTTGTTGCTTTTGGTCCAAACATTTTTCTGCCTTGTGATGTAAAATCCTTTGCACAGGTCAGTGCTGGGGGTCTGTGACACCCAGGAAATACCACAGTGCTCTTCCTGGGACACAGAATTTTAAACCAAAGCACCACAGGAGCAGTTAAAACCTCACATTCTGTTGCCTCATTAATTTGTTTGAATCCACATTATTGCGCGATCTGACAACACAGGAAGAGTCTCTGCACACCAAAGCACAACGTTCATCCGTTGGCAGCTCCAACATCCATCTGACAGCTCTACCCACAATTATCAAACCCTTTATTTGTTGTCTTGTTGTGGCACTTCTGATGATTATTTTTACCCTTTTTGTCTGCCAGTGCCAATAAAAGCAGCAGCTGAGGTTCACGCGCCGTGACGGGCGCGCGGGGGCCGGGGCTTGGCCGCGGCGCTCAGTGGAGTGATCACCACCAGCAGTGGCACGGGGCTCCCCGTGTTAAAGCCCCGCTCCATAATTGAGAAGAAGGGGCAGAAATTCCAGAAATGCAGATTGACAAGTGCCTTGGCTCCTGAGTCCTCAAGGATTGTCACATGGATGCAAATCCTTCGCTTCTCTCTTGGTGGACGCGACGTTTTGATGTTGGTTTGTTTTTTTTTTCATTTCTGTACTTTTAGTGAAAAGCTTTGCAACTGAAAAATATGTGGGACCCACTCCATGGGCTGGATCAGTGGGTGGCGAGACATCTTTCTTTACCAATGTTTGTGAAGCTCTTTATTTATACAACATTTAGGACACAAAAATAAGTATTTGAGCAGATCAAGAAATTTTCCTTTGGGAGATGCAAAGGTGACAAATGTTTTTATAAGATGAAATAAACTGGGAGAATAAGTAACTGGAAAAATCACGTCATTGTGGCAGTTGATTGGTAAATAAAACCCTGGGAACTGGAGGAATGGTGGTGTTGGGATCACAGCAAATTTCAAGCTGGGATGGCTGCAGCCACCACTCCATTGGCCTCTGGATGGCAGAGAGTGGGTCATTAGTGCAATTAATCATCCCTAATTGAAGCATCCCTCTGAAGGAGTCCTTGTGCACCTCAGCAGTGGGAGGTGCTGGCAGTTCTCCTCCACTTCCCTTTGCTCACAGACTTCCAGGAGCATCATTTGCAAAGCCCACATTGACAAATCCCCGCGCTGGGGCCTCAATCCGTCATCCAATAACAGCATCAACATTTCTCCTGGGCTATTATCATCCCTTCAGCTGCTGCAGCAATATATCCTGCGCCAATAAATCAAGGGGGATCATTTCAGATGGCCAGGAACATAAACAGCATTTTAAAAAATGTATCTTTTAGCAATCTCCTTTTCCTCTTGCTGTCAGTTGGTTTTATGAGGTAAAAATAGCCTCGTTTTTTGGGTTTGTCTTCATTTCCTCATTTACACAAAGCCAACCTGGTATTTCCCAATTTTTTTTTACCAGCCACTCAACGAGCCCTGAGTTACCACGTTAATTTCTCACTTTTTCTTTGCCTTTTGCTGCTCCTGAGTGTGGAATGTCTTGGTGGTAGGAAATAGTTGTATTTCCCCAGGCAACAGGTGCTTATCTTTGTGGTTAGGACACAAACCTGACAAAGCCTCTCACACGTCCAACAGCTCTCACAGGAAAATTGGAAATCTTGCTCTCCTTTAGTGAGTAATTCACTTTTTTTTCAAGTCAAACTGCAGCTGCAACACCTGAATTATGGCACGGTGAGGCTTTGGGTTATAGCTCCCTGTTCCATTTTCCCATTCCCAGCACAAGCCATGTTTTTATTCTTCACATCACGAGCCTGTTCCCATTTCCATGAAAGAGCTTTATGTGCTGAGTCCTGCCTTCCCTCCTTCCCAATCCATGTGCATCGTTAAAGGGGCTTTCTTAATTTCCTGTTTTAGGCTTTCCTCGGAGATTTCTCATTCTGTTTTCCCTGTAACACACAAATATTCCTGCTGGCTGGAAAGAGCCTGGCTGGGGTTTTTATTTTTTTGCTGCAAGTTGGCAGCTCAGGTGATGAGTATTGGCTCCCTCTGTGTGTTCCAGCTGTGGCTCTGGTGCCAGATGGCTCCACACACACACACGTGCAGAGAGTTTGAATTTTGTGTTCCTGGGTGAAAAAAATCCCATTTGATGGTGGGGTTGGATACTCCCATCCCAAATGAGCCTTCGCAAAGCAAAGGTTCAGCTTTGTAGCTGGTGTGTCATTCAGGCACCCACCTTGCCCAAGTTTATCAGAGTGTAAAGAATTTGGGCTGAGAATTCAAGTTTGGAGTCTCAGGGATGACTTGGGAAGGCAGCAGCCTGCAGAGAATGGACTGAGGACAAAACATTGGTTCTTTTGCTGGCTGAAAATGTTTTGGTTTATTTTTCCCAAGATAAAACAAGCTGGGAATTGGAGTTATTGGCCCAATCAGAAAAATCTCCATGTTGTGCAAAATGAAATTTTTTCTTTAAATTTTCTTTTTTTTTTTTTTTTTCCATTTTCATTAAATGAAAATATATTTAACAGAACAATTCCATCCAGCTCAGTTATAACATCACAGAATCCCAGACTGGTTTGATTTGGGTTGGAAGGGACCTTAAAGCCCATCCCATTCCACCCCTGCCATGGGTAGGGACAATTTCCACTATCCCAGGGTGCTCTGAGTCCCATCCAGCCTGGCCTGGAACCCTCCCAGGATGGAGCATCGTGACCCAACCCATCATGTAGCTGGCAGAAAATATTTCCTCTAATGACAACAATCGTGCACAGGCCTGAACCTGCAATATCAGCACGAACAGGAGCTGCACAAGGGCTCAGAGGGAGTGGGAATTTGGGAAGTGCTGACAGAAGAGCAGGAAATGTGCTCCATATATTCCCATAGTTACCTGGTAAGAAGCAGGAACTCAAATAATGTTTGAGTTAATGTTGAAAAGAGGAGCACCACAAAAAATATAAAAAAATTATCCAAATTCTGTGCTTTCAGTGCTTTTGCATTCCAGGTGTTGGAGTGGAGAATAGACAATGAAAGAAATTTTCTAACCTTTCCTACTGCTTGAATTTTTATCCTAGAAAACAACTGGTTTTCTCATCACCTGCTATTCAGCACTCAAACCTCTGACCTATATTCAAATGAAAAGTACAGAACTGACAAAATAAAAGATATCAGCATTTCTTTCACCCTCACGAGTAAACTGGTTTGACAGCTACATAAAATGATTTAGGTTTTTATAATTCCAAAGTGTGGCAGGATTAGCCCTTCATCCTGTTGTTTCAAGATGTCTGCATTAATTATTTCTAGTCCTCTTTAATTCCACACTAAACTCACATTTTCAGTTCAAGGGACTGGCCCGTTCTTAAATCATGTAAATATTATTCAGAACTAGGTGATACCCACGTGCAGAGCTGCCAAAGTACACTCATTTATTTTTTAACTTCTCAACCAGCCAGGGAAACAAAACAATCCATGATTTATACAAGGCATTTAATGAATTTCATCCTTTTCCCCGTTGGGCGTTTCAATATTGCTGAGACACGAGGAGAAAGAACAACAGCAGAATTCCCTAAGAAATGATCCCTCTGCATTCTGGAATCGTTCTGTTTGTGCGAGTGGAAGGGCCAAACTGCTGCTTTCTTGTTCAAATCCTAAAGTGAGCAAGGCTTGGTTAAAACTCACCAAGGAGGGATTTGCTTTCTAGGACAAACCCATCCCTTTGAGGAATGTTCCCTGCTGAGCTGCCCATCACCTCCCAGCACAGCAGGATCCACCTTTAATCCTCTCAAAACCTCCCGAGTTGGTTGGGTTTTTGCAGCTGCTGAGCACAAACTTTGTGCAGGTGGGAAGTTTGGTTGGTTGTGGTTTGAGCAGCTGGGATTGATGGGATTTAGGGGCACAGCTGGAAAGATCTCTGTGCACGTTGCT
This sequence comes from Zosterops lateralis, assembly GCF_965231275.1. Classification (NCBI taxonomy): domain Eukaryota; kingdom Metazoa; phylum Chordata; class Aves; order Passeriformes; family Zosteropidae; genus Zosterops; species Zosterops lateralis. The sequence goes on along the minus strand of NC_139767.1, from coordinate 36,285,869 downwards.
GAGAGACCTGTGAACAGGGAATATCCCAATTTGGCCATCAATATCCAGAAAGTTGGGACTCTGTGATTTCTGCTGATTTCCCCATGTCTTCAGAAAGCCTCAGTTAATCCAAGTTTGTGCTGCTGCATTTCAGAAACTCAAAACTTGCCGTTACCCATCTCAAATCCTTCCCGTTTTCACAGCCTGCGATTCCTCATGTTTTACTTCGAGGTGGGAGGGGCAGAACTTTCCTAAATTGAGAGCAGCCTGATGGCTTCAAATCTGTGCAACTGTTCCTCTGTGTAAAGGATTCTCTTCTAAACTGAGGCTGGGGACAAAGCCCTCCAGAGCTGGAAGTTCTCTCTGGGTTTTTGAGTTGACAGAAACTCTCCAGCTCTGATTTCTGTGCATAATTCTGGTTCCAAACACCAGCCTGTTCCTGGGGCAGCCAGCCCTGGAATTCTCCAGGATTTCTGTTTGGAAGGTGAAGTGTTGTCTCAGGGCAATTTGCAGGTAATTAATACCACAAGGATATTTTGGAATATCTGAATATTTGGAATATCTGATATTTGGAATATCTGAGGATTCCCATGGAGGCACAAAGTGAGCAGATGTGCAACAAATAATAATTAAAGATCATAATTTATCTGCAGTAATAGCCATCCTTAGGATACACCTTGTGCATGTGCTCCTTGCACTTGGAATGTGAGACACGAAAATCCTGATTTTTGATGGCATTTTAACATCTTTCCATGACCTGTTCATTATTGATGTTGGCCAGATCATTATTTTCTGAGAATCCTCATTGGAAGGAGCAGCTACAAGGCAACTGTGGCAAACATTGCTCTTAATCCCAAAATCACAGTCCCCCCAAGATGGGCTTTAAGGTGTTTTTCATCCCAAACCAGTTTTGGGATTTTGAGTTTCTATTTAATTCCTTGTCCTGGTAATTATTGTAACTGTTCTCAGATACTTTATCCAAATAAATTTCAATTTGAGATATAACCAAAACCAATACAAATTAATCCTGAATTTACTCCCTTTCCCCTTCTCCCCTAAAAGTAGGACAGTGAACTGTTCTCTAAAATCTAAAAGCAACAAGAGCTGCAGTCCCACAGATCATATTTAAATTAGAATTTACTTCATACCAAGATGGTTTGCATTTGGCATTTATTTGTTATCTCCCATTCAGAGGCAAAAAAAGTATTTATGTGTAACCAAAATTGTCATTGCACTTGTATCGGCTACTGGAATTTGGTGCCAATTTGTATTTGAAGTAATCCAGGATGATAATTACACTTATTGCCTCCCCAACTGCACAGTTGCTATTCAGGGTAGCTCATGTATATTTTATGTATGTTCGGTATCAGAGCAGACCTTTTGCAAATTGATTCATTTGCATCATTATATCCTCCTTTCAGAAATCATTTTCTGATCGTGAGGAAGAGGCTTCTGCTGGAATCACAGAGATAATTCCTACAACTCAGCCTCAGAGCTGGGGAAAACTGAAAGAGAAATAAAAGTAATGAGTTTTTTTTATTATTTTTTAGCTTTAAAGTGTGAATTTTTGACAGCATTTAGTAGAAAAATTTCACAAAATGATGGTTTGGGTTGAAAGGGACCTGAAAGATCATTTTTTTCCACTCCCTGCCATGGGCAGGGACACCTTCCCCTATCCCAGGATGCTCCAAACTCCAATGTCCAACCTGGCTTTGGACACTCCAGGATGGAGCAGCCACAGCTTCTCTGGGCATCCTATGCCACTGAATTTTGCTTTTGTTAATTCATATAGAAAAAAAATAAATCAAGAAGAACAAATTATTTGGCCCTTTATTTTTTTTAGGTTTTTTTAAATTTTTGTTTTGTATGGAAAGGATCTCCACCTCTGGGGCTGGGTGGGACTTGTGCCTGTCCTGGAGCACCTCCTGCTCTTCCAGCCCTTATCAACCTCCCCCAGCCACTCACTTCCCAAAAATCCTGATTAAAAAAAAAAAAAGAAAAAAAAAAGAAAAATTAAGGACCCATCCCCTTGTTCTGCCTCTGCACAGGCTTGGGGAGAAGATCCTCCCACACTGGCAGGGTGACAACTGCATTCATCTGCAACATCTGAGGGAACCGACTCATTTGATGTCTTGTTTTGAAAAAAAAAAAAAAAAGAAAAAATTATTGAGGACTGTTTTGTATGCAAAAAGAGTTGTTGTTTTTTTTTTTTTTTTTTTTTTTTTCCTGCCTCTGAGTCCCAGATAACTGAAATTATGCTTATCAGAGGTCCTACATTTAAAGCTGCTTTTAAAGGTGTTGTGACACATGGAGGCAACATGCAGGGCTGTGAAGAGCCTTATTTTGATTTATTCACTCTAGAATAAATCAACTCTTTGCAGCCAGCAAAGAGTTAATTCTCCTTTTTGCTCTTCTCCTCCTGAAATAAGATAAAATAAACCTTAAGTGAACATAGATTTGTTTTTTTTTTGGCCTATCTCTGATAGGCTAAACCATCTAGGAGACGTTTGGGCAAGGAACAGTAGCTGAAATGGGCAGTGATCATTTTCTTATTTATTTTGGAAAAGCAAAGAAAACACAGTCAGGACACAAACGCCACACAGTTTAATGCTTCAATTTGTTACAGGCTGGGAAGGGAAAATGATATTATTAAATGATTATTAATATTATCTTTATTTCCAGGAGTGATAATGGAGAAAATGCTTATTTACACATCTGGGAATTTTTAGGCAAAAAGATGGGATTTCATCCTTAAGCCATCACTCTGTTTTGTGTTTTTTTTATCCTAAATTGCACCCTACACGGAGCAGATCACAACCCAAACATCAGTTCATCCCTTTTTCTCAAAGGAGCAACTCCTTAATATCTCCTTTGCATAAAATTCGAGGGCGCCCTGCCTGGTGTTATCGAGCGCTGCTGATGGTCTTTTGATAGCTCTGCTTTTAATAAGCTGCAGATTATCTCATCTGCCTGTGCAGCGCAGCATATTTCAGAGCATAGGTATGGAAAGGAGTAAAGTTGGATTGGCAGCACATGAAAGGGAGCTGAAATGCTTCAAAGGGCAGGGAGAGAGAGGCAGAAAGCAGAGAAAAGGCTCGGGTAGGTATTGGGATGAGAAGCTTTTGAAATATAGATAACCTACAGCAGAGAGGAGCTCTGCTCTCCCAGCACTAATAATTACACAGATAAGAGGGTGAAGTGAAAGGAAGCCAGGAGATATGGACAGAGTTCAGGATGAAGCATCTTGGAAAGGAGAAGCCATGGAAATTTTGTTCTGGAAGAAAGTCATGATTCCCAGGTTGGGAATTGTGAAGAATGTGAAATGTTTGTGACAAACCTGGGGACACACAGTGGGATCAGCCCCAGCCCTGGGAGTGTTTTTATGTGACCAGCATAAAACCATTTCACCATTTTTACCATTTGGTGAAAGCTCAGGGGACACAATCTGAGAATCAGGGAATTTCCTGAGTTAGAAGGATTATGGAAGTCCAAGAATAGAAATATAATAATAGAAATCAATAATAGAGATAAAGCAATGGCCAAAACTCAATATATCAGTTCCCAGCAATGGCAGAATTCAAGGTCCTGGGGATAAAACAGCCCCAGGGATGATAAAAAGCCCAGGAAGGGTGAGTTGGGTCATCCCTGCTCAGGCTGACAGTCCCACAGCCAGGTGCTCCATCCCACAAACACTTTGTGACAATAAAACACTTGGCACAAGGAAGGAGAATTCCTCAGTTCCTTCACTTCTTCATCCACTTCAACTTGTGTGAGAAAAAGCCAGCCTGGAGTAGTCACAACAACAGTGAGGATCCTCGTAGGAGGGGGGAAAAAAAAAATTAAAAATCAATGCACCTACAGAGGAACTGCCTAATAACGAGGAAGATAATTAAAAGGAAATTAAAGGAGCAGCTAAGAGGAGAATATGTTTGTAGGCGGTTTAGGAGCTTTAAGGGCAACAACTTATTTTACTACTCAACACAAATATGCACAACATAATTATTTTCAGGAAGATATGCCAAAAAGAAAATATAAACTGACATACAAAGGAGTTATTAGGTTTGGTTTGCTTTGGGTTTATTTTTTGGAAGGAAAAAAATGCAGCCTCTCAATTTAAAAGCAGAAGGGAAGCCAAGCAGATTCCGAGCACTTACTGGATGTGGAAAAGCTACTAACAAAAAAGTTTTTTTTTGAGCAGATCAGAGGCAGGAAGCTTGCCAGGGAAGCAGTCAGGCTGATGGATGATCAAGGCATAACAGGAGCACGAAAGGGAGATAAGGCCATGGATGAGGAGAGAGATGAGTCCTCACTGCTGTTCCCTGCTGGAGCCTGGGGATGGCTCCGGGCTGGAGCTGCTTCAGTGGGAATATGAGAAAAAAAATAAAAAAAAAATAAATCAGAATATGCTGAGTTGGAAGGGACCACAAGGATCATCCAGTCCTGCACAGACACCCCAAAATCTCATCCTGGGTATGGTGGTGTCCAAATTCTCCTGGAGCTCTGCCAGTCTTGGGAATGTGATCATTCCCTGGGCAGTGCCCAGCACCTTCTGGGAAAAGAACCTTTCCTTGAAATCCAACCTAAACCTCCCTGGCACAGCCCCAGCCATTCCCTGGGTCCTGTCACTGATCACCCTGGTCCTCCCCTCACCTGGAAGCTGTAACTGGGATGGGTGTCCCCTTCTTCAGGCTCCTCTTCTCCAGCTGAACAGATCCAGTGCCCTCAGCCCCTCACAGACCCTTCACCATCTTCACTGCCCTCCTTTGGACACTCCCTGATCATTTTACATCTTTCTTATACTGAGCTGCCCAAAACTGCAAAACTGCACTTAATACTTGAGGTGTCCTTTGAGGAGAGAGGGGCAAAGCACCCAATGATTTCTGAGCAGGAGTAGATGGAAGTAGGAGTAGTCCCATCAGATCCAGTGTTTTGTGAGTGACATTTCCAGGTTTTCTACATCCAAAAAGGAAAGGCTATCCCAGAGCAGCTCTGTTTGCTGTGCTGTACTCACATTTTTGCTGAACGTGTGGATATTTCACTTTATCCCTTTCCTGGGCCTTCCAAACTGCTCCTTGTTGTGCTCACACAAGGTCCAGGCAACACCAACCCCAGATATGTTGCTCTACAGAAGTTGACTAATCTTTAAAAACGGGCTAAATCCCAAATTAGAATGATTTCAGCCGAGTGAAGCTTAGAAGACAATTGCTATAATTATGCAAATGTAAACAAATGAAAAGCCTTAACACAACGTATACAAAATAACCATTAAAAGGAATTAGCGTTGGGAATTAGCAGAAATTGGGCATTTGTATGTAATAATAGGGCTGGAAGTTAATGATCCAGAGTGAAAGAGTTTTTGCCGGTTGATATTAAAGCTTAGATAATCTTTTGTTCAGTAACTTCATGCTTGTATTTGTTCAGGATTGCAGCCTGTGCCTGGATCACCCATATTGGAATTCCAATCACTCACCAGCTTTTAATTAGGCAGCAGAACTGATACGATAATTGTGGCATGAATTGATTATTAACTGAAGTTTGTGAGATAATTAATAGCAAAGTTCTTGAACGGAACACAAATGACACAAAATTAACATATGCCTTCCCAAACTGGCATTAGTACAGCCTGGTGGTGACCCAGAGTTTTAATTGTCAACCTGCATTTAAATCCCCTCCATCCAGCCCAGTGCTTGAAATCTTTATCAGTAACTGCCAATAAAAGAAAATTTATTTGGTTACCGAGGCCTTTTCTCCAGGCTGATCTGCCAAAGCAGTCTGGATTCTGCAGGGCCAATAATTGATCAGAGTTCTGCTTTTTGTGCTCTATTTCTGTTCTGCTTTTATGGCTCCAGGCAGGAACACAATCCCCAGGATCCCGTAAGTGTATCCGTGCTGGGTGGGCACTTTGCTGCTCCAGTGTACAGGATATTTTATCCTGGTGTGGAGCATTTATATGTCTGGTGTTCCATTGCTCTGGTTGTAGAGGAGGCATTGTACCTGGAAATCTTAAAGGAGCATTTTTGGAACTAATAATAAAACTGAAATAATAAATATAATAATAATATTAATTGGAACTAATAATAAAACTGAAAGACAGGGTGTCCAGAGGAGCTGTGGCTGCCCCTGGAAATGTCCAAGGCCAGGTTGGATGGAGCTTGGAGCAACATGGGCTAGTGGGAGGTGTCCCTGATCAGCTCATGGCAGAGGGTTTGGAATGAGATAAGCTCCAAAATCTCTTCTAACCCAAACCATTCCATGATCAGGTTGTACATCAGAGCTGCTCCAGTGTACAGGATATTTTATCCTGGTGCGGAGCATTTATATGTCTGGTGTTCCATTGCTCTGGTTGTAGGTGAGGCATTGTACCTGGAAATCTTAAAGGATCTTTTTTGGAACTGTTATTTCCTAATAATAAAACTGAAAGACAGGGTGTCCAGAGGAGCTGTGGCTGCCTCTGGATCCATGGAAATGTCCAAGGCCAGGTTGGATGGGGCTTGGAGCAACATGGGCTAGTGGGAGGTGTCTCTGCTCATGGCAGAGGGTTTGGAATGAGATAAGCTCCAAAATCTCTTCCAACCCAAACCATTCCATGATCAGGTTGTACATCAGAGCTACTCCAGTGTACTGGATATTTTATCCTGGTGTGGAGTATTTATATATGTCTGGTGTTCCATTGCTCTGGTTGTAGAGGAGGCATTGTACCTGGAAATCTTAAAGGATCATTTTTGGAACTGTTATTTCCTAATAATAAAACTGTCCAAAGAAGCTGTGGCTGCCTCTGGAAATGTCCAGGGCCAGGTTGGATGGGGCTTGGAGCAACACGGGCTAGTGAGAGGTGTCCCTGCTCATGGCAGAGGGTTTGGAATGAGATAAGCTCCAAAATCTCTTCTAACCCAAACCATTCCATGGGCAGGTTGTACATCAGAGCCTTGTGGCAGAAGGTGACCTGTCTGGAGTTCTGGTATTCCACGTGGGGTTGAGGATATTTTCTCCTCACCCCTGAACAAGCACACAGTGAGGGACAGTCACTGCCCTGCAGAACTTTAAATCCAGACCCAGAAAACTTTCTGCAGAATCAAATCTCCTGCAGCCCCTCCTTTCCTCAAGCAGGGAGCTGCCCCCAGCCCCAGAGCTCTCAGGGAGGAGCCCCACCAGCAGTGCTGGTCCCTGACTCACAGCCAACTCTCCTGCCTGGGGTTTGGACATGTCCTGCCCTGGTGGGACACCCAGAGAACCCAGGAATTACACCCAGGTAATTGTGTGAGGCAGCCAAGAATTGCCAGCTCTCTGCCAGAGCTGAAAGCAAAGCTCATTAAACATAATGAGAGTGGCCTTAAGTGGCAGTGGGAGCAGCTCAGGTTGGGCTTCACGTGCCTGCCCAGGAGCTGTGGGACGGGTCAGGTCAGATCCTGCTGCAAACTCCTCTCTCATTGCATGTTCCTCTCTGTTTTTTAGCCAGGTTTGCATTTAGCACATCAGCTCCTGGTCTGTTACACAAATGTGAGTGCTGGTGCAAGGCAGGGCAGGGGCTGGAGGTTAATTCTGGAGAGGGGCAGGAATTTCAGTTGTGTTAAAAACTGTATTTCTACAGAATTTTTGCAGCCCTTACTATTCTAATCATGAAACGACTCTTCCATTTGAAACTCCTTTTTTTTTTTTTTTTTTTTTTGCTTTATGATATCAAACTGTGTAAGAAATGTCTCAGCTCTTCATCATAGAGTCTGGTTAAACACAGCAGGGAGTTACTTGGTTTGGAATTAAATCAAAATGTCAGAATCCATCCAGAAATGCAACACCTGTCCTTCCCACAGCTGTAGCTGAAATGGATGGGAAGTGTAATATTTCCAAGATTTACCTGTAATTCATTTTGGGAAGGTGAGACAGCAGGCACCAAACCAAGCAGGTTTGTTTGGGCCTGGAAATCCCTTTATGGTGCAGGGAGGTCCTGAGCTCCTGCTTTGAGCATTAATTGGTGACTGTCCCACGTATTTGACAGTTCAGTGATCACTCTTTGCACTTTATTTTTACACACAGCCCAGTTTGGGGGGCAAAAAAAGACGGGAGTAAAGCTCTCCCAGTGCTCCACTCTTTGTTTTCATTCCCTGGTAAATCTATGGCTTGGAATGTTCCTTTTCTGTGAAGAACATCCAGGTGTGGATGCTCTGTTATCCTCAGATGGTGCCAGAGCCACTGCAACAGGAGGCTTTTCCTGGGATTTATGACGTATTAGAATGAGATATTGTAGCTCCAGAGGTTGGATGCAATGGATGGAAGGAAGGAGGACAAATAGAAGGAATCCTTAGGCTTGAGTGTCCACAGAGCTGAATCCTTCCTTCTCCAAAAGGCAGTCAAAACCTTTGCAGGGGCTGGGAATATTGGGAACCATTGGAGTTGGGCTTGATGATGCTGTGGGTCCCTTCCAGCTCAGGATATTCTGTGATTCCATGATCTGGCAGAGCAGCATTGGAGATAAACTCTCTCGTTTGGAGCTGCGCGGGCAGGCAGTGCCAGCTCCGGTAGCCGTTGGGAAGGAACAGGAGATGCTCCATCATTCTGCTCCTTCTTCTGAGGGACAAGTCAGGCTGCTCTCCCAAACCTCAGGCATGTGCCAGCAATCTTCGTGTACTCAGAAAAGCCCAGAATGTCCCAAATCTAAAATTCTCTCTAGCAGTGAATTTTGAAAATCGTTTCTAGCCACTATTACTTTTGGGTAACAAGGGATTTTTATTACAGGCTTCAGGAGCAAGTCTCCTCCCCCTCCTATCTGTACAAACAGCTATAAACTGACTGCATTTTAATAACTTTTTTTCCAAGAAGTTACAAGGTATTTCATTAAAATGTCAACTTTTTTTCTTTCATATATTTTATGATTCTCTTTCTTCCTTCTGCCACAAATATGTTGTTGCCAACATCATCATGACACAGTTTGCTGCCAAGACTATGGAAAGTTAAAAAAGGAAAGGAAAAATGAATTTCTCTTCACTTTTTAGGTATAATTCTTCCAGCACTAGGGGCTGAGAAAGCAGTCAGAAATATCTGAAGTGCCAAAGACAAATGTTCAGAGTGCCAAAGCGGTGACATGAAAACATGGAAAGAGAACCAGGGAGCGATCCTGCGCGAGGAGTGATCAGCTGGGGACATTTCCTTTTGCCATTTGTAGATTCCATCCGTTTGTGGATGTTTCTGCTGGGATCAGAGCAGCCAGGAGCGTGCACACTCTGCCTGGGAGAGGTTCAGCACAGCAACTCAGCTCCAGCTCACAGGGAAACGTTGTGTCCTTCCCACCAAACCATCTCCAGCTGCTGGACAGGATCCTTCCTGTCCTCCTGCACTCCCCCCCACCCCCAGGACCTGCTCTTCAAATCTGTCCACCTGCTGTCACTCAGAGGGTCCCCAAACCCAGCTCCAGCCAGCTCCAGCCATCTGCTCTTGGCTGGTTTAATGAACAAGAAGCTGCTTCTCCCAGCTTTGACTGGGAATGGGGGAAGGACTGGAATCCCCTCTGAGAAGAGCCAGGAGATGTGACTGCGTTTGCTGCTCAGGTGCCTTAACACCTCACTAATTAAACCCAGCCTGGCTCAGCACAGGGAATATCCCTGCAAAGACCCTCATTTTCAGCCCTTCAGCAGATGGATCCTCGCTGGAATTTTGTTATTACCTCTGCTGTCCCAGTGCTGGAGCTGCTGAATGGCCACGGAGACACGAAATTAACTTTGTGCCCAGTGTTTCTGGACTTCTGCCTTTGCAAATCTCCATTTCTGAGCATGGAGGGTCTTTGATGGCATCCTGAACACTTAATTACACTTTTAAAGCATCTTAAAAACTTTCAGACTCCCCAGTGTAATTTCCTCCATGGCTGGAGAGTGAGGGACAAATGTTATTTCCACTGGTGGTGAACCAGTTGTGGGTTCAGACTTTCCAGCACTGCCCCTGGCACTGGGGAGCTTTGGGTTCAGCTGGTTGAGTTTGTTGTGTTTTTTCTTTTTCAAACAGCATAAAATCCCTTTCTTGGAATTTTCTCCCCTTTAGTGTTGCCTTCACCCCAGAGACCTTCTTTTAAAAAAGTGATTTAATTTCTTTTCCTCTGCCTTATAGGCCACAGCTTGATTTTTCTTGCACTCCTGGGTCTTGAAGCAATTTTACAGGGGAGGCAAGGAGTTGCTGCACGGAGCTGTTTTGTTTACATTATGTAAAGTTGGGTCTCTGCCATCAGAGCAATCCCACGCACCCCATGCAGCGTTGCAGGCACTCAAGGGCGTGGATGGATCAGATAAAAAAGGAGGTGGAGTTTTTCAGCAGAGGGCTGTGACATGCCCAAAGGAGTTAATTACACATTAACTGCGTCCCACTTTCCCAATACAGAAACGTTTGTAATTAACAAAAAGAAAAAAAATAAAAATTAGTGTGTAATTCAGAGTTGGCCTTGGGCCATTCTGTCACATTCCTGACTCTGGGACCTGGCCTTGCCTCATCCACTCTTCCAGAGCGTGATGCAAGAGGAGAACATCCCGGGAATTTGCCTACACCCACTGCTCTATTTTAGGCTCCTATCTCATGGAAATAGATTGGCCAACATCACCAATATCTATGGAAATAGAGCTGATTGAGCAGTGGCATTCAGGGGTTCCTTCCACAGCCAGGTGACCCGGCTGGTGGAGGAGGGAAAGGCTGTGGATGTGACCTGGACTCGAGCACGGCTTGGAGACATCTCCCACAGCATCTCCTGGAGAAGCTGCAGCCCAGGCTTGGACAGGGTCACTCTGAAAACTGGCTGCTGGTCAGTCCTGAGGAGTGGTGGGCAGTGGTGCCACATCCAGCTGGTGTCCCACCACCAGTGCTGTCCCCCAGGGTCAGTGGCCAATCCTCCTCTTTCATGCCTTTATTGATGATGTGGACAAAGGGATTAAGGCACCCTCAGGAAATTCGCTGTTGACACCAAGATGGGTGAGGGTGATGCCTTGGGCAGGCTGAGCTGAAACAGAAACTGGGCAGAGCTGGAGAATAAAGTAGAGATTTATTGAAAGGCTTCCAAAATCCACCTTGGGCAGGACAGGGCCTGACCAGGGCTACACCCAAGGTGGACCCAAAATGGTCACAAAATGGACTCAAAATGGTCCTAAAATGGTCCCTGAGGGAGCTGGGAAAGGGCTGGAGAATTCCTGAGGGAGCTGGGAAAGGGCTGGAGAATTCCTGAGAGAACTGGGAAAGGGCTGGAGAATTCCTGAGAGAACTGGGAAAGGGCTGGAGAATTCCTGAGGGAGCTGGGAAAGGGCTGGAGAATTCCTGAGAGAACTGGGAAAGGGCTGGAGAATTCCTGAGAGAGCTGGAAAGGGGCTGAGCCTGGAGAAAAGGAGGATCCAGAGGGATCTTTTCTCTCTCTGGAATTCCCTGCCAGGAGGGCACAGCCGGGGGGGATTTGGGATCTGCTCCAGGGAACAGGGACAGGAGGAGAGGGAACAGCTCAGGCTGGGCCAGGGGAGCTCAGGGTGGACATCAGCAGGAATTTCCCCATGGAAAGGGTGGTCAGGGACTGGAACTGCCCAGGGAGGTTTGGAGTGCCCATCCCTGGAGGTGTCCCAAGAATTCCTGGAGGTGGCACTTGGGGACAAGGTGAGCACAGCCTGGACTCCATGACCTTGGAGCTCTTTTCCAACCTTAATGACCCCACGATTCCATGGAATAGATTTGCAGTGATGTGTGCAACATAAAGAACATTAATTTCCTGGGCTTGTCTCAAGCAGAGTGTTGGAACTGTGAACTCCATAATGCATATAAAAATCCATATTCCCATACTTTGATTTCCAGCCCCAACAACCTCCATGCAGACTTATTTTCCACGTCACAGGCAGCTGGAGTCAATGACTCTCCCATGTACTTGAGACATCAGCTCTCCCCCTGTGGAATATTGATTTCCAGGAAATAATCTTCATGCAGCCATCTTTGCTTAAGTATCACATCAAGTTATACCCTTACTCACAAATAATGCATATTCCTGTCATATTCCACTGGAAATTGAATGTATTGCTCTGTTTAGTGAAGTGTTTAAACAATAAGGCACCAAAAAAAAAATATAGGGATGTCTCCATACTATGGAACATTTTTGTATTTACGTCCCTGTTACTAAACATGAGTGGAAATTTAATGCTTTTGGAGCAGTTGGAACTGTGAAATAGAGCAAAAAAGCACAGGGCTGGCAGCTGTTTTAATGCATGGTGAAGCCAGGAAGTTGTTTAGACTGGGTTTGAACTTGGCCAGCACACAGAGACACAGATATCGGTCAGAAAAAGGGAGATATTTAAAGATCTGTTAGGTCAAGAACGCATTTTATGGCATCAAATATTTAATATTATCTAAGTAAATAAAAAAAAAATGGCATGGAAGGGAAACGAGGTTAAAGCGAAACTTTATGGCTGATCTCTGGTGCTATTAAAAGATAATGCTTTTCAGAGTTAAAGGGGATGTTTTCCAGCACACACGTTGTAGATTGTGTTGGACCTTTCTTGTTGCTTGTGGCTCTGAGATTGGTGTTTACATCACATACGATTTTTAAAGAAATACAGAGAATATTTGCTTCTTCACTTAGGTGATTTTTTTTGTTTGTTTTGATTTAGAAATGCAGATTTTAATTTTTTTTTTATTATTATTATTTTTAATTTTTTTTCTTCCCTGTAAATGACCTTGAGATGAATCTTGAGGTTCTTCAGGCCAAGGGAAGTGGCCTTCTCCTTCTCGCCCCCTTCCACCTCACCTCATATCCAAGAACCAGAAGAAAACATGGCCCATTTTAATGGTTAAAATGGTTTTATTATGTTGGATTAGAGGATCTAAAAGTTCTTTTCCAACCTCAGTAATTCCACGATTCACCCCACGAGTCCCTCCTGGGCTGTGCCAGGGAGATGCTGCATCTGCATTGAGATTTTCCCTGTTTTTCCTCTCCTTTGCTGGCAAAAGTGCCTGAAACAAAAGAGGAGGATTTAATATTCTACAAACCTCACTCTGGAACAGGTGAAATGATTCTTTTCTCTGGCAGAGAAGCAGCTGAATTTGGATCCGGTCATTGTTTTCAGTGGATTGATTAAACTTGGATCATAAATGTGGAGTCACTCAGCAGGAATTATCAGTGTCCAGCACTTCCAGGGTGGTTTCTGAGCTGTGGGAGGCAACAGATTCCAGTTTTGTGGCAACAAAATCCATCTTTGGCCTCAGAATAATAACAACAAAGAAAATGGCATTTCAATTTGGATATCATCTGTCTGTGAAAATTAATTTTCGTAATATTTTTAATGTCAAAGTCTGACTTCAAACAAAAGGAAGAAAACACCCCCCAAAACCTGAATGCAGCATGATTAACCCTCTTTTTCATCTCAAGCAAGGAATTTTTGGGGACCAGTGCAGCTGTTGCAGCAGCCACACATGAAATTATCTCCTGCTCAGAGAGAAATGCAAAATGAAATGCCATATTTTTGGATTGTTAAGTGTCACTTCAGTGAAATGTACTCGTGGCTGAATAGCGCCCGTTTATCTTCTAGGGATGGTTAAAAATGAGGAAATTGTGACAATTCTTGAATATTTTCAATTGCTTTTCCTTCTGTTGTTCTTGCTGAATGGGGAGAATGCCTTTATATTTGTGCCTGTAAAGGGAGAATATTCCAAATGTTTGGTTTTGCCTCCACTTCACCTCTTTTTCCCCCTTTTCTCATATTCGCTGCTGAAAAGATGAGGAAGTTCAGGGATGGGGAATGAGGACATAAGGGAAAGTGAGGGGAGAGAGCAAGAGAGAACCAGAAATGTACTTCATTCAAAAGAAATGATAAAATGGAAGGTTGTGTCTTGGAAATGGATATTTTCAGTGAGAAAGCTTAAGAGGATTGAAGGGAAGGGAGGGAATGCTAAATCCAACGTGGTTTTGGTGATTCCTTCATTTATTCCATGGTTTTGGGCACTGCCTTGTCCCTGAGGAACTCCTGGTCAAAGAGCAGATAAAACATCAGTGGTTTTTGGGAGAATTGGTGCTGATCCATGAAGGGGCTGAAGGCAAAGCTGTGGGGAAATGGGGAATTTGGGCTTCCCCAGCAGCAGGGTCAGCTCAGGGAGAGCAGGGAGGTGAAACGGCACAAACACAGGAGACCTGCACCCAGGTCTGGGTCCAACATCAGCAGGAGCTGGAGCTGCTGGAGGAGAGTCCAGAGGAATCCATGGAGCTGCTCCAGGGCTGGAGCCCCTCTGGAGCCAGGCTGGGAGAGCTGGGAATGTTCCCCTGGAGAAGGGAAGGCTCCAGGCAGAGCTGGGAATGTTCACCTGGAGAAGGGAAGGCTCCAGGCAGAGCTGGGAATGTTCCCCTGGAGAAGGGAAGGCTCCAGGCAGAGCTGGGAATGTTCCCCTGGAGAAGGGAAGGCTCCAGGCAGAGCTGGGAATGTTCCCCTGGAGAAGGGAAGGCTCCAGGCAGAGCTGGGAATGTTCCCCTGGAGAAGGGAAGGCTCCAGGCAGAGCTCAGAGCCCCTGGCAGGGCCTGAAGGGGCTCCAGGAGAGCTGCAGAGGGACTGGGGACAAGGGCTGGAGGGACAGGACACAGGGAATGGCTTCCCACTGCCAGAGGGCAGGGCTGGCTGGGACATTGGGAATTGGGAATTCCTGGCTGGGCTGCAATTCCCAGATTTGCTGTGGCTGCCCCTGGATCCCTGGAATTGTCCAAGGCCATGTTGGACAGGGCTTGGAGCAGCCTGGGACAGTGGAAGGTGTCACTGCCCATGGCAGGGTCACTGGAGGGGCTTTAAAGTTCCTTTCAACCCAAACCATGCTGGATTCTGTGATTCTTTGAAAGAACAAAATGCAGAAATCAGATATCTGTGTATGGCTTCACTGGAGCGAAAGGGAGGAAGGGAAAAAGCCCCGTAAATAATTAATAAATCCCCCCCAAATGACTTTGAAAATAGGAACAATTATCAACATAAGAAGGGAAGAGCTGCTTTATTTCAGTCCTTGTTTCAAAGGGACAAGAGACTGCCTGTGACACCACAGACTGATGGGGCTTTTTAAGGTTAAAAATAACTCAGGAGAAGAGCCATTGAAATGGATTATGGACTGGCTTATGGAGATGAACCCCAGGGTGTCAGGGAAGGAGAGAATTCCGAGTGAGGAGGGAAAACAAGTGGGGTCATGCCATGGGCTTTTATCCTGCTGGATCGTGAGCGGGGATGACCTTGGTGAAGGAGAAATTTCCAAAGAGATCTGCACAGTTCTGATCACGCCAAGCTGGAGAGAAGCAGCCAAACAGCACCAAAGCAGGCAGGCAAGTCAAGAGAGTTGAAGTTAATTATAAAGACGAACGAGCTATTCGTGTCATTTAGCATATGGCATCGTGGCTTCCAACTATTGAGATGGGAACTTTATTTAGGGGATAGCAGGGCTTCCATGGCCACGCTAAACCAAAGCTTTGAGTTCAGAGTTTTTGGGTTCAGGAGCTGACAATCAGATATGTGGACGTGCTGCTTTGACACGCTCAATTCTCCGGGATGTTCCGAGGAGAAGCTGGAGCTTCAAAGGGCTCCATCAAAAAAATAACATTTGGGAGAAGGAAGGCGAGCGGGGCGGCGAGATTTTCTGATTCCTTTTTAGGGTTTGAGTGTGTGCCTTTGAGCGTTTGGCAGCGAGGGAATGTTCAGTGGCTTAGGGGTGTGATGATGCTCTTTAAAGGGAAGCGCGGTGCGATCATGGGGATGGACTTTATCCAGCAGATCTCTGCCGCGAAACTTCTGTGACATGGACACCATCCCAAAACTTTGGCTGCCTTCTCAAAGTCACTCAACTTCCCAGGGCAGCCAGAAGGGGTTGAGCACTTCCTAAAAGATGTGTTTGCTCAAGATGTTTACTGAGCTGTCACCCAGAAATGGATCTGGACCCAAAAGCTCTCTGAAGCTCAGGCTCAGGAGCAAATTGAGCTCTGTGACTTGCTGCTTCCTGCTTCTGGTCATCCCACCAGAGACCTTCCCGGGATTTCACTGCTCTGCATTAGCACCTGGAATCAGACACAGGCAAGGAATGTGTGTGGTAAGAAGTAGCCAAGCTTTTTTCAGACCTGGAATTTGTTTCAGCTTTGGCACGTTTTGCCCAAACCGATTTGTCCACCCCTAATGCAATGTAAATAGCATTAAGCCCTTTGTGAAATATGTGACGTTTGTAGAGAAGCATGGACAGCTTGGCCTCCAAAATCAATATATAAACCCCTTCGCTATTGCATAGCAAAGTTCATTTCTGTTTGGACACATCTTCCAAGTGAGATGTAGACTCCATTACTTCACATTCATTTTAAATTTAAACACAGAATTGATGTATTGGTGAAAATGTGTAAGCACTGATCTTTATGGATGAATTTTGGAACGCATTTATCAGAAATCCCTGGGTTTATTTGCTTGTTTCATTTAGAAAGGGTCTGTAGATTGTCATGGTTTTGGACAAACTGAGGTGCTGAACAAGCTCTTGATGGCACTGCTCAGTGCTGAGTGACTGCCCTGAGCCCCGGTCTGGCAGCAGCCAGGGAAAGGCATTTTAGTTTTGATAAACTTTTTTCTTAAAAAGTATTTCTAGAGGGGCCACGTTCCCTCCAGCTCCTGCCCATGGCCCAGGGCCCCATTTCAGCCCAACTTGGGACTGTCCCTGGTGATGCTGTTGGATTCCATGGCTTGATGTCCCCATCCATCCCCATCCCCACAGAGCTGTCCAAATTATAAAGACAATCCTCATTTCAAAGGTCTGATCTCATGTTTGGCTAAGATAAAATCTAAGCTGTTTATCAGCATTTTTTTTTTCTTTAACTTCAGCTTTTTAACAATTCTCCCTAACATGAAACTAGAGGCTCTGTCTCAGCCTGCCCTGCAGAATAACGTGTCACCTAAATCTGTTCCTCAGAATGGTTTTAAAGTATTTACGCCTAGACTTACAGGTTTTCCAACACACATGAAACTGAGAACAGGGAGATTGTGATACTTTTTCTCTAATCCAGTGTATCAGAGTCACCTTTAGCTCATTTCATGAAAACTGGGTTTAAGATGGTAGAGGGGCTGCATTGACAGCAAAGATGAAATGGGTAAAGTGAAAAATTCCTAAATATATTTTTTTTCCTGTTTAACTCAGGGGGTGAATGAGAAGTCATTAGAAGCTAAACTAAGTTTTCACCTTTGCCAGCAAAACAAAGTCCTGAAGGCTTTAGTCTGAGCAGCCCTGACGAGGGCTAATGTGTCCTGACACTGCTCTGGCTCAGCTGTCCCTGCTCCCTCTGCATCCTGCAGACCATGGCACTGAGCTAAAGGAAAAAGGCTCTGAATTAATGACAAAAAGCAAACTCTTGTCCCCCCGTGGTTGTGGTGGCTGTGGGAGGGAGGATATGTCTGATTTTACCCTGATCTGGGTAAAATTTACTCTTTTTTTTGCAGAGCAGTGTTGGCAGTGTGGAAGCACTAATGGGGCATTCCCGCTAATGAGGAGAACTTCACCTGTCTGGGAAGGGAACTGGGGGTGAGGATTCCCATTTCTCATCCCAGATGTGTTATTGTGTTTTTCCACATGCAGTTTGCTTAACATGGTAAACTGTTCTCTAATGACACAAAGAAGGGTTTGGAAATGCTGAAATAAAAGTCTGTAGAATCCTTGAATGGTTTGGGTTGAAAGGGACCTTTAAAAGTAATTTATTTCCAACCCCCTGCCATGGGCAGGGACACCTTCCACTATCCCAGGCTGCTCCAAGCTCCATCCAGCCTGGCCTTGGACACTTCCAAGGATCCAGGGGCAGCCACAGCTTCTCTGGTCACCCCACCCAGGAAACAGTTCCTTCCCAAATCCCACCTAAAGAATTTGTTTTAGCCTGATGCTGGATTTTGTTGTAGTACATAGCAGACTCTTCACAGTTTGCCTTGGGCAGTGAGTAAATCCTGCAGCTTCATTCCTTATCCCTTCATCCCTCCCCCCCCCAGCACTAAGTGCTCTGTTTGGAAATTAATTAAGTAGTAGGCATGAAGTATTTTAAATCTTTTGAGAGCATTTCTGTGCAGAAAATTTCCCTTTCCTTCCACCTGCACACTCAGGCAGAGTTTTGTTGATACACCAGGGAGTTTCCTCAGCCTCAGGTGCTCCGGGAATTATTTAAAGTCTGAAACAACCACAGCATGAGGTTTTGGGGAGAGGATACTGGGGAGAGGCTCTGCTTTTCCTCAGCCTGTGGTGATTTGTGCAATCCCACCAGCAGGAACGTGAGTTCTGTCTGCTCTTAGCACGGGCCCAGCTTCCAGGATGGCTGATTTGGAGCTGATGCTTGTGTTGGAGCCGGCGATGTTTGGATGGAAAAATTAGTTATGTCAGCTCAGCCTTAAATCCTGGAGCTGTTTTAAATAAACTGTTCTTCTCTTCCTGTAACACTGTCACGTTGGGGCCAAGAAATGGAGTTTGGGACATGGAAGATTTTCTACAAACTGAATTTATGTTGTTGTTTTTTAAAGAAAAAAAAAAAAACAACAACAACAACCTCCAGACAGTGCAAATACAGTGACTGTTCCAATCAGGATCAACATTAATTTCTTCCTAGCTTTCAAATGTTATAACTACATTTCTCCCGACATGTTGGCATCTGTGTTGGTATTTATAAATTTTTGCATGCTTTGACTGCCATGCAAATCCTTCCAGAAAGTACCCTCTGAGGAGCTGAAGTGAGAGAGAGAGAGAACTCGGCACTCGGAATAACCCTGCCTTGTAGGAGATTATTTAGCAATTAAAGTTGTGATGTTTTTATCAAACGGATGCGCAGATAGCGACTCCTTGGCATCAATAACAGACAGAGCTGGGTTTGCTTTTACAAGGAAAAGAGCAGTTCTGTTTCTCTGAGCTCGCACGGGAAGCATCAATTGGCATTTTAACTCTTTTTAGTGTTTGCTTACAGATCTGGGACAGGCTCGTGGGGCTGATGGGGGCTGTTCCCTGGGGATGAAGTTCTCAAGGCAGAACAATTATCAAGTTATTTAATAGAAGCAAAGGGGATTTATTTCTTCTTGCTGTTTCTGAATTGTTGTGCAGTTTGATCTGTCATTAATCTCATATTCTCATCTCACACTGAGCCCAGCTGGAGCAGGGGGTGCTCAGTACCTGCCAACCTTCCCTCACTGTCCCCTCCAGAACCTTGTCCCTGCACCATCCAACCCCTCTGGAATGTGCTGGGAGCTCTGGGAGGGACAGGACCTGTTCCACAATCCATCCCTGCTCCCAGAGTTTGGGATCCAGGAGGAAAGGTCGGTGTTCTGTGCCCCATCCCTCACTGCAGGGCCATGGAAGGATGGGGGATCTCTGCTCTCAGCCCTCTGTCACTTGATCATCCCAAACTGCAGATATTCCCCCTCTCCTCCCCTGGATGACATTCCACCAATGTATTTAAACCTGTTTCATTTAAGGATGAAATAGGATCTGGTTATTTTGCTCCCTGACATGTTCCTAAGCAGAGGTGGAGACCTGTGGTGGGCAGTAACTTCCTCTGCTGAAAAAAGTGACAGAGGAGCAGGGAAAGTTCTGTCTTTGCCAAGATAATCAGGAAAAGGGATAACATAGAACAAGGTAAAACCCTCTGTGTGTCCATCATCAAGGGAAAGACCATCAAACCCATTCCTAATGGGAATCCTCTTCTTGCCATTGCTGATTCTGACCTCTCCTCCCAATCCAGAAAAAAAAATTTGCCAAAGCAAAATGAGGTCTGTCCTGCAGATTATCGGCCACAGATGATATAGGTCAGCCTCTGAGCTTGTCTGAGAATCCCAGAATCAAGGAATGGTTTGGGTTGGAGGAGACCTTAAATATCCATTTCCAGCCCCCAGGATGAAATCCTGGAATTTTGCTGTTGTTTTCAGAGGAACTCAGATTTCTTTGCAGGTTTTTACAAGGCTTTGAAGCTGCCTCTCTGAAAGAACTCTGTTGGCTCCTGTGTCAATGGAATATCCATCCCTCAGATATTTATCCTGCCGCAGTGTCAAACTGCAGCGAGCGTTGGAGGCAACACCGATGCTGAGAGGGCTCAGCGCTCAGTTCTCCCTGCTGATTAAAGTTTAAACCAAGTTTAGACTAAAGCAGAGACATTAATGCATGCAAAAGTTGAATATTTAAACCTGAATACATAAAGACTTCACAGGCAAAAAAAGTCTGTGAAGGGATAAAGGCGAAGTCTCATCACTGTTTGTCACCGATGTCACCTCCCAGTTTGTGAAGTACCAACGACCTGGTCACGTTTCCCCACTCTGAAGTTTGCTGGACATTCCTCCTGCCCTCTGATTTTCCAGCAAACCCTGAGAACACAGGCACTGGGGAAGTTTCTGCTCCTCGCTGTGAAGTTCCTGGCTGTGAGGAGTTCTCCCTGACGAATGTAACCCAGTTGTGCCTGTGGATCTGTCACCACTCCTCTCAGATTGCAGCCTCATACGATCCCAAAATAGCTCTGCAGAGACATTAGTACATAGCATGTACCTCTCTGCCATATGCTGGGGATAAAGGAATCTAATTGGGCTGCCTTTTTTTTTTTTTTTTGCATGTATTATAATGTTTGAGCTTCGGTTCCTGCAAAATAATTCTTTTTGCTTTCAACGGCAACAGCTAAAATATATTTGACTCGGCTTATGCAAACAACCATCCCTGTCCTGCTTTTAGCTTGATTAATGCACTGAAGGAAAAGAGCTCAGAGGAAGATGGAACATAAATCTTAAGCTCATTTTTGGGTTGGCTTTTATATATATATATATATAAAAATTAATTAGTTGATTTTAAAAGCTATTTTAATCACGGTATCAGCCCTTTTGCCATGGGTTTTTGTCATCTGTTGAAATCAGATCTTCTCTGCTGCTGCCACCAGTGGAGTTTAGTTTGAAAAAATCCCAAAAAAATATCCAGGAGAGGTGGATCTGGTGCAGAACCTACCTGGTGCCCTGAGCACCTTCCTGACCTCTTTCCATGCGTGCCAATGCTTCCAAAATCTGGTGGGAAATTGCATTTCTTTAGTTGTGCTGCATTTTAATCGAGTCCTTGGGACAGAATCCTCAGTGCCACAAGCAGCAAAATGTGATTTAACCCTGGCACAGCAGTGCCTCACATCCATGTGTGATTATGTCCAGTTAAAAGTGGGTGGTTTTTTATTTTTTATTTTTTATTTTTTTTTTCTCCCCCTATCCAGGCAGGAAATAAAGCACTTAGATGGAAGTGATGTGGCAAATCACTCCTCGACAGCACGACTCCAGGATCAGATTATGCTTTCCAGTTAATCCAGAACATGAAAATCTGTCACAGAATGTTTTCTCAATTCTTTTCTCAGTTATAGCTGTTATTTGAAGAAATGATCAAATATGAGCAGGAAAATCATGAGCAGCATCTGCTTAGAAAATAAGCGGGGACTTAACTATGCCTCGATATAATCAAACGAGTCTCTCCATGGTTGGCTCTTCAGGCATTACTGTAGTAAACACGATTAAAATAGCAGAGAAAAATGCTGATAGTGCTCGAACAACATCTGAAACAGCTCCTTTATTTCCTTGCTTCTGTGTGTGAAGGAGCCAACGTGAGTTTTTGTGCTTTGTGTCCACGTTTCCACGCCCAGCTGGTGCTGCCGTGGCCATTTGGAGCTGCTTTTCAAAAACTCTTGTACTTTTTAATTCTTTTTTTTCATTTCCCTGTCTTTTTTTGACTCTTTTTTTTGCTGAGGTGATGCTCTCCCAAAGTTCACTTCGTCTTCCAGCACAGTCTTTTCTTCAGTGCTGCTGTAGCAGTGCTTTTGTTTATGGCATTCAGAAGATGCTTTGCATCCTACAGGTTGCTCAGACGTGAAGTTATTGATCAAACAGCGAGGCACAGCATCTTACAGAGGAAAATCAGGATTATTAGCACCTCTGGGGATCTCTGTCCTTATGTGCAGCCCTTTTTGGAATCCTCCTTCCTTCCACCCCATCTGCTCCGAGCTTGCTGGCAAGTGGAAAAGCCAAGCATCTGCACTGCACTTGTTTGTGTGCACATCAAAGTGCTCCAAGGGTCAGAACTTGTGTCTCTGCTGTAGCTGAATTTATTATTTTGTTCCGCTCTTTCTCCCCTGACGAGTCGCACGACCAAGGGGAAACAGCTCCAAAATATAATCAGGAATATTTTATATTGTTTGGATCATTCCCTCTACATCGTAGGACATTTTTAAGTTTGCTGAAGAGCAGGGATCTTCCTTTGTCCCACTTGCCACCCCCTTTTATGTATTATTTTGTCAAAAATTGAATTTGGGCGAAGGGAGCAGGAGGTGTTGGTGCAACAACCAAATCCCCAGCAGGAAATTTACTGAGCTGCCAATTTATGGTGATCTAATTGGCTCAGAAAGAATTGGAATGTTTCTAAATATCCTCCTGAAATCAATGGTGACTGCCTTTATTTTGGGCCTGGGGCAGATTGAAATTGAGACAATAAATGAGAGTGTCTCATTCCAAAAGAATGAGAGTTGGCAGTTCTGCACAGGCTCTGCTTTTTGGGGGGAGGAGGACGAGGAACAACCAAAGGGCTGAGGTTCCCCCCTTCAGCGAGGGCTGGGGAGATTAAATATGTGTTAAATCACCCTCTGGTTGGTTTTTTTTTATATATACATTTAAAAAGCTGAATTTTCCTCTGCTTGGGTTCACTGGTTAGAGATGAAGTCCAGCTGAGAGAGCCCTCGGAAAGGAGAAAAACAGGAAAAAACCCCACTTTTTAAATCAGTTTCACACTAAACCCCTTGGAAAACTTAGATGAGTGGTGGAATGTTTGGAGCTTCTCTGTTTTCAGCCGTAATTAACTAAAAAAAATTAAAAAATCCCTGGAACTAATGGCGTTTCAGATGAGCGTATTACTCTTAGAATATTTCTCTTAGAATATTTCTCTTGGAATATATTTCTCTTAGACTTTCACCCTACACAGAGAGAGAGAGTTGTGACCTGTCTGACACAATTTAACACACCTCAGCCCAGAGTCAGGCACTAATATCCTGGAAAAAGCCATGGGATGAGGGAATTTGGGAATTTTATGATCCCTCCCCACTCCAGCCTCGAATGTCGCGCTGCCAAAGAAGATTTAAAGCCTTGAACAGATGCAAGTCCCAATCCCCGACTCCCAGGCACGTTCCCCCATCCACACGATCCCTTTTGAAGTGCTGGGAGGTGGAATTCGTTTGGTATGGGCTGGAAATGGAAACAGCCCCGCAAAACGTGGGGACAGATGGCAAAATCCCAGTTGGAACGTGGGACCAGCGGAGCGGCCGCGATTTGTTTTCACTGCAGGGCAGACACTGAGTTGTCTGCACAGCAGCTGGGCCAAAGAATTCCCCGACTTGCCCAGCTCTTCCAGGAGAAGGGACAGCCCTCACCTGGGTGATTTCACACAAAAAAGGGTTTGAGACTCACGGGAAAAGCTCTGAAATTTGGGGATGAGTAGAAATCTCTGCGATATTCGTGTGGTTTTACAGCAGAGCTTCATCAAGTTGGGTTTTTAATGCCAGGGACATTTTTTTTTTTAATATTTTATTTTCTGAAAGTTGAACAATGTGTTTTCCTTGAGGGAATTTTTTAAAAATTTCTTTTTGTTTTGTTTTGTATTTAAAGTGTTTTTCATAAGGGGCTGGACAAATGATGTGCTCTCATGTGAGTCCAAGTCAGCGATCTTTGCGAAGCTTTGAAGTGATTCCTTCAGTTTTAAAACAATTTTTTTTTTCTCTCTCTTGAAATGAAACATAAATACATGAGAATGTAACAACTGGAGTATTACCAGAATTAAGGAAATGATCCAAGTGCCTTTCCTCTTTAAGTACCAAACATAATTAATAACTGAAGCAACATTTAATCTTTAGTGTGTGCTGGGTGTTGTGTTTGCCTTTTTCCTCTGCTCTATCCCTGCCGTGCTGGACTCACAAGTGCTTTGCTCACATCCTGGCCACTTCAAACCAATGAAAAATTTTGTTTGAGAGCAACATCAAGACCCTGTGTCCAGCATTGCCCTGCATCCCTTCCATCTGCTGGACTTTCCTTACAACTTTGCATCCTTCCAAATTCCCTGAGCACGACATTTGGGCTCTCAGGTCCTGCTTTCCCCACCCAAAGCCCTAAAGAGCAGCAGATTTTGTTTCAAATCACCATGACAAGGGCCCCAAACGTGCCATTTCATGTAAGCCATGGAAAGGAGGCTGCTGTAAGGTTAAAAAAAGGTGTTGTGTTTTTTTTTTTTTTTTAAATCTCAAAGTGCTTGGATTTAATTGAAAACTAAATTCCTAAGGGGGGGGACACTGAGTAGGGGCTGTAGAAAATTAACTCCTTTTAATGGAATGTGGCTTGGCTGCAAAACTTGTTCACACTGGTGTGAGGCTGAGTGATGTTGTCAGTGCGTGCACGTGTGTGCAGAGAGGTTTGGCAGATAAATCTGTGTATAGAACATATTTAATCCTGGGCTTCTTGTGTTTTAATCACTGAGTTCCCAACGCAGAAAAAACCCCTTGTTCCTCACCTCAAAAGAAAAAAATATATTCAGATTTGAGTAATTGTTAATCACAAACTACAATTTAGATGCTTTTTCATCCTGTAGTAGGAAAAGAAAGGGTTATATGGAAGTCCTGAGTGAGTTTATTGGAGCAAAGAATTTTTGCAAAGTTTTGAATAGGAAGAAGTGAAGCAAATCCCAGGAGAAGGAAAAATTACAGACAGCACGGGGCTATCTTCATTTTATCCAGGTTGGTGATTCCAATCTCTGTTATTCTTCAAGATACAGGAAAAAAAGTGCGAGTCCAAGTCTTTCTAATTATAGATAAATCATATCATTATTTCCTTTCTGTGCTATTTTGTCTGCCAGGCTCATTTTATAAAATATTAGGAAAGCACTGTGATAAGAACAGCCTCCAGAAGGTGGTTAAAAAAAAAAACAAAAAACAAACCCCAAACCACATGCAAGTCTTGTTCCTGACTCATTTATTCTGCTCATTGTTTTCTCTGTCTGATTCCTGCAGGAGACACGGCCAGGTCAGACCTGATGGTGGGAAAGAGCCTCTGTTTGACAAAGGCTGTTCTCTTCTACATTCCCAAAGGCAGGGATGGCCTTTTCTGGGAGCTCCCATTCAGCTCCAGGCCCAGGGGACGTGGGCAGGCTGTTCCCAGGGTCACTGTTTCCTAGGAATTCCCCCATCCCAGAAAAATGGGCTCTGTGCTCTTTGTCCCCACGAGTACACCCCAAATTTCATTGTGCTGCCCTGAATGTTGTTTGCTTATGCCAAGGCAGGCACTGGAGGCTGGATCAATGACCCACTTGTTCATTTGGTTGTGTTGGGGACATTCAAGTGACTAAATATTAATGAACCTGGTGGAGTTTGTGTGTGCACTGAACTTTTCCCTGATACCCTTCAGGGAACGTGGCCTGGGACACAAGAAATTTGCTGTCCCTGCAGCTTGGGGAGGGGTTTTGGTGACAGAGAAATATTGTTCTCTGCTTAGGGCAGAATCCCAGAGAAATAACCTTTATCTCCCACGTGCTGCTGTGTTTGCTGGGCAATGTGGGAATCGCTCCTTGGGTGATGAGAGATGGATAAAATGAGGAATAGGGGCTGAAATGACACACTTAAGATGAAGAAACTTATAAATAGTGAAGTCCAAACGTGCTGTTGGGGCTCCCCTGATCTCATCCTGTGCCCAGAAACTGCTTGAATTAAAGCAAACAAAACACAGCAGAAATGGGGATAGCTCTGAAGAAGAGGAGCCTGATAAAAATCCCAGAATGGTTTGGGATGGAAGGGACCTTAAAGCTCATCCAGTGCCACCCCTGCCATGCCCAGGGACACCTTCCACTGTCCCAGGCTGCTCCAAGTCCTGTCCAGCCTGGCCTTGGGCACTGCCAGGGATCCAGGGGCAGCCACAGCAAATCTGGGAATTCCAGCCCAGCCAGGAATTCCCAATTCCCAATCTCCCAGCCAGCCCTGCCCTCTGGCAGTGGGAATCCATTCCCTGTGTCCTGTCCCTCCAGGTCCTTGTAAAGAGCTTTTCTCCATTTCTCCTGTTGTCTCCTTCAAGTTCTGGAAGGCCACAATAAGGTCACCCCAAAGCTTCTCTTCTCCAGGCTGAGTTATCCCAATCCCCTCATCTCTTCCTCACCAAACACCAAAGATGAGCAAAGCAGGGATGCTCCAGGGCTGACATTACCGAGGGGGCTGGAAATACATAAAAACTCTGCCTCAATTTCACCTGCAATGCTCCATTATTGGGAAAAAAAATACAGAAACCCAATAACACAACTTCCATGTGGTGCTTCACTTTGGAGAGAGCACGGAGTAGCCCCCAACCTCATGGATTGAATTTTAAGTAGTCTGAGGACCATCTGCCCCAAAGCAGATATGAATTACCCAAAATTGTCCAGCCAGGTTGCTTTAGAAGACCAAACAGCAGATCAGTGGAAATGGATTTTGAGTTCAGTGGGACTTTAAAAACGAAAAGCAGACAGCAAAGAGGAGACGTGTGCCTGGAGAAAGGAACTCTCTCTGTGCCTCTCCCTTGTGTGGAACAGATGCAGTGCATGTTTGATCAGCCTTGAAGGACTTCTGCGTGGTGCCTGATGGTTCTGCAGCTGCACCTGCATCTGCACCCGCTGCTTCCTGGAGTTACAGATCCCAGCAGCCCGTCCTGGTGACTGAAATCCTGGGGAAGACACCTGTGCAGCAGGGAAAGGAGCTGTGCTGCTGTGAGAACCTCTGCTGGGGGTGGTGGAGGGAGATGTGGGTTAAATTTAACTTTTCAAAGCAGACTTGAAGCAGAAAAAATGCTTCATTTCGTGGGGGAAAATGGAATATTGGAGGAAAGCATGAGAACAAGCTCCAGGTGGCTGTGATGTTTGAAACAGAAAAAAATTTAATCCACAAAAGGTCAGGCTGTGATGGGAAGACTGGCAGCACCTGTCACCAGGAAAATATCTTCTTTTTTTCCCCCTGAAACCTTGGCATCCCTTGAAATCTGGGAATGGGGTGCCCAGAGAAGCTGAGGCTGCCCCTGGATCCCTGGAAATGCCCAAGGATGGGGTTTGGAGCAGCCTGGGATGGTGGAAGGTGTCCCTGGGCATGGCAGGGGTGGCACTGGATGAGCTTTAGGGTTTCTCCCACCCCACCCCACCCCACTCTGCGATTCTGTGATAAACAAAGTCAGCCTTGGCAATGCTTTCCATTCCACTCAGGCGTGCAAAGCAATTAATTAGTTAATTAACTATTGCGGAGCTCCTGACAGACTTGATTAATGATGTCAAAAGCAGAGAGCTGGATAAAAACCTGGCAGGAGAAGTGAGGTTTGGGAGAGGTAAATTGGTGGAGCTGCAGCTCTGGGGGTGTGCAGAGCCCCTTCCCTCCTCCCTGGCAGCAGAATTGTTTTGCAGATTCCTGTGCAAATCCAGCCCCTCTGGAGCTGTGCTGCTCCTTGGATATCCTGAAATCGTCCCTGCTTTGGTATCTGAGCTCTCCTGGAGGGTTGCAAATTGTTCTAGATAAATGGTTGCATTTATTTTCTCCTCACACTGAGCCCAACCACCTGCTTTTCTGTGCTGCTGCAGGAGCTTGTAAAACACTCCACACTCCATGGATTTTTGAACTGGAGCCCATAAACATGGCAGAACAAATTTGGAGCTAATTTTACAGTGGCACAGGTTGCCAGCAAGGACCATTAATTAAAGAAATCTTTCCTCTGTCATCTGTAATAATCCTGATTAAAGGTTTTTCCCTTCTAGATCTCTCAGATACTCCCTGTGAGTGGTCTTGCATGGGCTGAAGCAGAGCTAAGAAAAAACACCTGAGGTTTTTCACCTTTTAAAAACTCCTCTGAGCCAAGAGCCACCTTCAAACTCGGTGACATTAATGATTTCAGGGAAGCAGGAGCCACAGTGATGCAGCTCCTGGAATTTATCCCAAGGACTCCCTGTTGCCTCACAGGGTTGTTTTCCAGGTGAAATGTAATTTGGAATAACACTATAACATTAATAGCATGTATTAAATGAGCTGAGGATTGTTGGACTATAAATCAGTAATTAATATGGATGCATAAACATTAGTTCTGACTAAAGACTAAAAATAAGGTATATTTTGTCTAAAAATAAGTATATTTTTTATTATTCATCTACCAGAGTTTGTTATTTCTTTAAGCCTGAAAACTGGGATGATTTTGAGTGAGGATTTGATCCTGCTGTTTTAATTGATAAATTGATAAAGCATTGGGAGGTTTGGAGTGCCCATCCCTGGAGGTGACCAAGGAATTCCTGGATGTGGCTCTCAGTGCTCTGGGCTGGGGACAAGGTGGGGTTTGGGCACAGCTTGGACTCGATGATCCTGGAGAGATTTTCCAACTCCACTGATCCCCTGATGTGGTGGCTCTGTAACTGTCAGTTGCAGCACAAATAAATGGAATTATAGGAATAAATCTTAGGAATGTTTGCTCCGTGCCTCCATGCTGAGTTTTAGCAATGGACACCAATGATAAATTGATGTTTACTCACATTTCTCGTGGCAGAAATGAGATTTTTCCCTCTGGATTGAGCTTTTGCTGAGCACTGTTGGACTTTATTATTCTCATTGCTGTTTTCCTGTATTTATTCCCTTTGGGAAGGGTTTCCTTGGAACCTGCAGAGCAGCCAGGGAGCAAGCAGCTCCTTCTGAGTGTTTGGGCAGGAAAGGGAGGCAGCACCAGGAGCTGGAGAAGCTGCTGGAGGGATGAGCTTCTCCAGCAAAGGGCTGCTGAAAAAAAAAAAAAAAAAAAAAAAAAAAAAAAAAAAAAAAAAATAAAGGCCACTGGCAAAGGCCAGAAGGTCAAAGACTGACTGGAGAGAGAACAGAGTGTGAGCCAAGCCAAAATAAACAGGGGAATCCCAGAAACGTGGATTGGAACTTTTGGTGAGAATTCCTGTTTTAATAAGGTCAGGCTCATGTAGTAAAACACACAACAGCACTGAGAATTTACTGTATTTCAAACATGATTTCTGTTAACATCTGCTAAAATTTGGTTTGAATCTTCTCAATTACACTTTCACCATTGTCACTGCCTTTCTGAACAGGCTTTTTCATCAGAATGCAATTACAAGGCAGTTTTTTCATCTCATCACGTTTTAAAAGGGGAAATTTCTGTTTCTTAAGCAAAATTACTCGAACTGCCTTTCAAATAAAATAAATCACCCTCTGGAAGAATAAGAAAATATGAATTTAGTGGCAGTTAAGGACAGGGGTTAGTGGTGGGCTTGGCAGTGCTGGGTTAAATTTGGCTCAATTATCTTAAGGGCTTTTCCAACCTGAACAATTCAGTGTTTCTGTGGTTCTAAATGTAAACAGGAGATAGATTTCTAAATGTTACATTTATATAAATTTTAAGCAGTTGAGAATTTAGGAGTGGACCATCATTTAGTTATTTTTTTGGTGTTTGATACCCTCAGTCTGTGCCTCCTGTAAACCTCATTGGGGTGTTTGTTTTGTGACTTTCTCAATGTTTACCTGGCCTGTGAATGTCTATTTAATGCCTTTTCATGTCTGTAAATGTCCCTCATGGCCATTAACGTGGCTGTGAAATCCCAGTGCCATCTAACATGGGAAGGAGGTTGTTTTGTGAGACAGAGTGGGTGTGTGAATGCTCACATTTATCAGAGGCTGTTGAGATTGGGAATGAGGGAGGACAGGGGGTGTTGGTGATGTGAACTGTGAACTGGCATCACATTCATTGAACTGAATTGATGCAGAACCCCAAAAAACCTGCGTTGAACCCAATGATTTTGTTCTCTGTGCCAGATTTAACCCTTGCACTGAGATCAGCAACGAGGGCAGTGACAGATCTGGTTTATATTTACAGTAAATAGCATTTAGTTCCCTTGCCACAGGATTGCCCATCCCTGTCCTCGCTGATACTTTATTTTACATCCCTGCTGCATTCAGGGAAATATTTATTTCCACTGTTGGCTTGATGGGTTTGGGTAATGTCAGCTGCAGGTTCTTTCAGAGCACTCAGAGTGAATTAACCCCGCTCTGAGGCAGAACTTCCTCTCCCTGTAAGAGCCACAATTTTGGGATTCTGAGCACATTCAGCCCACCTTTGGGAGCACACAGAGCGCTCCCTTTTCACTGAGGGAGCACAAACTCGTTGCCCTGCTTTGCAGGGGGAAGCTTCTCACTTCCACAAAGTTCAGCCAAACTCCTCCTCATCTTCTGACAGCTCTTGTGGTTCCAAATCAAATCACTCCTTATCTCCTTCCGTTCGTCTGATTCCACTTTTCTCCTTCTCCTGACACACTCGTTTTGGCAGAGGAGCACACTCTGCCAGTTTGCCATCTGCTGCTTCTCCTCTTTGCACGGCGTCACTTCGCTCAAGAGACTTTTTTTCCACTGCACTTCAGAAACTTGTTTTAGCTCTTCCCCCGTCTCCTGCAGGATTTTTTGTCCACTCATCTCCAAATTAACCTCTCGCTGCTCTCTCTGTGCACCTCGAGGAAAAACAAATTGAGGTGTTTTGTGGAAGTGCTGCAGCTTTTTTGTCCCACTACGCCACCGTGAAAAAAAAAAAAAAAATGTCTTGTCAGTTTTTCTAAAAACAAACAAACAAAAAAAAATCATTTGAATTCACTAAAAATGTATATTGTAAAAAAAAAAAATAAATGTAAAGATTCCTATGGAACAACAGCCACAATTGGATGCGTGCTCAGATTGCAGCTCCCTGCTGGAGAAAACTGTGTTTTTATATACAGTGACTAAATGCAAACACTCGCACATTTAGAATTACTTATTTTGCTCCAAAGCTTTGAACAAAAGCCTTCTAATCAACAAGGTGCTCTTAATTTCGTGTCTGTTGTTTCAGCAGACTAAATAAAGCCTTGCCAGTAAATATTTATGATCAAATTGCTTTGAGAAATGCTTTTTTTTTTTTTTTTTTGTCTGATTTCTCTTATTCTTTGATAGACACTTAAAGAAAATAAGCATATAGCATCGACTTCTGCTCTGTTACATTTATGCAATGAATTAAAAAGAAAAGTATAAAACAGAACAGAAATGGCCTCATTATATAAAATTTGCTGGCCCATTATGTATAATTTGCTTAAATCTTTTGAGACAGAGTTACAGGTCTCACACAGCCACGACTGCAGCAGCTCCGTAGCTTAGAAAGTACATTTCCCCGTGTTAGTTTTTATTCACTAGTTAATATGCTTTAACATTTTCTACCAAATGTCTTGTCTAAACTATTTTTAAAAAAGAGCTCACATTCTGCTACCAAAAAGTCTAGTTCAGTGTTGCAGTGAAACCCAAGAAAATCTGGAGGCACATTTTGACGTCCTGAACTGCAAAGCTCTTCCTTTGTGGCTGTGCAGCCTCAGTGTCCCGTAACGGGGACGAATTTAAAGGAGAGATTATTATCATATTTCCCATCCCCGTGAATTCACAGGATTCCTCGTGTGAATGAAGAAAGAAAACAGCCAAGCCAAATTCTCCTTGTGTTCTAAGTCTCGAAGATAAAACAAATGCTGCTGAACATAAGGTTTTAAGGCCAAATCCAAAAAAGGATTTTTAGCAGTAGAGGCAGACTTCGGTGCCTAAATCCAAAACTGCACGACCAAAATATCATCAGCTCGGCTGTGGAAGTAATGAAACTGTCCTGGCTGTCCCCCCTACACTCTGAAATCTCGGTGGTTTTCATATTCCCCGTGTGCCCAGCTGCCTCAGCTTGTCGAGAGGGATGTCTGGCTCCCTCTGGAAGGCAGCAAGGGAGAGGAAGGGCTGGAGGATCCTTGGAGCACATCCTCCCACACTCTGGCAGCCTCAAGCCCCGAAGGATTCAGTTCCCGTAATTCTCTTTTTTTCCAACTGTTCCTGATGGAACTGGTCGTGGTTCCCCTCCTTCTCCACAACCCACAGCTGAGCTTTTTGGGGAGGTTTGGTCAGGAGTAGATTGTTGCCACCTTCCTGGAGGTCACCCCGGTGTTGTCCACCTCAGGGTGAGTGGCTGGAGCAGTGGGATGGAGACATGGGGTGGCTTTGTCCCCTAAAGCTTCCCTTGGGGTTTCACCTCTGTGTGGGGATCAACACAAGGTGTATTTCACCAGAGATGAGTCTGTACCACGTGTGGGCACAACTGGAGGGTCCTGCTCACTGAAGCACAAACTTTGACAACTTTTTGATGCCACTGTTTGCCGTGGGAAGCACCAAAGTCTTGGCAGCAAGGTCAGACTCCAGGACCTGCTATTGATCCTTTCTCCTTTCATTCCTCTGGTTTTGTCATGTGGCAGCACAAGGAAAAGCAGAGAAAGTCCTCCCCATCACCAGGCTGGTGGTCCAGGGGTTTGAGTATCCCATTGTGAGGAGTGTTTTGAGCTCCCTTTGTCTTTCATGGAATCCCAGAAGGGTTTGGGTTGGGAGGGACCTTAAAGATCATCCAGTTCCAACCCCCTGCCATGGCCAGGGACACCTTCCACTGTCCCAGGGTGCTCCAAAAGCTCCATCCAACCTGGCCTTGGACACTTCCAGGGCCTCACCACCCTCACAGGAAAGAATTTATTCCTCATATCCCGTCTAAACCTACTCTCTGTCAGTGGGAAGCCAATTTCCCCTTGTCAACTCCCTTTAGGTACTGGAAAACCAGAATTAGGTCACCCCAGATCCTTCTCCAGACTGAACAATCCCAATTCCCTCAGTGTTTTTTGAAGGCCAAGAAGGACAGGAATTTGGAAGATACCAACATCTACACCACAAGTAGAGGATATGATGACCTGGTTATTAATTCAAAAGTTTGATTCTTGCAACCTCCCCAAATGCTGTGGTCAAAATTTGTGTTTTTGCTGTCATCTTTGAGGTCTCTGAGACAATCTGCAGGATTTGAAAAAAAAGGAAAGTTTATCCCTGTCGTGCTGAAATGTCCTTATTGTTACTGGGGGAAGGCAGTGCTAATGTGTGAGAAATATCTGATTCATTTCCAGAGCTGTTTCTGATTTGGGAAAGAAACCGTTGGGAGGTTGTACATTCCAAAGGAGCTCAGAGTAGGAATTTCTGATTCTTTGCTATTCTCTTTAGTTTTCCTCGAGAATTCAATAGGGATTTTCTTTAAAATGCTCTTGCAGTGGTACTGATTGATTTCCTGTCAAATTTATGGATTGTACAGTGGCAGGAGGAAGAGATTTCTCCCAGAGGATATAATTTGTTATCAGAAACTTGGGGGTTTGTTGGACTTCTGATTAAAGAAGGAACAGAATTTGGGATTGCTGCATCTTCCAAGTGTGATGTGCTGACATTTCAACATCTGGATGCTGCACTTTTACTCTTTGAGGTTCAGATTATGTCTTTATTACTGGAAAGAAGTTCTTTTTCGTGGTGTGATTTCCAAGAGAAGGCAGAAGTAAAATGTCAGAGTTTGGAACGTAAATGTTTATTTTCTGTGGATCCACTTTTAACAATATTTTAATAAACGAGGTGGTTCCTAATTTCAGGTCTGCTCAACAGCCACAAGAAAAATCTCTTTACATCCCTTTAGGAGGAATCTTCATAAGGAATTCCACAGCAAATATTCACCTAAAATTATTTCTTTTAAGTGATGGGTTCATATTACAGAATAAAATCTTTAATGAGCTCAAGGGAGCTTCAGTTCAAGGTTGCATCTGGTTTTTTAAACACTAAAACTGTTTCTTCAACAAACAAACACAAACCACTGAGGAGATGTTGCCTGTCTTCAGAGTGGCTTTTGCTGCCTTAAATTTGTGTCCTGCAGCCTTTTCCAGCTGCAGGACATTGAAAACCTCGTAGTGACAATGCTTAATGCCAGGAGAGAGACAAAAGCAAAGGAAATCAAGATGGAATTGGATGGTTTGCGCTGGGCTGTAGCGTGGGTTTGCACCAAATGACTGATTTGCATTTTGTCAGCCTGGCTTTTTCAAGAGCCTGAAACATTTCTGGCCACGAGAGACTGGGTTTTATAACTGCAAGGCTGGAATCCTTCAAGGCTTTTGGGGCCTCGTCCTGTGGTAAGTGAGAGAGAGTCCATTGACTTCAGCTGGAAGGGGATCAAGCCCTTTAGACATGCAATGAAACATCTCTCCAAAGCTCTATGAACTTGAGCCCGGTATTTATCAAGCCTGTGTCATATTATATGTTGAAATCAGGCAACAATTGTGTTTTCATATGGCTTTGGCAAGAAATCAGGAGAGGCTCGGGGCCTTCACTGACTTTCTCATGGGAGGGAAGCTGGAGGAAATATTTTTACAACACCCTGCAGGGGAGAAACGTGGTGGTTTGCTCCCCGTTGTCTGCGGTGTTCCTTGCTGTGGTGCTCGGCCCTGGAGAGCCTCTTCCCTCCATTTCTTCCTAGTTCATGTTTTAACCAGTATTTAAGGGTGGAAAGACCCCTCAGTTCCTCAAGGATTGCAATAAATTGATGTGGCTGAGCCACTGCTCCTCCATCAGCTCCCGTGCTCCGTGGTGAAATATCCCAGGACGTGTGTTAAGTGGGTTTTTTTATTGGTAGGGCGGTGTGACTGCTTTCTGTGCACTGCTGAAATGAATTGTTGAGTCTCATTTAACTGAAATATGCATTTTCTCACACTGGTCTTGGATAAATTTAGTCTGGGGATCGACAATGCTGAAAAAGGAGAGAGAAAACCTGGTGTTTTCCCCCAATATCTGCATGATGTTAAATGTGCCATTAAAATGGTGAGACTTAGGAGATGGACCTAATGGACTGTAATAATATATAATCCATCCCTGCAAGATAATCTGTGTATTCACAGGATTGTCACAGTCATATGCAAGTCATCCACTGAGATCACTGTAATCAGCCCACTGTCAGTGTTCCCTTTCATTTCCAAATGCACATCTCAGGGTCTGTCTCCATCTGCTTTGGCCAAACACCGAGGCATTTCACAGCTGAAAGATAATATCTTCTGATAGGGTTTATCATTAAAACCCGTTTCTTGTTTGTTTGGATGTTATCTCCTGCGAGATTGATAAAGCATTCAAAACCTATGCAGAATATAAATTGCATGGAGAGGCATTTGAATGTGCCAGCAGCTTACTTAGTGCTATCCTCAGTGGGGACATCTGCAGGCTTTGAGGGTGAGGCTGAGAGAGGGCCCCAGCAGCTCCTGGGACAGAGGATGACATTCCTGAAGTTTTTTTGAACTCATTCCACTCTGTTTTGTGTCATTGTCTCTGGGTTTTGCAATAGCGGAGAAGCAGCGCGGGAAGGGAAAGTGTGGGAACACCAGCAACAATGGTTGCCTGAACCCTCCCAAAAGGCCCGGAGGCAAATTCTATTAATTAAAAGAAATAGGAAACTCCAGTGGGTCTGCACTTCCCTGGGAGTTTCTGTGTGGGGGGCAGGTGCTGCTCTGGGGTTGGCCCTGGGCCAGGACTGCTTGGATTTCCCTGCACTGGCTCCCAGTCCTGGGCTCGGGGCTTGGTGCTGTGTCCTGCCCTCTGCCTGGTGCTGGGGGTCACAGGTGGGGCTGTGTCCTGTAGGGCAGTGTCCTATAGGGGTCCTGCAGAGAACTGTGTCCTATAGGGCAGTGTCCTATAGGGGTCCTGCAGAGAACTGTGTCCTATAGGGCTGTGTCCTACATAGGGTTGTGTCCTACAAAGGGCTGTTCCCTACAGAGGAACTGTGTCCTACAGGGCTGTGTCCTATTGGGCTGCATCCTCCAGAGGGGCTGTGTCCTACAGGGCTGTGCCCTACAGAAGTGTTGTATCCTACAGGGCTGTGTCCTACACAGGACTGTGTCCTACACAGGACTGTCCCCTACAGAGGAAGTCAGGACTGTGTCCTACACAGGGCTGTCCCCTACACAGGAACTGTGTCCTACAAGGCTGTGTCCTACACAGGTGCTCTGCTCCACCAGCTTTTCCACAGCCCTGCCGGAGCCTTGTTCCCTTTGAGATGGAGATTTCCAGCCGGTTCCTCAAGACTCCTGAAGAGCAGGAAATCCTCTGCCTTATCTCTTTTCCTGGTAGCACCAGGCTTATCTCAGGTGGGTCACGGGACAAGGCTCTCACAGACCTGGAGGTGGCTGTGTGTCTGCCTTGAGATTGGGACAGTCACTCTGGGAACCCTCATCTTGTGTTTCCTCTGCTCGGATCTCACCTGAGCCCCACTCCATGGTCAGAGTGGTCTCAGGTATCCTGCCCTCTCCACTCCTCTCCTGTGCCTCCTCCCGGCACCAGAAGTTCCGGGGAAGGTATTTTTATAGCCTACATTGTCAACGTGCTCCTAAAATTTGGCTGTCCCTTTGCTGCCATATGTCCCTGGCAACTTTGCTGACGCTGAAGCAAGCCCCCCTGACAGCCAGCACAGAAACTGTCAATCACGGCCACATCCATCCAGTCACTTGACAGGCCCCAGGGACCACCTGCTCATGGGAATGACTCCTTTTCCCTCATCCCCCAAAAGCTGTCCCCGGATCAAACACCTGCTCCTTCCTGGATCCCTCACTCCTTGCCACATTTTCTTGCTCTTCCTTCCTTCCATCACCTAAGAAAGAAAATCAAAATCCAAGGACTACCTGTCAGTGGTAATAACGGGCGTAAAGGGGAACAGCTTAAGCAACGTGTGGTTCTTATTGATCATCTTGGCATGGCTTGTGTGAGCGTTGGGTTTCTCATTCCAAAGTTACTTCCAGCTCCTGTCTGAAATTAGATTTTCAACTTGGTGGCATCCTGTGTGTTTGTGAGCTCCCAAAATTTGCACAAGGATCTGGCTGTTCTTCGTAGTCTCCAAGAGTTGCTGCAAAAGATCCGTAGAACTTTCGATGTGAAAAGATGGTGAAAATGGGAAATACAAGTGACTACAAGTAGCTGTTGGTGCATTGATATTTCAGTTACTACTGACTTTATTGTTTGTGTTTGGCTTGGATTTCAGGGCCTGAGTTTTTGGTTTCGCTCAGATCAAAGATTAGCTGCCTCTGTCTCTGAAGAGAGAAGAGCTTTGTTCCAGGGGTGGCCGCAGAGAGGAAGTTTCACTCGGGTGGCAAGAGCTGGTCCAACAACTCTATTTTTAGGCTGAGAAAAAAAAAAAATGAAGCAGAAACCAAAAATAGCCAGATATCGAGCGGATTTGCTACATTGCAAGGATAAAACACCTACTCCTGAAAATGTCATGAAAACACACCTGTAAATTATAGGGGCCACCAAAGACTTATCCCTACCATGTCTTTTTTTCTAGCTGGTGTGGGAATTGTCTTTTTTTCTCACCTTCTCCCACTGCTTGAGGACAGGAGCTGGTAGAAAATGTAGGATTTTTTTTTCTGTGTAAAGTTACTGCCAGTTTAGTGAATTAAATTGGCTTTTGGAGGGGTCAGAGTGGCTGCAGGGACGTGGTGGGGACATGGAGCTGGAGTGAGATCAGGGGAACAGGACTGGACATTCCTGCTGGATTTGCTCATGGATCAGCTGGCACATCCAGAAAACCTCTTCCAAAGCAAGAAATAGTGATCTTTTGGGTCAGTACCCAAAGATCCCAAATCTCCTCTGGATCTGGTGCATACAACAGCACCTGGATTAATCTGATTCAGCCTGGATTTAGCAATTGCAGATTTTTATTCATGGGCACAAGTCCCTCACTCTGACTGCCAGAGCAGAAGTTGGGTTGCCACTGTTGAGCCGGGGAAATGGGGAAGTTGAACTTAAGAAATATCTACAGCCTCCTTAAGAAAAGATTGAAAAAACTTTTACAGAGATGTTTTTATTTATTTAAGTAGCCTCTTTATTTACCAGCCAGTGTCACCAGTAGAATATCAAAGATATTAAAGAGCTCATCTTGTATATTTGGCTTTTCAGCTTACCAATATTCGTTTTGCTTGTTTTGTCTGCTCATTAATTGATTAATTAATTTTCCACTTCCATCCAGACAGGACCTTCTGGTTCCTTTTTCAGGCACCAAGTTCTGCTGCAGCCTTTGGTTTTTTTGACTTTTTCTTGTGGGTGACTCAAGTCTTTCTGGGAAGAAGTGCAAACTATTGGAGATATTTCAACTTGCCTTTAAAGTCTGATTTGGAAACACGATTTTGATTTACTGACAAACGACTGATGCAATTCTGGAGGTCTTAAATCTTTAGTTTGTAATTATAATTTTTTTTTTTGGCTATTATATATATTGCTTGGCATTATTTGAAATTGTTTTCCTGATCAGAGGTCAGATGGAAATGAAATGATGTTATCAAAAGCAGCTACAGCATACCTGAGTACAAATGTGCAGGTTTAGGAGGAACATTAATTTGATTAATTCTTGAAAACAAAAAGTCGAGGAGAAAGTGTAACATTGATTAGATGGGTTTAAGGAGAAAATTAAAGACTTTAATTATAACTAGATTTAAATTATGGCTAGAATTAAAGGGCATGAGCATTAATGGTTACTTAGAGAAAAGGTGCCTCCTTTCTTCTTCCCAATTGTATTTTTCGATCATTTTATAATAAAACAATAAAACCTCTCTAGCACATTTTGTTCCACTTTTTAAAGGTCACCACATTTACACTTTAAGTAAATCAAGATGCAGGGAATGACGTACCCTGGCCAAATATTTTTCACCAGCATAAAAAAGGCATTAAAAAAAAAAATCTACTTTTTTAAGTCTCTTATTTTAATAACGATTAAAAAAATCTACTTTTTTATGTCTCTTATTTTAATAACGATTAAAAAAAATCTACTTTTTTTTAGTCTCTTATTTTATTAATGATCTTTTTTTTTAAATGCAAGTTTAGGAAGCCTCAAAGATCTTGTCATTTCCCTCTGCTCCATTATGGTTTCCCATGTGATTCTCCAATTTCTCCGTGCTTTGGTGTGGTGAGCCCCTGGCCTCAGTTATCCCACATTTCCATGGGAATATCTGCAGTGCTTTATCTCCTCTCCTCTGAGGAGTCACCCAGCTCCTCAGCAAAGCCTCCAGGACCTGCTGGAGCCACCCTGGGCCGTGGTTGGTCACGAGGCCCCTCTGGAGTGGGGAATCAGCCCTTGGAAGGGTGGGAAAACCAGGTCTGAGTGACCACAGGTGCCAAATTTGGAGTTTTTAAAAGTGAGGACACGACTGAAGAGGCTCAGTGCTGACCTTATCACTCTCCACAACTCCCTGAAGGGAGGTCTTTGTGTCAATGTAGAAGAGTTGGTGTCATTGAGCTCTATTGGGACAAACGTTGTGAAACATAATTTTATGATTTACAATCCCAAACAAATTCAAAGCTGTTGAATTTTTAGTTGCAGTTGCTCACAAAGGAGAAAATAGCCCCAGTCTTCCTACTCTTTGGGAGGAACGTAGAAGAGAATTTTGGAGAGAATCAGAAGAGATTCAAATTTGCGGAGCTGAATGCAAACAAAACAATACAGTGCCTTATATTTGGTTGGTTCCAGAACAAATTTAAGAAAAAAAATCAAAAAAGGATTGTGCTAAAAGATTTGCTTGGAAATTAAGAGTGAAAAAGAACGTGCCCTAAATCAAAAAATGTACCAAACCAGTTAACCATACAACCAAAAATTAACCATACAACTCCCTGAAGGGAGGTCTTTGTGTCAATGCAGAAAAGTTGATATCGTTGAGCTCTATTGGAACAAATGTGGTGAACGTAATTTTAGGATTTACAATCCCAAACAAATTCAAAGCCGTTGAATTTTTAGTTGCAGTTGCTCACAAAGGAGAAAATAGCCCCCATCTTCCTACTCTTTGGAGGGAATGTAGAAGAGAATTTTGGAGAGAATCAGAAGAGATTCAAATTTACCAGAGTTGAATGCAAGCAAAGCAATTCAGTGCCTTATATTTGGTTGGTTCCAGAGCAAATTTGGGAAAAAACAAAGAAGGATTGTGCTAAAAGATTAAGAGTGAAAAAGAAGGTGCCTTAAATAAAAAAAATTAACTAAACCACTTAACCATACAACCAAAAAATTAACCATACAACTCCCTGAAGCGAGGTTGTCTCCAGGTGGGAATCAGGCTCTGCTCTCAAGGAACAAACAACAGGAGAATGAAGAGAAAATGGCCTCAGGTCACTGCAGAGAGGGTTTAGGTTGGATATTTGGATATTCAGGAAAATTTCTTCATGGGAAGGGCTGTCCAGCCCTGGCCCAGCTGCCCAGGGCAGAGGTGGATTCAATCCCCATCCCTGGAGGGATTTCAAAGCTGTGTGGATGTGACACTTGGGGATCTGGATTAGTGTGGTCCTTGGCAGTGCAGGTTTTTTGGTTGGATTTGATGATCTGAAAAAGTGTTTCCTGACCTAAATGCCTCCAGAATTCCATACTGGAATACATCAAAGTGTCTTCATGATAATTCACCCAAGCTGCTTTTGTGCCATCCAGTCCTTGTGCATCACCAAAGTTTCTTGCCCTGGTAAAATTCCTGCTTTGCTTTTTACTTTGGTAAGGCCACAGTTTTGTCCTGGTTTCTCTTGTTTTTCTCTTTCCTGACCTACTTTTCCTGCTGCAGACCCAGTAGATATGAAGGCGAGCAGAGTTAGGATTCAGTTCTGACTCAAGCAGCCAGAATGAAAAAAAAAAAAAAAAAAAAAGAGAAAAAGAAAAAGAAAAAAAATTAGCTGTAAAAAATCTGGCTGCCAAATCTTTGTTGTTTAGTAATGCGTGACTTGGAGAGAATCCAGACCTGGAGTAAGTTTGCATGGCTCATATTAAAAGAAAAAAAAAAAATAAATCCACCCCAACACCAACCCTCTGCTTCTTTCCTTCTAGCCTGATTTCATCTGGAAATTACCAAGATGCCATAAATATGAGAACCTCCAAGCCCCAAATTTCAGAGGGAGCAGAGCTGCTCTGAAGGGAAACTCGATCCTCCAGCAGCAGAGAAGGGTTTGGGTTTATATTTAGTGCCTCACATACTTGCTGGGTGATTAGAGCCTTTCCCATTTTCTGGCATGGGGGAAATGGTATGTTAAGACAGGATATAATCCTTTCACACTCCGCAGGCAATGTCACAGTGTGATGTTGGCACCGTGCTAGGCTTCCTTAACCCCACAACATGTTGCATATTCCCTCTTGGCAGTGTTTTTTCCAAGCTCCAGGCAGTAACCCAGGAGTAATCTTATTACCTCTATCCCACTGGATCTCCTTGGAACGGGGGGCGCCGGGCGAGAACGCGCTCGCAGCCGCCAGAGAGTCAATTAAAACACCGTCGGCTCAGTCGTTCCTGGGAGTCTGGAGCAGATTTTTCTTCAGCCTCCTCTTTGGAACTGACACTTTTCATTGAGAAATTTTCTGAAGTAACAAACATAAACTGCTGGTGTTCCTTCGGCAGCTCGGATCGCGTCTGAAATGCCTCTTGCGGCGTGTTTTGTAGACAAATGTTGAGCAATGTCTTTATTTATCCGTGCGGCTCTTGCTGCTCGGAATCTTTATTTCTCCCAAATCAGTTGGAATGGTTTTATTTTGGAGAAAAAACACGGCTTGTGCAGGTATTTCTTTATCAGATCTCTGCAAGTTTATCTCCCTCTCCTCCTGCCCAACACAAATGGGATCAAACCTTAAAATCATTAGGTTGGAAAACACCTTCAAGTCCAAACTTTGACCTAAAGGTTTTCAACCTTGCCTCAGAAAAAAACAAACCAAAACAAAACTCTGAAAAATCAGAGCAATTTAACAACAACGGCGATAAAACGAAGCAAAATGTGTAATTTTTTTTTACAAAATACGTTTATTCTCTTGCACCTTTCCATTCGATATATTTATTTATAAGACAGAAAAAACCAAGAGAAGGTG
The DNA here is from genome assembly GCF_965231275.1 of Zosterops lateralis. Lineage (NCBI taxonomy): Eukaryota > Metazoa > Chordata > Aves > Passeriformes > Zosteropidae > Zosterops > Zosterops lateralis. Next base: position 36,244,173 of record NC_139767.1, on the reverse strand, counting down.
GGTGTAAATATAGTGGCTGGTGGACTTTGGTGCTGTTACTAATGTAGTACAGGGCTAATTTTAAGAGACAAACCATAAAAAAATATATAATTTGTATTTATATTTATGCAATATTTGTGCCAAATTCTGTGGGAGACAAAGTCAAACCTCTTCTCACCAGCATTTCACAGTACTGAGGTGCACTCACCACTTCAAACAGTTTCATTAAACTCATCTTGAAACTTTTTTTTTTTTTTTTTCTGCCCAAAACCATCCCAGTCCACTTTTTCCCCCCCTGTTATTTGCAATGAATCTGTAAATGAAAGGAACTGGTCAAACCTTATGAGTCATTGAGATTTTTAGATATTTCCTGGTGTATTTTGCAAGATTTCTGCTGCTCTAATTAACCACAGAAAGGCAAAGTGTAACTGCTTGAGCCATAGGGGTGAATTTCAGTGACATATCTGTTAAAGAAAAAAAAAAGACAAAAGGAATTTCTAGACTTCTGGACCTCCTTGGGCTTTCCTGTTGGTGTCAATACCAGCAGGCAAATCTGTAAATCACATCCCAGCTTTTTTTTTTTTAATTTTTGTGTGTGCTCCTCAACCACATTCCTGCCACCAGCGTGCTGCTCACGTCAACAAATAATAGCTCAGATTAATTAAAACAGCTAATTGCATTGGAAATGATGATTTATTTGTGTACGAAAACACGTTCTTCACAATAATCCTGAGGTTTGAAGGTTTGTTGTTGGGGTTTTTTTTTTTGCCCTCAGTGTGGTGTGGGTCCTGCATGGATTTAATGCCCTGATAGGAAGTTTTATGTGGGGATGGAACATAAATGTGGTGTTTCCCCAGGGAGATGAGAGCAGAGCTCAGGTTTTACACAGCCCTGGGAGAGGCACTTAGAGGCTTTTCCCAATTAAATGATTCTGTGATTCTGTGGTTCTGCTTACAGGTGTTGCACACACATCATCAAACGCAGCTCAGAAATTACCAGCACACAAACCTGGAGGTTGAACTGGTGAAATTGTTTGCCCTCTTTCTTTCCATCATTCTAATAAATAACTTGTTGCTCCTCCCCTGAATTGTGAACATCAACAAAACTCCATTCCCTGGGCACACAGGGATCAATTATTCCCATTGACAGATTTTTATTTTTCTAGATTTTCTAACCCCAAATAAGCTGCTGTTTAGGGGTGTGTGTATTTTTACTGTTAGTGGGATGGCAGATACCAAGTGCAGAATCAGAATTTTTAAGCTTTGAAGACTGAATTTCTGAGTGTGAGGAGAAAATCAGCTCCTTGTCACACACCTCTGTCAGTCCATTTTGATATTCAGCCATTGGATTCCACCGTTTTTTTTTTTCCCCCCAAAATACAGGTTTTTCTAGGCCGAATATATCCTCTGAGGTTGGAGCAAGTGCTGGAGGGTCTGATAGACACAGGAAAGTTTATATATATATATATATTAAAAATATATATACATAATATAGAAAATATAATATATACACACATATATATTATATTTTTATATTATGTATATATCTACAATAAGATTTATATATTACGTAATGTATATTATATTTAATATAAAATATAATATATATAATAGATAATTTATATATTTATTATATATAATATTATCTATTATATAATCATATAATATAATATATAATATATAATATATAATATATAATATATAATATTATATAATTATATAATATAATATATAATATATTATATAATATATAATATATAATATTATATAATTATATAATATTATATATTATATATTATATAATATATAATATAATATATATATTATATTATATATATTATATTATATATAATATATATAATTTAATATATATAATATACAATATATAATATAATGTATAATATAGAATATACATATAAAATATTAAGGTTGGGGCAAATGCTGGAGGGTCTGATAGACACAGGAGAGTTTTACAAGATATATATATAATAGAATATAAATTATATTATATATACATTATATATAAAATATAATATATACACATATATATTATATTTTATATATAATGTATATATAATAAAACTTTATATATTATGTATATGTATATTTTATTTTATATATAAAAATATAATATATATGCATACACGAATATAATAACTATAATATATAATATACAATATACAATATACAATATACAATATACAATATATAATATAATGTATAATATAGAATATAGACTATGCAATATAGAATATATATATATATAAATCTAAAAAATATATATATTAAAGCAACCAGTGGTATAACAAGCACAATTATCTCCATCTCCATAAAATACGAAGCACCAACTCCAGGACAGTCCATTTCTGTATCAAACCGTGGACATTTTCCCTTCCCACTTCCAAATTTACTTTGGTGAAATTCCAATCTTTTGGGCGCTCTGGATGTTGGGAGAGCTGTGTTTGCAGCGGGCCTGGCTGGAGCTTTGGGCTTTGATGCACAAACACCTCCAGCCTTGTTTGGAAAAGCCTCAGTGCTGACCACAGACACCTCACTGGGGCTGCCATTCCTCTGCCTGGGACCACAGCCAGCCTTGGTGGGGGCAGGATTTATGCAACAGCTTAGAAAGGAGAGATTTGGGTTTGTTTTACCCAAAAAAACCCAGAGCCCAAAGCACGACTGCAAAGCTCAGCCAGGCTCAGGAACAGCTTTGCTCCCCCTTGGAGATTTGGTTTTGAATAAAGCTCTCCCTGGGCTCCCTTGCTGCTGTGCCAGATGTGGTTTTCTTGTGTTTGGGAGCACTAATTGTGTCCCAGCTGGGCTGTTTTATGGCTGGGCCTGTACCTGTGGCAAAACAATTAAAGATTTTGTGGCTCTGGAGAGAGAGAGGGGAGGGACGGGGAGGTGGGAGGGGAGTCCAGCCCCTGGGGAAATGGCAAGACCTGTTTGTTATCCCTTATAAAGCACAGTGAGCATTAATACCTGCAAAACAGATGTTGGAAACACCCTGCCCAGACTCCCAGGACTGTGTTTCCCCTGCTCCAGAGGTCCCTCCTCGTGCTGCTGCCATTGCTAAGCCAAATCTGTGATGGGGGGAGGGATTATTGCCCTGTGCTGGTGGGAAACGAGCATCTAGGGTTTAGTGTTTGTGTTCATCCAGGAAACCAGCTCGTTTGGGTGTTTGGGTTTTGCAGAGAGTAGATAAAATGAGGGTTTAGGAAGGTAGGGCCTCCTGGGCACAGGGGAAAGGTGCAGATTTTACCCCAGGAGTTGAAGGAGATGCCCTTTGATGCCTAAAGTTTCAGCTTTTATATTTTCAGGTTCTGTGGTGCCCAGGGGTGCAGCTCTGAGCTCACAGTCAGTGTCACTCAGCTCTGCACACAGCAGGGACACACAAAAAAAAAATCCTTTTCCTTGGTTTCCTTTCCTTCCTTCCTTGGTGGAAGACCAAGAAAAACTTTCAGCCCCAAAAGCACAAACAAGGGTGGGCTGAAGGGAGGGACAAGAAGGATGGGACCTCACAGCCTGCAGCTGGAATTGGACAATTAAACCTCAATATGCAAATGGACCAAAACTTATAAAAATGTGAGACCTTGTGACTGTTCAGCCATTTTGTGACTATTTTGGGTCCATTTTGTGACCATTTTGGGTCCACCTTGGGTCAGGTTCTTGTCCTGCCCAAGGTGTATCCTAAAGGCCTTTCAATAAATCCCTACTTTATTCTCCAGCTCTGTCCAGTCTCTGTTTCAGGTCAGCCTTCCCAAGGCATCACCTTTTCCTGGAAAACCTTCACGGTGTGTTTTATTCCCACTGTTCTCCCATCCCCATTGCCTGGTTTTGGTTTAAGCTGATAAACACAGACACGTGGCCAGTGCTCACCATCTCCTGGAGTTCCTGTCCTGGGCTGTGGACACCTGAACCAGGGATTTCCTGGGAGCTGCCACATTTCAAACCAAAGAATTATATATAATTCATTCTAGAGGCAAAATAACAGAGGCTTATTCCAGGTGTTGTCCAAGCCACCAGCAGTGCCCAGAGAGGTGAGAAAATGATGCATTGCAGAAAAGCTCCCTTTTGTATTGAGAGAATTGCCCTGAAAACACTCATGTTGGGTCTGTGTGAATCTCTGGAGAATGTGAAATCTAAATTTATTTTTATTTTTAAGAAAAAAAAAAAAGAAAAAGACCTGAAGCTTGAATTTGTGTGGAGTTGGTTAAGAGCTGCATGTGTTTGGTTTTAATATCTGCCAGAAGAGATGAGGGTTTTGCAACAGGATGTTTGATGTAGGATATTTTGGGCTTGGAATTACTGTTTGACCAGCCAGATCCATGCACCCCATCCCAGAGCTCACTAAAACCTGGAAACAGAGGAGCAAAATTAGCCAAGCATTAAAGATGGTGATTTATATGGGAGATAAAAAATTACCCCCTGAATGCCTCACCTTGGAAAAAACCCCACCAATTTCTGCTCCCTTGTGCTGTCTGGAAGTTCTAATCCATTTTTAAATGAGAGAGCTCAAGGCTGCCCGTGGTGCATTATTGAAGAGGAGATGTTGGGTCATTATTAATGCACAGGAGCACCTGGACCTTTGCTCTTTGGTTAAACATGCACATCCCAGAGAGGGGATTACAGCAGGATAAAGTACAATATTTTTCAGACTTAAGTGAGCTCAGCTTGAAAAAACTGCATTAAAAATCCCCTAAAAATGTGAAAGCCACTTCTTGCACTTGGCAAGTTTAAGTGGCAGCGTTAGGTTTGTTGGGTTAACCTTGGTTAAAGGAAGGTGCTTTGGAGGAATGTGTGGGGCAGAGGGAGGAGGGAGATGTTGCAGGGCCTGGGAGCTCCTGCTTTTCCCTAAAACTCTCCTGGTTCTTGGAATCAGGGTCAGGAGTTTCTCCTCCAGCTGCTCCCAGCACAAATTCCAGGCAGTTCTTGCTGACAGGGACTTATTGGCCACAGCTGGCCCAGGACTCAGCCAGGAGAAATGTGAAATATCCACAAAAAGCAGGGCCCAGCCAGCAGGGAAGGGAGCAGTGCTGAGGCTGCTGCAGCAGCAGGAACACGCCTCCCTTTTGGGGTTCTGCTTCTTCCTGCATCTAAATCTTTCCAGAAAAATGAGGAGGTAGAATCTTGGGATCGTTAAGGTTGGAAAAGCCCTCTCAGATGGAGCAGCACTGCCAGGGACATCTCTAACCCCTAAGGTTGGAAAAGCCCTCTCAGATGGAGCCCAATGGTCCCCCAACACTGCCAAGGCCATCTCTAACCCCTGTCCCCAAATGTCACATCCCTCCCCGGTTTTAAATCCGCCCAGGGATGGGGAATTGTTGCCAAGGGGTGACAAAAGTTTTCCTTTCCCAACTGCTTTACCTGCTGCTCCCTGCAGAACTCAGAGCCTCGAACGGGCAGGAAAACCCAGGTGGTTGAGGACATTTCTGGGTGCAGGTTCCAGGGTTTTCCCTGAGGAATGTGTGTACTGTGTGATTAGTGCCAGCACATCCCTCTGCTCCGGCACCGGGGCATCGTCTCTGAGACATTCCCAGACAAATGGAAACAGAGTGTGCTCACCCAGATGGATAAAAAAACCCCCTCTGGTAATGACAGACAAACTGTGGAACAGGACAGGAATGTCATGCATGATCAGGTATTTCAGCGCGAGCATTCAGGGTTTTTTTTTTTTTAATTTTTTTAAAATTTTTTTTTATTTTTCCCTTCAAGTCTTTGGGGAAGGTGGGTTCAGCAGCTCAAGAAAAGAGATGCCAGAGTTTCTGACAAGTTAATTAAGCTTTCACTTCTGAGTATTATATGTACAGTGAAGAAAAGAAACTTAATTGTCTTTGCAGTGCCTGACAAACCCCAAGAAAAAAATGCCTGCATATTTTCTCAGTTTTGTCTCTATTTTTGATACTTATTCAGTGTGAGCATTATACTTTCATGGCTTTAATTAAAAGCCAAGTTTTGGAAGCTTCTCAAATGGTAGTTTTGGTACAGAGATGTGTGCATTTAAAGAAATATTTATGTGAAATCTAAAGCCTAAAAGGAAAGAAAGAGGCTTGAAAATGGATCAGCTGCCTCCCTTTATATGTTTTGTCCATCTCTCAGTGTGTCAGGTAACTCATGAAGAAAAGAGAATTCTGCTTTGTTCTCTTCCAGAGATTTATGATCTCTGAGTCCTCAACAAGCAGTTCTGCCTTTGCTGAGCCCCAAATTTCTCAAAGTATTTCTATTTTAATTATTCCGTGCAGCACATAAGCAAATTTTAGCTTTATAAGCATCTTCATAAACAATTCCTGGAGCATATCTGTGACAGGAGAAGAGGAAATGGCTTTAAGTTGGGCCAGAGGAAGTTTAGATTGAATATTAGGAAAAATTTATCAATGGCTGCCCAGGGTAGTGGTGAAGTTCCCATCCCTGAAAAATATTTAAAAAATATTTAAAAAATATTTTAAAAATATTTAAAAAATATTTTATTTTTAAAAATAAAATTTAAAAATATGTGTATGTGGCACCTGGGGACACGGGGCAGAGCTGGGGAACAGTTGGACTCGATGATCTTTTCCAACCTTAATGATTCCCTGACCTATAATTCTGTATTTCTTTTTAACCTGCAGCCATTCTGCCCTTTGCTGTGAGAGCTGTTAAAATATAGTTGCTGTAAAACCGAGAGTGGCGCAGACAACGGTGAATAATGAATGATTATTCACTATTTCATGATAATTCAATAATGAAAGAATTGAAATCATAAAGGAGCTGGAGAAAAAGAACTAAAAGAACCTCTTATTCATAGAATCCTGGAATATCCTGAGTTGGAAGGGCCCCACAAGGATCTGAGGAGGGAGTAGGAAGTCAGGAGTTCTCTAAGGAATTACACAGAATTGGAGGCACAAAATTATTTTGTGGCTGCTAAATCTAATGGGCTGCAATTATTTAATTGATGAAGCCTTGTCAGTGCTTAGCACAGGCCATTTGCCATGAGTGTAAAACTCTGAGGGGAAGCTGTGAAAATGTGTAAATATATAAATATTTACCTGCTGCCTGCAGGTGTTTGCCAGAGGAGAGAAAAGGAGGGAATTCTGCTTTTCCAAGCTGGATCAAGACTTTTTCCTGACTCCTGGTGAGGTTTTCCTTGGACAGTGTTTCCTGGAAACCCGTTTTCAAGCTGGTGCATTAAATAGTATTTCAATCCCTGAGTCAAAACTTACTGGAAATCCAGTTATCAGCCTTAGGAGAGAGAGATAGAAATCTAAGGCATGGTGAGCAGGTTTGGCTGAGCACAGAAATATCACAGGCTGATTTAAGGGAGTGTTTGTGTGTGAGTGTGTGTGAGCAGAGCTGCTCCAGGCAGGAGGAAGAGCTGACTATTTATTTATTTAATTACTCACCTCTGCCAAGGCCTAGAAATCAGATATTTAAATGGGAAACTGAATCTTACAATGAACTTCTATTAAAAAAAAAAAATTCCCCCCTCTCTCTTTCTGTTGGTGTTTTAATTGCTAAAATTAAATAAAAAAAAATATTTTTGGAGCAGGCTGCCTGGGCAGCAAACAAGCTCCTGCTTCTCTTTCTTGCAATCTTCTGTTTCAAGCACCACCTAATGGCATCGGTGCACAGTGCAGAGCATCCCTGCATCCCACATCCCACATCCCTCCATCCCTGCATCCCACATCCCTGGATCCCACTTCCCTGCATCCCACATCCTTGGATCCTGATCCCATGTCCCTAGATCCCACACCCCTGTGTCCCTGGATCCCACTTCCTTGGATCCTAATCCCACTTCCCTGCATATCACATCCCTGGATCCCACATCTCTCCATCCCTGGATCCCACATCCCTGGATCCCACATTCCTGGATCCTGATCCCACTTCCCTGCATCCTAATCCTACTTCCCTGGATCCCACATCCCTGGATCCTAATCCCACTTCCCTGGATCCCACATCCCTGCATCTCACATCCCTGCATCCCACATCCCTGCATATCTGGGTCCCACATCCCTGGATCCTGATCTCACATCCCTACATCCCACATCCCTGGATCCTGATTCCACATCCCTGGATCCTGATCTCATGTCCCTGGATCCCATATCCCTGGATCCTGATCCCACTTCCCTGGATCCTGATCCCACTTCCCTGCATCTCACATTCCTGCATTCCTAATCCCACATCCCTGTATCCCACATCCCTGAATCCTGATCCCATGTCCCTAGATCCCACATCCCTGGATCCTAATCCCACTTCCTTGGATCCTAATCCCACTTCCCTGTGTCCCAATCCCACTTCCCTGCATCCCACATCCCTGGATCCTGGATCTCTCATCCCTGTGTCCTTGGATCCCACACCCCTGGATCCTGATCCCACAACCTTAGATCCCACACCCTGCATGCTGATCCCACATCCTGGATCCCACATCCCTGTTCTCCCGGTTCCAAGCAGGACAAAGCAGCCCAACTTCAGGCACCAAATCCCAGCCCATCAGTGGAATAAACTGGAGGGAGCTGGAGTTGGTTTTCACGGCCCCATCCCGGCCCCAAATGCCCAGGATATCTGGATTTCACCATGGAAATGCATTATCCCACAAAGTCAGAGCAGGCACCACCACTCCAATGATTTGCTGATAGAAAAAGAGAAGTTTTAACTCTTTGAAATTCTTTGCACTTCTCATTTCTCCCCTCACTTTTCGGGAAGGGAGCCCAGAGTGAGAGTATTGCTCGCCTTGGCCGCCCCTTGAAGGAGCTTTTTTGCATCATGAAAAGATCTCAGCTGTGCTCCTCCCGTGCCACAGGCACAGCTACAGATCGTTTGATAAGGCAAACATGCAGAGCAGAGACTGGTATCAATAATTAATTCCCTTTAATCCCCAGTTTCTGGGGAGCCTGGGAACGTGGCTTTCCCCATGGCCCATCGCAGCAGCTGTGGAGGAGCCAAGGTTTCGAGTAAAGCAAGTAGGCAAATGACCCTGCAGGAGCAGCTCCTATCAGATTGATACCTTCCCCACACCATTGGGAGTCCTGCACGTCAGCACTTTGGAACAGAGCAGGATTTAATCAGAAACTCCTGCAAGCAGCTTCAGTTCTGACCTCTGTAATCATTCATTCCTCATGCTTGGAAAATGCCATTTTGTTACTCTCCCGTCGCTTTTCCATCCTTCCCTCTCCTCCTCTGTTGCCTTTTTTTTTTTTTTTTTTTTTTTTTTTTTTTTTTTTTTTTTTTTTCATTTATTTTTTTTTAGCACGATCTTGTGGCTGCCAGACCTCCTGATGCTGTTGGGAGTCTTGTCAGAGATGGGATCCTTCCCAAATCCGTGGTGGTCAAAGCTGTGGCACAAAAGGACACGTCCAGCCCTCACTGGTATGAAAGAGAATCTGAAAATATAAACTCCAGCAGTTAAAAAGTGTTCTTTTAAAGCTGTCTCCTACTTTTGGGAGCTGGTTCTGGTCTCTAAATCTCTGAGGCTGACACAGAGACCTGAGTTTTGATCTGGGTTTTTTTTTTGACATTGCCTGAAATCTCCAGGGCTGAAGTGGAGAAGGTGGAGGTGTCACAAACCTCTTGTGTGACATTGAGGAATTAACTTGGAACATCCCAGGAGAATCCCAGGCCAGGAGCTGCAGGGCTGGAAAAGCTCTTTGCTTCCCCTCTCTGCCTCCTCCTGCTCTTGTCTAAAGGCACTGAATTCCTAAACTTGGAATTCCTTGGAATTCTCCTGGAATTCTCCTCCTGCTCTTGTCTAAAGGCACAGAATTCCTAAACCTGGCAATCAGGAATTAAAGATCAATAGTGAGTTGATTGCAGGGATTTATCCCTGGAACCAGCAGGTTTCCAGCTGGGTTTGGTTAGGAAGCGGATTTCACCCTCCAATTAACCTTTGCTCTACACAGTTCTCTTCTTGTGCAACCTTTATTACCATGAATCAGAGATGCTGGACCAAGAGCTTTGAAATTAGATGTATTTTAAAATAAAAAGTGATTAATTCCACATGACAGTGAGTTTCCTGAGCAGACAGGGTGTGGGAGACAGTTTGTACATCCTCGACTTCTTGAAATTCCTAACTTGAATTATGGGCCAGCTGTGAAGCACAAGAAGAGGGGATTTTAAAAGGAAATTCTAATGTCTTCTTATCTTTTTATTTTTAAACAATCCAATGACACAATCTTGTTAAATGCACCCAGGGTGGGAGTAGCTCCTGTTTTGGTGCCCTGGAATCATGGGATGGTTTGGGTTGGAGGGGACCTTAAGGATCATCCAGTGCCACCCTCTGCCATGGGCAGGGACACCTTCCCCTGTCCCAGGTTGTTCCAAGATCCATCCAACCTGGCCTTGGACACTTCCAGGGATCCAGGGGCAGCCACAGCAAATCTGGGAATTCCATCCCAGGCAGGAATTCCCAATTCCCAATGTCCCAGCCAGCCCTGCCCTCTGGCAGTGGAAGCCATTCCCTGTGTCCTGTCCCTCCAGCCCTTGTCCCCAGTCCCTCTGCAGCTCTCCTGGAGCCCCTTCAGGCCCTGCCAGGGGCTCTGAGCTCTGCCTGGAGCCTTCCCTTCTCCAGGGGAACATTCCCAGCTCTGCCTGGAGCCTTCCCTTCTCCAGGGGAACATTCCCAGCTCTGCCTGGAGCCTTCCCTTCTCCAGGGGAACATTCCCAGCTCTGCCTGGAGCCTTCTCCTCTCCAGGGGAACATTCCCAGCTCTGCCTGGAGCCTTCCCTTCTCCAGGGGAACATTCCCAGCTCTGCCTGGAGCCTTCCCTTCTCCAGGGGAACATTCCCAGCTCTGCCTGGAGCCTTCCCTTCTCCAGGGGAACATTCCCAGCTCTGCCTGGAGCCTTCCCTTCTCCAGGGGAACATTCCCAGCTCTGCCTGGAGCCTTCCCTTCTCCAGGGGAACATTCCCAGCTCTCCCAGCCCGGCTCCAGAGGGGCTCCAGCCCTTGGAGCATCCTCGTTAAGGAAGTCCAGAATTCCACATCTTGTTTTCCACCTCTCTGCTCAAAAGTTGTTTCTGGAATGGCACAAATCCAGCAAAGCCTCTGCTCCATGGGCTGCTCCTCGGCTTCTCAAACAGCAGCTTTATCCAGGGATATGAGGGGATTAAATGCTATAATTATTTTATAGAAAATGTGCTGCCACTCTGGCTGAATGTGTGAGTGGAGGCAGCTCCAGTTCCAGTGTGGAGAGTGGAATGTGTTCATGGATCCCAACGCCTGTGGCAGCCTCTGCATGTGCTCAGGTTCATTCTGGAGAGACCTGGAACACTTTCAGCCCAGCCAGGATGATATTCCAGGAGATTTCTGTCCTTCCAGCAGAAGTTCCTGGATCCTTATCCCACTTTCCCTGGTGAAAGGGGTTGTTCTGGGATTAAGTCAATTATCCCGTGCCAAAGACAGGTGACGATCCTTGTGGGTCCCTTCCAGCTCAGGATATTCTATCACACTTTGCATGGTGTAATATTTTCATTTTTAAAAAGCTATCCAGAACCAAAACGCTGAGCCTACAGGAACCCTGGAGTTTTGCCAGCAGAAATGCACATTTTTCAGAGGATCATTTCCCACACTTGTTTTTAAAAAACCAGCACAACCTTGTAATCACAAATGAGCTTCACAATGAACGCAGTGGAAATTATTTTTCTCCAGTGCACTTGGAAAGCTGCAGGAATTGTGTTCAAAAGGAGGCAGAACTACCTGAGCAGGGCCATTCTTGGACACTCCAATACCCTGCCTTTAGTGTCTCTGGCAGTAATTTATTTTTTAAAGAGGTGAAGAGCTCATTAGGATAAGATGGAGTGGAAGATGGAGCAGGTTGGGAAGGAGTTTTCTCCATGAACTGATTTAGAGCTCAGTCAGAAGGCAGGCAGGCCCAGCTTTGCTCACACAGCACACCATAATGACACGTTTCAGGATCACAGCTGAGAACAGATCTGACAGATCTGAGCACCGTGCAGTCGCCTTCGCTAATGTTGGTTTTAAAACAGCAAAGGAAAAAAAAAAAAAAATAAAAATCGATCCCACTTGGATAATGTTTGCTTGGGGAAGCTGTGAATGTGTCTCAGGATTGCCTGGTGATGGATCTGGGTGTGCAGGATGCAGGAGCTGGTGCTGGTCCATCCTCTGTGGATAAATTCCTGATGCTGCTCCAGCTCTGGGTCTGCTGTCCTGGATGATCCCAGCATGGAAACTCCTGTCGGGAGTTTTTCCTCCTCTTCCAAGGGAGAGTTGGGACGTGGAGCATCCATAACCTTGGATGGAGATTGGGCAGAATTCACCCTGCAGCTCCTTCTGAGCTTGTCCAGGGAAGGGAAGGCAGATGGGCAAGGGGCTGGAGACCCAGGAGGGGCTGAGGGAGCCAGGAAGGGGCTGGAGAATTCCTGAGGGAGCTGGGAAAGGGGCTCAGCCTGGAGAAAAGGAGGATCCAGGAGGGAAAAGCTCTGCAGCAGAGCCCTCCCCACACTTCCCTCACTTTTTTACCCCCCTCAAGTTTTCTCCCACTTTTTGATTTCCTCCCCATGGCAAGGGAGACCCTGAGGAGCTGGAGTGTGGCCAGGGAAGGGAAGGGAGCTGGAAAGGGGCTGGAGAATTCCTGAGGGAGATGGGAAGGGGCTGGAGAATTCCTGAGGGAGCTGGAAAGGGGCTGAGCCTGGAGAAAAGGAGGATCCAGAGGGATCTTTTCCCTCTCTGGAATTCCCTGCCAGGAGGGCACAGCCGGGGGGGATTTGGGATCTGCTCCAGGGAACAGGGACAGGAGGAGAGGGAACGGCTCAGGCTGGGCCAGGTTGGATATTTGAAAAATTCCTTCATGGAAAAGGTGCTCAGGTGGAGTGTCCATCCCTGCAGGGATTTCCAAGCCCTGTGGATGTGACACTTGGGGACACGGGGTCAGGGTGGCCTCGGCAGTGCTGGGAATGGTTGAACTGGTTGATCTTGGAGATTTTCTCCAACTTTAACAATTCCCTAATTCTGTGAGTCTATCTCCAGGCAGAGATGAGGGAATTGTTTAGGGTTAAGGATATTTGGTCACACCTGGATTTGGGCAGGTCACAGAGCTGCTTTCCCCTGTTCCTGTGCCCTCCCTGGATCCCACTCCCTTTGCTGGGGATCATAAGGTGTGCCTGGCAAAACTCTCCCTCTGGGGGATTTTGGAACATGCTCTCTCCAAGTCTGAATTTGATAATGTCTTGCTGTGCTGCAAGACATCTGTTTGAGGGGGTTTTTGGAGAGGACTCTGAGATTGCTTCCCACAGTGATGAGTGAAGGGAGAGAAGCTTCCATAGGTGTTCTGCTGGCTGAGTTCCTGCTGGAACAATTATTTCAGCGCTTCTGGGATTTCATTATGGTGTGTAATTAGTGGAGGTGTCAGGAAAATTCGAGCCTGGGATAAGCAGGGTTTTATCACTTCAGATCTTAATAAATCAATATTTTGAGGTTGGATTGTTTGGAAGGTGTGGGTCTGAGCTGGGGCAGCCTCCAGCAGCAATTCTGGGGCTGTTCCTCGGAGAAAAAGGCAAAATAATCCCAAGTGAGGGAGCAGAGCTCCCTCTCCGTACTTTATAATCATCACACATTAAGAATTCACACGCTGACAGCTAAAACAGCTCCGCCAAATTGGGACAGCTGGGTATGTGTCCAACCCCTGTGATCCTTCCTCCTGTCTCTAGTTCACTTCTTAAAATACAGGTTTACATAACAGGTCACATTTTTTTAATTTTTTTTTTTTTTTTTTTTCTTCTTTTCCTTTCTGCCCCAAAAAGTTCCTAACTCTTTCTAACTTATTGGAGAGGTTTGGGAACTTCCAGAATATCTCTGGGTAAGTGATGCAGATGGAAGGGTGGAGAGATTGCTCTGAGCTCACACGTTCCTGTGGGACCAGGGAGGATTTTCTGCACAAACCCTCTCAGGGAATCACTGCAGAGCTGGGCCTGGGAGTTGGTCGAGTTTGGAAAACATAATTCCCTTTCCAAACAGAGGAAACAAAACTCTCCTCTTCCTGCTCTTCTGTTTTGCTCGCCAGTGTTTCAGTTTTCTTCTCTTCCAGGGAATTAATCTTGCTGGAGCTAAATGCAACACCTCCTCTGGAATGCCAAGCAGAGGGGGAATACTGCAGCACGTTTTCAGCTTGAAAACAAAATAATTGCTTTAAAAATAGCCTCATATTTCTTCATTTTGTGACGTGCTCTCTTTAGACTTGATAATCATCCTTTCTTGTACTCGAGGTACCTTCCCTCCCCACACCCACTCTCTCCTATCCCCCTGAAATTCAGGAGGAATGGGAGAAGATCTCTCTGGCAGCTTTATTTCCAACGCCAGCACGAGAGATGGAGGCAGCCAGTCTTCCAAAGGGTTCGGGGGGGAGAGGTTTTTAACATTTTTAATGATATTTTAATCCCTTTCAGAAGCATTTTGCTCTCTGCAGCCACCTTTGGACAATCCCCTTCTCCAGCAGCCACAAGAGTTTGCAGCTCCTGGAGTGAACAAGGAGCAGGTCCATAGGATTGGCCACTTATGGGTTTTCTTTTCAGGGCTTTAAAAATGAGCATTTTAATTTGAAAAACAACCCCAAACTCCAGCTGCTCTCCGTGGGTGCAGAGCTGTGGGGAGCTGGGGATGAAAGGAGCACGGAGCACTCGGAGGGATGCGATCAGATAATAAAAAAAAATAAAGAATTTTGGCTGCAGCCAAAGGCTGACAGTTTGGAGCTAACCTGCCTTCCTCCAGCATACCTCAGGGATGACAAACTGGGGAGAGCAGGTGGAAACAAATCCATCCAGCTGCCACAGCCCAGGGGAAGTTGGAAGGAGCCTGGATCCAGCAGGTCCCTGCACGTCGTGGGGGAAAAAGTGGCTCCTTGTTCAAACCGCGCTGGTGAAAAGCCCATATTTTCTTAATGCCTTTTTAATGAAAAAAAAAAAGAAAGAAATCACATCAGATGCATGAGAACTTTCTCATTCCTTCTGTTTTTAGCTTGGCTCTCAAACGTTTCTGAGTTATCTGAGAGCTCCCTGTAATGCTGGGAGATGCAGAAAGAGAGGAGGCCCACTTGGAAAAAAATCTGTTTTGGGGAAGGTAAAGGCTTTTGTTTGGCTCTGAATGACTTTTGCAAAGGGAGCTCATTCTTTACATTCTGTTCTTTGTTGTGGCTCTGCCGAGTTATGAGTAAACAAAACACTTGATGCCCATTTCTGTGTAGGATTTGATGAGGATGACGTGCAGAGTTTGAAGGGAAACTTGCAGCTTTTGGGGTGGATAAAGAAACGAGGCTCGAGAGCGGTGAATTCTTCTTGCTGAAACGCTGGGGGAACAGCAGATTGTGCAAGAGTTCTCAAAAAGATTAAAAAAAAAAAAAAAAAGAAAAAAGGAGGGGGATCAGCAATGATTCTGTGTGTTTGCTGTCTTGAGAAACAGGTTGGGAATGAACTGTTCCCTTCTTCAGGCTCTTGTTGAACAAACCCTTCTCCTGGATATTTTCATCCCACTTCCAAGAGAAAATTTCCCATCCTACTCAAGAGCATCAAAATCCAAAAGAGGGGTGAGGAAGATGCTGTGGATTGGAAATCACGTGAAATATTGAGAATAATCTTAGTTAATTATGAACTTTTCTCTAGTCCCTGGCCTGTGCTTGATTCTGGCACAGAGAGCAGGGCTGGGGGAGGCACCTCCTTGTTTTTCCCCCTGGATTTCTGGTGGCTCCTGCAGGAAATCACCTCTAGGCACAGCTCCCCATGTGCATTTGGTGCTGTGGTTCATGCAAATCTATTTCAGAGCAATTTGCTTTTTATCCCTCAGAAATCAGAGGCAGCAAAAGAGAGAGGGAGGTTTATTTTGGGAGTCCAGAGAATTTTCCTTCTCTATTTCTTACCATAAACAATAACCTGAAGGCTTCCCTTGAAAATTTTTGGTGGATGATTCCAACTCCTAAAGGTGTTATAGAACCTCACAGAAATTAAACTTTTTTTTTTGCAAGGATGGTGTCTGTTCAATGAATAATATTTCATTGTTCTTGTAAAGACTCTTGAGTTTTTCTCCGGAAAAAAGTCTGTGTTTTTTTTCTTGTGGAAGCTGCTTGGCTGGGAGTGAGAAGTGTGGCCTTGAGGTCTGGTGATTAAAGGGAGCTTTAAATGTGTGAAACATTTCTCACATTAAAAGTCTGTACAGGGAGAACAGTTAATATCACAATTAACCTTTGTTAAAATGCCTGTGATAGTCTATGCTACTTGATTGGATTTATTATATTGCATATCTAATATAATAAATACAATTAATATAATATATTATGTACTTTTTTATAAATCCAAGTCAGGGATATACATCACTACAAGGAGCACCCTCAGAAAAACAACCATGAGAAATTAAGCTGAGCTTTTTTGTCACCAATTCTGTGCCTTATTTAAATCTGGTCACAATCTCAGCTGAACCTTTCAGTGGTGGTGGCAAAGAGCTCAAAGGGGGAGAAAAATTATAAAGAATAATCCAAAATATAATTGAGTGTCCTGTCTGAGATAAGAAGTGGGAATAAAACCCTGTCTGGGATAGCCTGGGAAGGATGTGGAGCTGCTGGAGCAAATCCAGAGGAGATCATGGAGCTGCTCCAAGGCTGGAGCCCCTCTGGAGCCAGGCTGGGAGAGCTGGGAATGTTCCCCTGGAGAGGAGAAAAGTCCAGGAGACCTTTCCAGTCCCTAAAGGGGCTCCAGGAGAGCTGGAGAGGGGCTGGGGACAAGGGCTGGAGGGACAGGACACAGGGAATGGCTTCCCACTGCCAGAGGGCAGGGCTGGGGGGGAGATTGGGAATTGGGAATTCCTGGCTGGGATGGAATTCCCAGATTTGCTGTGGCTGCCCCTGGATCCCTGGAAGTGTCCAAGGCCAGGTTGGATCACCCTGGGACAGTGGAAGGAGTCCCTGCCCATGGCAGGGGGTGGAATTGGATGATCTTTCAGGTCTCATCCAACCCAAAGCAATCTGGGATTTTATTCCTGTGAATTCTTTGAGATCCTACCACATCACCCAGCTTAGGGTGGAGTCAGCCCAGCTCAGCACAGAGTGCTGGAACTGGACATCAACTCCTTTTGTCTTTAGTAAGGAATTATTCCTTCTCTCTGCAAGATCCCAAGTGTCCAGGCACAATCATTTCAGCTCTTTCCGGAGGAGATCCCTTTGCAGTGAACCCCAGGCTGTTTTGAACAGAGAAATAAACCAGGGCACATCTATGGGATGAAGAGAAAGGGGGAATTTCTCCAGAGCAAACACTGATCTGTGTCACCTCCGTGTAACTGAGCTGAGCAATCCCAGCACTTTTGCAGAGTC
Organism: Zosterops lateralis; assembly: GCF_965231275.1. NCBI lineage: Eukaryota > Metazoa > Chordata > Aves > Passeriformes > Zosteropidae > Zosterops > Zosterops lateralis. Next base: position 36,226,918 of record NC_139767.1, on the reverse strand, counting down.
AGAAAAGTAAACAGGGGAGTCAGGAAAACAGGAGAGCTCCAAGGAGGAGTTTTGGAATGACCACAACAACAACAACAACAACAACAATAACAATAACAACAGCAACAGAAGAGGAGATTTCCACGTCAGCCTGGCAGAGTCTCTGGTGTTGTCTGTAAAGGGATCTCATCATCTCCCAGAGCTGCCAATCCCCACATTTCCCTGCCTGCAGCAGCCCCAAATGTGCAGCTGGGGAGGCTATTGAATGTCAGCTCTGTGCACTGGCAGCTCGGGAATTTGTCAGCAGGCGTTTCCCAGCCCGGGAATGTCTGTGCAGAGCCCTGGGCTGTGTCTCTCTCTCTGTGTTGGGCTGAGAGCTGGGCAGGGATCTCTGCTGGACTGACTGCAGGGAGAGGAGGTGAAGCACAGCATCATTTTCTGACTGGTTTGGTTTTGTGTCTGGGTTTTTGAGAGGGCTGGATTGTGGCTGGAACTTCATTGTGAAAATAGTTGGATATGTGCATATATATATATATATATATATATATTTCTCATGTAAATTATGTCCTTTTTTTATTTGCATTTCTAGACCTGTGAAAAATAAGGCAGCATTGCTTTGATAAATAGAGGAAGCAGAATATCTGTTTAAAGTAGTTTGCTGAAGACCACGTAGGAAACGTCATTTTTAGCAATGGTCTGTGGACTCATCTCTCTTTTAACTGAATATTTGAGAAATTCTGGGCAAAATTGTGCCTTAAAGGCACAGCTCTGAAGCCATATCTGTGTGGAAGAAAGGGAGAGCGAAGAACAAAAAAAAGTCTTTTCTCATTTGGAGTTCACTTTGTAATATCTGGGAAGCACATTTTGCAGTGGGAAGGCTGCCAAAAGCCTGGCTGTGTAGTAAATAAACATTTTGGGGAAAAGCTGGCTGAGAGAGGATGGTTGGGGAAGGAGGATCTTGAGTGTCTGGTGATTCCTTTATTTATTCGCTTGAATTCTGACCTTGTGGATTAAACCTTGATGTAGATTGAACCTTGATATGTATAGTGGATGATTGAAAATTCATCCTCCTGGACCCCTGGAAGTGTCCAAGTCCAGGTTGGATGGGGCTGGAAGCACCTGGGACAGTGGAAGGTGTCCCTGCCTGTGGCCAGGGGTGGGACTGGAGGAGATTTAAGGTCCCTTATTTAAGGTCCCTTCCACCCCAAACCATTCTGCCAAAATCAAATTAACCCATATTGTGCCATGGCTGCAGCACAGACTGTTCCTGCTCTGAAATTCCTGGTTCTGTTCCTGCCCCATCCCACTGGGAGAGAGCAGCAGATCCCAGGCTGTTGCTGCCTCCTCCTAACCCCCAGATCCTGCTGAGTGGGATCTGCTTCAGGAGTGGAATTGTCACACACAAAGGGAAAAAAATGCAGCTTTTTAGGTTAAAAGGATCACAAAAAACATACATTGGGAGAGGTCAGACCCCGATATCTGCTGTGCTCTGTGGATATTTGGGATTGTGATGACAAGAGGAGGATGCCAGGACTTTCCCTGGCTTATGCTCTGGATTGAATTAAGATCAATAACTTGATCAAACTGTGCTGGATGCCGCTTGGCAAAGCTCCTGGTGCAATAACTGCTGGAATTTAATCACTGCCTTCCCCACAACAGCACAAAGTTCCTCTTGGGGCTGCCCTGAAGGAGGCACAAATTTTGATCTGGGTTTTCCCAAGAAAAATCTCCCAACCTCTCTCAATCCCAGGCTGCTGGAGCTGGGAGCTGAAATCCCTGGGAACAGCAGAGCTCTGCTTGCCACACCAAGTCCAGGTGCATCCCCAGTCCAAGTCCAGGTGCATCCCCAGATCTGATGCTTATTTCACTTTCCTCACCAGCTCAGGGAAGATAAATCTAAAAAAAATCCTTTTGCTGGCCCTAAGTAAATAAATAAACAAACCAACCAACTCAGGAGTTGGAGTATGTGTGGCATCCTGCTCTCCCTGAGCAGGCAGTGAAAACAAACACAGCAGCCTTTTTGCCAATTGATACTGGAGTAGGACTATTAACACATGCCCGCTCCAAAATGTGATACCCTTTGGGGTCCTGGAGACTGAGCTCCTCTGAAGTGCTTTTCCTTCGGCTGCCTGACAAGGTTTTTTGGCTCCACTTCAGTCTGGTAAGGAGACAGCTGCTCAACTTCTGACACAAATGAAGGAAATTGATGAGATGCCATCTCCAAAATTCCCTTTTTTTTTTGCTGGCAGGCACTTCTAGGCTGAGTGGTAGGAGTCACTCAAAGGTTTGGGATTTTATTTTTTTGAACCTTAGTTAGGGCAGGGTTTGGGGTTTGCTTTGTTGGCTGGGCTGTTTCTAACTGAATCTTTGGGAGCATAAAGAGTGATCACAGAATTTACACTTCCACTCACACAGCTTGTTGTGTTCTGAATTATATCCACGGGTTTGAATAATTCTGAGCAATTTATTTATCTCTGTTTGTTGTGGAAATGGAGGTGACAGAATCTCCTGGGGTGGCCTGTAAGGAGAGCTTTTGTTGGGCTGTTCCTGTGAGTCTGGGTTTTCCCAGATTATTTATTTTTTAGGAGGGTAGAGGTGTGGTTGTGTGGCCAAGGGGAATAATGTCAGTAGCTCCCAGGATTTGTGTGAAACTCCTCTGTTCCTCTCTCGAGTGGCAGAGCCTGGAGATGCTCTCAGGATTTTGAAGGCCACTCATTGCAGGGAAAACGTGTTTATTTTTCACACAAAGGAAACTCCTCTCCTTGTGCTTCACTGCCATGGTTTTCCTGCTCCTCAGGATGACAAAAAACTACATTTTCCATGTTCCTCTTGAACTATTTCCTCAGAGTTCCATCCACAAAAAACTCATCTGTGTAAAGTTCACCTTCAGTCCTGTCTGTCTAAAAAAAAAAAAAGCATTAAATTTATTACATTTCCATCCTGTTACATGAGGAACAAACCCCTGTGCTGGTCCAGCTTTAGACTTTATATCACTTCATGATTATCTTTATTGTGGCAAAGGCTTTGGGTTTGAGACACGCTTTGCTGTTCCTTTTTAAACCTCCCTGGAAAAGCAGCCATGGAAAACTCTGAATAATGCACATGACATATGCTGCCTGTCTCTCAGAGGGAACTGAAGAGCCTGACAGCAATTTGCATTTTTGGAGCTGCGCAAGAGGAGCAGGAAACTTTAGGAAGGAGTTTTTGGGACTCTGAGGTCAATCCAAGAAGAGAAGCTCAGAGAGGCTCCGGCAGAGATGGGAATTGGATTGAAAACAGAGGATGGAGCCCAGAGATGGCCTGAAATGAGAAATAATCCAGTTGATGTCACTGTAAATTCATAAAGACATCGTTTTCCTTCGGGGTGGTAAAACTTGGGTCCCATTTGGCAAACTTAGAGGAGCAAGCACAGGCTCTCCTGCTTGTCCATGGAGGGAAATGTTAATTAAAGGTGGGGCTGTTGATTTCTCCTGGCAGTAAATGATGGCTCAGTGCTCACCTGAGCTCTGTTTTCTTTCTTAGAGGTGGAATTATTAATCAGCATCAAATTTCATCACTCTCTACTGTTGTTACTTAGCATTCCCTGAAACCTTGTGGGAGCTGGGTGATTCCTTTGCAGGAGCTGGAAGTAGAACACAAAAAGGTAAAAAATGTATTGCTTATTTCAAATAGGTAAAAAGGCCTTAACCAAATATCATGGAATGGTTTGGGGTTGGAAAGGACCTTAAAGCCCATCCAATTCCACCCCCTGCCATGGGCAGGGACACCTTCCATCATCCCAGGTGGTTCCAAGCCCTGTCCAACCTGGCCTTGGACACTTCCAGGGATCCAGGGGCAGCCACAGATTCTCTGGGCACCCTGAGCCAGCCCTTCCCACCCTCCCAGGGAACAATTCCTTCCCAATATCAAATTCTGTATTGGAGCCTGGCTGTTATTAATCCTGTGTTTTGCAGAGGTAACCAGACATACTCTTCTGAGCAACTCTGAGAGAAGAAGGTGAAATAACAAACTGACTGAGGTTTGGGTTTTGGTTTTCCTTAATAAAGAAAATGAATTTTAAATAATCAAATACTGCACCCCTAAACCCCATTTTTGCTTCCATTTCCTCATTGCAAAACGAGTGACAGGCATGATCAAAAATCCCACTTTTCTGAGGGATTTTTGGATGAATTCTCCAGTCAGCTGATGGAATGAGGTGGTGGAGGTGACAAGAGAGTGGCCCTGTGACAGGAGAGGCTGTGGGGACACTGTTGTCCCTCTCTGCCTCATCCCAACGCCACCAGCTTTGCATCCATCAGTGACTGACGTGGCACATTCTTGGATTGTATTAACTCGGAGACAATTTTGATGTTCTCATCTCAAACAAGCCCATTTTTGTTGTTGTTATTGTTGTTGTGAAGATTCATTTTGTGTCCAGCTGAGCTCTCCCCGAGCGGAGGGTTGGCTTTGGAGCTCGTGCAGGTGGGAGCACAGGACTCGTGCAGCAGAATTTACCTTTTTTTAAAATATTCCCCCAGCTCCTTTGTCTCTTGGCAACTGCAAAAATAACTCCATCAAGAATAAACCTGCAAACAAGGGCGAAAAAGCAGAACTGTGTGAAGACATGAAATACTCTGGTTTAAATAGTGCTGGAAAGCTATTTCCTCCCCCCTGTACCCTTCCAAGGCTGGAATGATGTGCTCTGCTTCTTAAACACAAATCCTGACTTGCATAAATTCAGAGATTTCATCTGTGCAGGGCTGCAAATTGCTGGGATAGTAATACCTGGATATTTTATGGCACATCCTTAAGTCAATAGGCGAAAGGGTTCTGAATAAAAGCCTTAAAATTACCTCATGAATTATTAACTCTTCCCTGTATTACCTTTGAATTATAAAAGCCTGGAAAAAAATAGGAATGAGAATTGAAAACATCAATCTCGGGTTCCTTAAAAAACGTAATTCTGATCATTTGAGCAGTGTACAAATCTTTTATTAAAGATAAAGAGGAAGCCATACTTTTTTATTAACTCCAGGATACGTTCAATCCACATGATTAAAAATCTCATTACTAACTCAAGTCAGGGAAGTGATTTATTGCTGGAACAAAATAAGAGGTGTTTTGCTGCCCAAAGCTGTATTTATGGTGAAAAAAACCCTCTCAATTTGTATCTCCTTTTCTGGGTTAGGTATTTCTAAGGGTGGATTGGGTTTTCCTGGGAATGATGGAGTTTCACTCCAGCCCGTGGTTGAAACGCTACTACCTTAAGATGGAAAACCTGAAGTAAAAATTATAGGTACCAAGAGATACATTTTTCCTCTAGTAAATTCAGCTGGAGCAAATGATTTTGTCTGATTAGGTAATACGATGTGCAGGGAAAAAAAAAAAAAAAAAAATCAGGATTTTATACATAGTTACCATTCAAGTGGAGCTAATTCTGTAAAGCAAGTGTAGATATTTTAGGCTTTCTTCGTGTATAACATATACTAATATTTCCTGATCACTATAGTAGGGATGTGCTGTTCTAAAGGAGCCCTTGAAAGCCTCAATGGTTAAAATAATTATCAACCCAATGATTTTTTTTTTTTTCCCCAGAAATACCATCCTGCTTTGGGAGATACAGATCACAGATAATATTTTTGTCCTGCTGTACCTGAAGCAGGTCAAATATTTTGTGTTGTGTTTAGGCAGCTCTGTGGGTGAATTGTACTCGACGTCTTAAACATCAAATTATGCCCAGCACAAGTTCCAGGACTATTTATATTCCACCCTCCAATGTAAAATGGAGATAATACCGAATTTATTTACGTCACAGCAGCTGTGGAGAAAACTGGGTTAGACACACTTGCATATAAAGACAAGGCATTGAATGGTGCCATCAATTCCTGCAAGCCAGCAGAAAATAGCTTTTTTCTCTCTTCCCTGATCACCGTGCCTGGCTGGCTCCCAGGGCTGAGAGAGAGTTCTGCACATCCCACAGGAAGTTTGGATTCTCTCCTGCGCCGTGGGTGGAAAATGCCTGCTCTGATGGTGACAGGTGCAATAGGTATTGAAACGTAAAGCTCTCCCTGCTCCTGGGGGAACATATTGCCAGTCCTGGGCTCTGCTCCAGAGGGGTGTTTGGGGAGAGAAATTACAGATCTTGAGGTAGAAAAACAGTTCTGGAAATAGGTTGCCTTCAAAAAAACAAAACAAAAAAAAAAACCAAAAAAACCAAAAAAAACACAACCCCCCCCCCCCCAAAAAAAAAAACAAAAACAAACCCCAAAAAACCCCCCAACAACCTGGCAGCTTTTCAGCTGTTGGAAATGTGAGGAGTGGGGAGGATGGATTTGGATTTGGGGGGCTCAGGATGGGGAAGGTGTGGCAGAGATGTGCTCAGACATCACAGTCACTTCAGGAAAGGTTTTGTTGGAACTCTAGAGGCTAAAAATCTCAGTCCTTCTGAGCTAAAAAGTACTGGCCGTCAAATAAACGCTGCATTTAACTTAAAGCCTTAGAACGAGGCTCCCAAAATTGTCTAATAACACGAAAGTTAAAAATGCGTAGTTTAAATAATGTTGTTTAATTTCAAAGAGTAAAAAACTAGAATTTAAAATTTTAGTATATTGTGATATATAAGAACTAAAATAAAAAACTTTTAAGTGTAGATTAGTTGTCTTTTTACACCTTCTTCTTCACAAATCTAAGTAGTTTTCTCTAATTAAGTAAAAAATTCTCCACATTGCAACTTTCAAATAATCATAATTAAATTAAAAACATAAATAATATACATATCAACTGTTTAGTAGATAATTAAAACTAAACCTTAAATAAACACCATTTTAACTCACTTTCTCAACTTATTAAAAAAAACCTGGACATCTCATAAGTTCATAATAAATAAAAAACTAATAAATTTCAAAATAAAACTTCAAAAACAATGTCTCCTAAATTTTATTCACCCTAACCTTAAAACAAAACAAAACAAAACCCCAAAAATTCCAACAGACTCCTGTGACAGTTGGAAAAAATATGATAAATAGGTTTGTTGGGTACTTGGATTCATCTCCCTTGTTGGATTTCCCTCTGGATTCTGGGTTTGATGCACTGAGAAACTTCCACTCACCAACCTCAAAACTTCTTAAATGTTAAAATATATAATAAAAAAGGGTGTGAGAGAGTTTGCAGCTTCTTGATTTAAAGTTCTGTCTCGATGATCTCAGCAGAGACCCAAGATAAACACTCTGTAGATGAGGTGGGAAAGTGCAGAGGGGACTTTTCCAACAGGGTAGGATGGGAAAGGTCTTTCCTAGAAAGATGAAAGATGAAGATTTCATCCTTTCCCAAATCATGAAATGGTTTGGGTTGGAAAGGACCTTAAAAATCTCCCATTATCACCCATTTCCATGGGCAGAGACACCTTCCACTATCCCAGGTTGTTCCAAGCCTTCTCCAGCCTGGCTTTGGACATTTCCAGGGATGGGGCAGCCAGATAAACTCTGCAATATCTGAAGGTTATTCAACCTGGGGAGTTCTGGGATATCAGAGGTTAGAGATGGGGGTTCATCTCCTGCCTGTGTTTGGCTAATTGAGCCCTGTGACTGTGTTAGGAAGAGCAAAACAAGAAAAAATGCCCCAAAACCATATTTTTAAAAATCTCCCTTAAATCCGTCTCCAAAGTGGGTTTTGTTGTCACAGTTATGGCAGATGAGGGAGGCTCCTCAAGAGAACAAGGACTTTTTTTCTCAGGGAAATCCATTTTTCCTTCTTTTTTTCCTGCTCTATTTGCACATGAGTGTTGTCGTGCTTTCACTCCCATCTGGAAGGTACAACCTCCCCCTGAAATCTATGAAACAGCACCAAAGCAGGGGATAATGAGCACATTCCACATCCGATGGTGATTAACAAGGAGATCCTTCCTCCTCACTGGGGGAATTTCTGTCTGTAAATCCATTACAGTATCTGCTCACCCTGAATCTTTCAGGATTTCTCCAGCTTTCAAAGGAGTGTTTCAAAGGTTGGGTTGGGAGTGTCATGTCCATGTTCCTGAGCTTGGGGAGGCATCCTGGAGACCCCCAGCAGCAATATTTTGTCAGTGCTCACTGGTGCAAACAGAGGTTGGGCTATTCCTTGTGTCGTGTTGAGAATGAAAAAAAACCCCATGAAATAAACAAGGTAAATTTTAAAAAATATTTTATAATATACATTATATATATGATAAATGGGATAACTGCTCACTTTGGAGCTTATTGTTTTTGTTTTTCAGGAATATGCTTTGCAACTCACATCCTGAATTCCTGCAACCTGGATTTCATCTGCCAGACCTCTCATAAATCCTTGGAGAGTTTGCATTTGTGATTTGGCTTGAGTTTAACTTCACGTAAATTTATCGTGCGGGTTATCGGAAAATCCGATTTGGAAAAATCCAAGGGAAAGGCAACAGCTTGAGAAAAGGAATGGGGAAAAATCACAGAGCTAAATAGGCACCCAAATAGTCTGTCTAACAACTATCAAAGTGATAAGTTGGAATTAGGGTCTAATTTACAGCTTCTATATATTGTAACTTTTCCCGCGGAACACCAAGTCGATGTCAATGATTTGACATTGCTTTCAAAGAGTACAATTACAGTATATTCCACAGAAGAGTTTCCTTTCACAGGAGCCCTTTGTTAGACTCGGCAATAACTTTAAGATGCTCAGAAGGCAAAAAGTTCATCTCTCAGAACAGAATTTAATTGTATTTATTTGTGGTCTTGTGCCTGTATTTGATGTGGAGAGATTTGGAAGTATGAGAAGTTTTCCAGGTCGAGGCTGGAATATGTGCCAGACCTGGAGAGGTGCATCTCTGATAGGTGTGTGATAAGAAACACCACAAATAACCCTAAAAACGGAGCTGTGAAAGAAGAACGTGGTGTTGAAAGGGAATTAAAATGTGTATTTTTGTGAACGCCTGAAATTAAAATGGGTATTTTTGTGAACGTCTGCTCGTCGTCGTCGTCGTGTGAGAACAGATCCCTTCAGATCTGGCTGCTTTGTGGGGAGTGCTGTGAGAAGTGGGGAGTGCTGTTCTGCCTTTACCTGGTGGCTTCTCAAATATCCCTGTGGCTTTTGGGGCTGGGTTTGTGTCTTGGTATGAACCCCGGGGCTATGGATGGTTCTCCCTCTCACCTCACCCCACGCCAGCAGGATTCCTTCCTGAAACCAAAGGGAAAAGACTGAAATGGAAAACAATAGAGATAATGCATATAAAATCCTATATTATAGTCTTCCTGCTGTGTTCTTCACCCCAAATGTGCTTTTTCTTTGGACAACCACAGGGAAATGTTCACATTTGGTTGTACAATTGAGGTGTTGGGGCCATTAAGTGCTTTATCCAAAATAAGGGTTCTGTTTTTAAAAATAACCCACTTAAATATGGAAATAAGGCTTTCTGTGGAGAGTTCAAGCAGATTAAGCAGGTAACTCCTGGTATTTCTTATGGAAAACTTTACCTCTTCAATTCCTTTTCTCAAACCCACCACTGGTGATTAATGTGTAGGAAATACTCATGATCTTCTTCCAGCCAATGTTCTCAGGTAGTCTGTGGAGGTAAGGATTTTTGTAGTATTCCAAATTCTCCTGGCAGCACCTTTTCCCTCTCCAGTTTAACACTGGGAGAAGAAGAATGAGGAGATTAATGCATTTTAATTCCTGGTGGTGAAAACCTCCTGATGGTTAGGACAATTCCCCGCAGCTCTGGAGAATCCCTCTTGTGTGATGTGGGACTGAACTGACATAAAAGGGGGAAAAAAAAGTCACAAACACAAGGCTCTTCATGAAAAAAAGTCACAAACACAAGACTCTTCATGAAAAAAAGTCACAAACACAAGACTCTTCATGAAACATCATCCCAGAGTGGTTTTTAGGCAGCTGAACAGGAAACTTGGCTGGTGTTGAGTTCCAGGTTCAGCTGGGAGAAGTGATGTTGTGGCAGCTGAGTCACCATGAGTGGTCAGTCCTCTGCTGTTCCCTGCCCCACTTTTGGGAATCCCACAGCCTGCCTGACAGCAGGCATGTTAGGAATTTAGGATTGTCTGGTCCTTCTGGAGCTGCTGCCCTAAAAGTGATACCGTATTTTGACAGATGGTGTCAGCTTCTCCACGGATCTCAGATGATCACAAGGAGATATTGGCTTAAAAATACCAATTTTGGGGACAGAACAGTGAAAACAAATAATAATAATCCCTGTTGATACTGTATTCGTCATAAACTCTGTTTTATTTGCTGTTATTTCCTACTTATTTCCCCACAGTTCTCAGCTCGGTGGGATTGGTGTCTCTAGTTCTGAAAGACTTTTGCTGGGATGTGTCAGGAACAGAGATCCCAACCTTGCCATGGTTTACTTTAGGAATTAGGTGATTCCTTCAAATCCCCTCTGTGGCACCGCTTTGGTGTAAAGGTGCTAAAGCAGCAGCCTAATGAGGTAATTATAATTAATATTACACAGGGGTTTGGAGCCCTCAGGCAGGAGTCTCAGCACTGTGGTCTAACTCTTTATTTAAGGGAACATCTTGAATACATTATTTACATCAGATATTAGACCTGCTGTGCCAGGGACTGCAAGCCAGGGGATTTATTAGCACCAGATCTATTTATTTGGAAGGGATTCCGTGTAATGAGCAAAGCTACCAGCTCGGTTTGGAAATAAATAGATGTTAATATCAGATAAATGATAGATAAGTTCAGCCTGGCTCCTGGAGAGATCAGGGCAAAGGCTCTGCTGGAGATTGAATGTTAATTCAGGGATATTTTAGGACGCCATCCCCAGTCTCATGACACGCTGGGCTCCTGGAATCCCATTGCTGAGGTCTTCTGGGTTTTGAGATATTTCAGCTCTTCTTGTGTTCAGTGAAATGCACTTGGCTCCCTTCATGTTCCAGTAGCTTCCAAAGCTTTAACCCTTTTTGTTCCTTGATGAATTAAACCATTTGTGGCTGTGAGATGGGATGGGCTCAGAGATCTTCAGGTGCAGTTTTAAGCTCCAATGGGAGTTATTGAGTCCAGCTGGAAAAAAACCCCTCAATGTTCAAAACTCTTTCTGTGGAAGGAGATTGAGATTTAATCCAATTTTAAACATCCGTTTTTTAAAATTTGGATGTCCATGAAGTTCTTTGGTTTTCCTGTTAATGTTTGGTGTTATTCCTACTGATATTATGGACAGTTTTTGAGGTAAGTCTGAACCAGTTTTTCTCTACAACTCCTGGCAGGAGGTTGTGGTCAGGTGGGGAACCAGCAATAGGACAAACAGAAATATTTTCACCAGGGGAGGCCTGGGTTGGATTTTAGGAAAAAATATTCACTGAAAGACTGATCAGGCACTGGAATGGGCTGCCTGGAGAAGTGCATCCCTGGAAGTCTTCAGACAATGAGTAGATGTGGCACTTGGGGGGTGTTGTGGTCAAAGGTTGGACTTGGTGACCTTGGAGGTGTTTTCCAACCTGAATGATTCCGTGCTGTGATATCCAAATGGATCAACAAGTGGAAGAACTGAAGGAAATGTGGGCAAAGCCTGAATGTGGCAATGCTGAATCCTGATCCAGAAGGTGCCCTTAGGTCTGCCACAAATAACTGCATGAGCACTCTGGATCTGGGGCTTGTGTGATAAATCTCATGGATTAAGAGTTCCAAAAATGTAAGGGATTGACTCCCCTGAAATGCTGGCACTTTGGGTTTTTCTTCCCTCCATCTGCAGTTTTCCCTGGTGGTGTGAGGAGAGTGGACTGAGTGAAATTTGGCCTCGTATTTTGCTGGCATTGCTGTGCTTTGCTCCAAGAGTGAAAAATTCATGGCTCCAGGTGACATCAGCGTGCAGAAAAGAACAGCCTGGGCTGTGGCTGAAACTCTCCTGACCCAGGAACTCGAGTGCTTGGCTCCTGTCCCTGAGAACTGATGTCCCAAAGCCAGAGGAAAAACTCCTTCCATAAGCACCTGCTGCCACTGCAGGGCTCTGCTGGAGGAGGACGCGGGGACTCCCTGCTGCAGATGAGGCACAATTTCCACAGAAAGGATATTTTCTCTAAGTGCTGCAGGTGAACCGAGTGGAAAGCAGAGTTCCTGCTGATGCTGCTTTTCTTTGCCTGTGATGTTGCTGCTGAAATTCCTGGATCCCTAAGTGGAGGTGGGTTTTTTGTGAATTCAGTGTAGCTTAATTCCATAAAAGAGAAGGTGATTTGTGCATCACCTCTGTCCTGTGCCATTATTCTCCATGCAGATCAGTAAGTTTGGGGATGAACACACTCTCTGTGGTGGGATGTAACATCAGGCAGCCTTGGTAAATATTTTGACAAATAACTTTGTAAATACCATCCAGGTCAAAGCCATTTTTGCTCTGCTTCTGCTTAGCCCTTTAATTTATTATTATTTTTTAAAAATAAATAATTTCTTACCAGCACCTGTGAGGGCTCTGCCCCCTGAGCTGGAGCTAAACAGGATTGATGATTTTGCTTCCTACTCACCCCAGTTTAATTAGGCTGTTACTATTTCCTGCCCCTCATTACGGCACCGCTGCTCCCCGACACAGCACTGGAAACAAATTATTAGCAAAGCACAGAGGAATACAAGCTGCTAATTTGTTTTGGTCTCTGCTGGAAAATTGCAGTTGTACACATTGCTTTCTCAAAGTATTTTATGGGGCCCTGGCACGGAGCTTGGTTACCTAAATGTTGCTCTTCAGAGGAGCAATTATTAATTATGCATATGGATTATTAATTATGTATAACTGTACATATATTAATTATATTATCCCTTTCTCTTAGGACAGGGAGAGGGGTTCAGGTGGATGCAGACCAGGAGGGTTTTTGCATTTCATGAGTGCACACGTGTCTTTGCAGCCACGAGGGAAAACAGGGGAGTTTTAACCAGCAAATGTTAAATTCTGGTGCTGAGAACAAAAAATTGTGATTTTAGTGTGTGTCAGCTGGCTGAGTGAAACCCCAGGCCAGGGCAATGCAGCAATACACAATTCTAGCTGGGTCTTTTTTTTTTTTTTTTTGCCAGGAGGAAAAAAAAAACCAAATACACACAAAAACAGGGAAAGAAATGAATTCTGTTTGTGTCTTTCTGGTTTGGGATTTGAGAGTGGCAAGTGGAACAAATTCACAGCTCTGGGGTGGGTTCAGGAGCCTCAGTCACAGGAGGGTGGCAAAGGCAGGGAAACAGCCAAGAAGAGACCCTGGTAAAAGGCTTACACCACACTGAGGTCCCTGAAACTGTTCATTAACTGAATTTACAGATCCTTACAGCATTAAAAAAAATTCTGTTTGAAAGTCGGCCTTTTTGTCATTAAATAGTGTGAAATATTCATGGTAGTGACCCAAAGTTGTTTGGTTTTTCCTCATAACAAACACACACTTCATTCATTAACTCTGTGGGTTTTGGGGATACTTTTTGGGGGAGGAAGAAGGTTTATTCTGAATTAACACCACCAACTCTCCTCTCTCAATTTCCTGTGTCTGTGCCATGAGGTTTTGTGATTTTTATTATTTTACAAGGTTTTGGGTCTCCCTAAATTTAAGAAAAAGCTTCAGACAACAACATCCAACCTTGAATATTTCCAGGGATGGGAAATCCACCACTTCACTGGGCAACCTCCTTTGTTCAGTAGGAGATAATATTGATACTGGAATTTGAAATTTTGAATAGGATTGTATTTCATGTTGAGTAAAATTCTGCTTTGGTGGAATATTTTTATAGCCTGACAAGATCAAAGGTGTGTGTGTATGGTGGGCTGGGGAAAACTCAGTTCTTGAGCTAAAGAACCAAAGTTCTGGACCAGACCATGATCTCTTTTGAGTTAGTGTTGGAATCATTATTTCTGTGCTCCCCTAATGAGTCATCAGGGAGAGCAGGACCTCAGATCCAGCCTGAGATTCTCCAGCTTGAGATAAGGAGCAAAACCAGCGGAGGAATTTACAGGAAGGGAGTGGATGGTGTTCAAACATTGCTCCATCCTTCCTAGAGTGTGTGAAACGACAGCTGGGATTAAAGCAGGTCATCTCTGGTGAGTGATTTCACAATATCCCAGTTCCTGTGACCCTGTGAGATGGGGAGAGTCAGCTGCTGGGTTTGGAAAGGGCTTTGTTTGTGCAGCACACCCGGGTGAGGACGTTCTTCGAGAGCCTCTGAGCTGGGGCTGTTTACAAAAAAAAAACCCCTTTTCCCCAGAAATGAGAGTCAGCCAAAGTGTGGTTTGAGGCTCTGGGAGCCAGTCCCACAGGCTGCAGTGTTTCATCCCTGAGTGGCTGCTGGGACACTGTTCCTTCCTGTGACTCCTGTCCTGGATCCTGCTGGGTTGTGGCCTCGGAGGGGACAGAAGGAACACAAACCATTTCCTGCAGGGAGGGAATTTTTTCTGAGCTCTGACAAGTCAAATAATACCGACCACAATGTTAGTGACAGAGCAAATTTATGTTTGCAGACCTTCCCACCTGGTTTTGTGTTAAAAAAAAAAAAAAAAAAAAAATGGATAAGAAGTTTTGTGGTTCCTTGTGCAGGTGGATGTGGGACTGAGCTGCTCCCGACACCACTGGGATTTATTTTTTTTTTTTTTTTCTCTCAGATGTGGAACATCCGAAAATGTTTCCCCTTTTTGCCTCTTAGAAGGCTTAAGGGGAGGCTCTGCCAGCTGTTCTTGAATTAATTAATAATAATTTGTTCTTCCCTGTGAGGGTGGTGAGGCCCTGGCACAGGTTGCTCAGAAAAGCTGTGGCTGGAAGTGGCCAGGGCCAGGCTGGGTGGGGCTGGGAGCAACCTGGGACATTTGGGATGGAAAGTGGACGTATGGAAGGTGTCCCTGCAACCATGAAATTTCCAGAATCAGTCACAGATAAATGTAGTTTGTTTTGTTTTGTTTTGTTTTTTTTTGGTTTGGTTTGGTTTTTTTTGGTTTTAGAACAGCATCATCTTCCAGAAACTTTGTGAACAAACTCAGAAGTTGATGTGTTCTAGATCTGCAGTCATGGCAAACAATAGAATTAAAGAGGAAAAAAAAAAAAAAAACAACAGCAGAAGGGATACATTTTTCATTTTAAATTATACCCAGCTTTCTTAAAGCAAATTAAATTGCACTTAACCAAAGAATACAGATAACAGTATTAAGCACAATAGAACATTTTAATTACTAAGAAAAACAAATGTCCATGTCTGTAGCTGTAATTAAGGGCGAGCTGTATTTGCTGTGCATTAGTGTGACTTGTATGTCTGAGATACAATAATTGCCCCCATCCATCAGGTGCTTCAGCCTCCACAGCCTGGCCATGGAGAGGCTGCCTGGGAAGGCAGGGATGGGGTGAGGCTGTTTTTGGATGGGGTGTCTGACCACTGATGGGGCAGAGCTGCTGTTGGTTTTCACCACTGCCCAGCCTGGGAATTCCAGCTGTGCTCCAGGAGCTCCGTGGGGGTTTGCCGTGGGTGACACTCCATCCCAAATTCCATCCCTGGAGTGTGGGATCAGACTCTCTGTCTTCCCAATCACAGCAAAAGGTTTTGGAAGGAGAGGGTGAAGGAGAGCAAATGGATTCAAGTGAAACCAGAAAAGGTTTAGGTTGGTTATAAGGAAAAATTTCTTCCTGGAAAAGGGTTGTCCAGCCCTGGGCAGTGGTGGAATCTCCATCCCTGGAGGGATCTCAAAGCCGTGTGGTTGTGGCACCTGGGGACATGGGTGGCCTTGGCAGTGCTGGGGAAGGGTCGCACTCAAAGGTCTTTTCTAACCTTAGTGATTTGGTGATTCTCTGAAACAGGGACTTTAGGGTGGAGAAGGTGCAGAGGGAAACTTGCAGGAATGAATAGTAAGAGGCCACTCAAATTTCTCAGATTTAGTTCTCTCCTCTCATTTAGGATGCCCAAAGACAGTAAACCCTCGGATATGGAAAGGGCTGGGAAGAGAAAAGAAACAATTTGTTCTCCATGCCCCTTGTGATAGAACATGAGTAATGACAGCAAAAAATCACAGCAGGGAAGAGTTGGCTAAAAAATGAGGGAACGGTTTTTAATATTAAGGCAGTTAATTACTGGAATTAATTCCCTCTGGAGAGTGTGAAAAGTTCTTCTATAGAGTTCTTAGGGCACCATGGTGGAGCTGGTTCCATCCCTGGATGAGGTGGATGGGCCTTGGTATCTTTGGCCATTCATCCAGGTGGACAAATCCCACTGCTTGGGGAGGTTTGTGGAAGGCAGAAATCCACCCTGGGATTGCCTGGGAAATCCCTCCTGGTCAGGCAGTGGAACTGCTGGAAAGGGCTCGTAAAGTGACCTCTCAAAGGGAAACAAATCCAGGGAGGAAATGATTCCTGGAGGGGTAACCAGCTCCCAGTTTTTTCTGGGATTAAAAATATCTGTGATGAGCTAGTCCAGACTTAGAACCCCAGGCTGGTTTGGGCTGGAAAGGAACTCAAAGTTCATCCAGTTCCAGCCCTGCCATGGGCAGGGACACTTCCACTGTCCCAGGCTGCTCCAAGCCCTGTCCAGCCTGGCCTGGATCAAACACCGTGAATTCAGTTCCAAGCAGAGTTTTCCTCTGGCTGGAGTGGGTAGTGATGCTGTTTTGTCCAGTGAAATGTAGGGAACCACCTCTTCTGCCTTGGAACTCTGCCCTGGTTTAGGGCAGCAGGTGGGAAAAGAGAAGAGACATTTCTTACCTTGCAGAGCTGCTCCTCCTGCTGTGGCCTTTCAGTTACCAAAAAAATGAGAGAATTTTTCCAGGAAAACTGCTGGTTAATGGTTAATTCCTGGGTCTGAATGCACATTCCAGAGATGCCATTGCTGATGTGTTTAAATAATGAAATCCAAATGGTGATTGCAGCAGGCCTGGTGTGGTCACACTGCTCAAGGTGAGGAATTAGTGACTGGGGAGCTCTAAATCCACTGCCTGCTCTAAAGGAGATGGACTTTGAGTTAAAAAAATCAGAAAAAAACACCCCAAGTAAAACAGGTAGAACTGTCAGTTTACTGCGTGTCACTGGCAGAAATATGATTTACTTGGCAGCCAGTGAGAAAACACTATTCATGCAGAAGTGCCAGCAAGATTTGTATTGCAGGAACAATAAATTATAGTTATTCTATAACCAACTGATACATTTGATCACCTAATGCTGCAGTATCTACCTAAGGCAATGCTGTGCATGAAGTTTTGTGTTGGGTTTGGGGTGAAGTTCCTAAATAAGGAATTTCTCACATGTGAAATTCCTAAACAAGGGTAATAACCTTAAGATTTCAGAACTGTGTTAATTAATCCTGATGTGCTTTTTGCCACCACTCAAACAACAACAACAACAACAAGTGTTTTTGCTTTTCCTTCGGGCCATTGAACATGAGAATTCTAAGGTCCCTGATAGTTTTAAAGAAAGAGAATCCAAGAAGGTTTCATACCCACCAAATGCAAGATTTAGTGGTTAAAAAAATCCTATTTTATGTGGAAGAAACATAAAGGGACTAAGGAAAAGTCTTGCATGTGAGAGTGATCGAATAGTTCACAAAATCATGGAATTACAGAGTGGTTTGGGATGGAAGGGACCTTAAAGATCATCCAGAGGAGGGGGCTCAGCTCCCCATGGGATTTGCTCCCTGAGCCTCCCTTCAGTGCTGGAGAATGTCTCCTGGTTTTCCAGCTGGTTTTCCATCCTCATTCTCTGCTGTACATACCCCAATTTACTTTTATTTTCACCGACTCTCTGCTTTCATTTTGAAACTTCTCGATTTTTCCTGAGCTCAAAGAGAGCTGGCAGCTGTCTTGGGGCATCACCCTGAGCCGTGGAAATCTGGATGATTCATTTGCCTCCAAAGAGAAGAGAGCTCAAAGCTTGAAACCCTCTTCAGGCTCAGTAAAAGACGTGGATTTAGGAGGATCTTGGTTTCCATCTCCCAGAGAGCTGCCAAATTCCCTTCTCTGCTCCTGTGGTTCTTGTGCCACTCCTCAGCATCGTGCATTAAATGACTTTGGTGGTGTTGGTCATGTGTGATTTGTCCCTTTGGGCCTCTCTGGAGGCACAAATATTTGCATTGTTTTAATTGGCTCTTTTAGGGCTTTTTAATCCAGATATATTTGACTGTGGTAATTTGAGGTAACACACAAGACAGAGTGGGATTTGGCCTGGAGAGCATTTTGCTTCCAGAGGGAGTTTGTTCCAGGCTGGGGTTAATTCCTAAATAAATTTATTTTACAGAAGGAATCTGTCTTTGCTGTGGAAGGAGCTCGTGGCCATTGGTGGGGCCAGAGCAAGGAGGTGCTGAGAACCCTCTGGCTGCATTTGGTGGATTTTTATTCCAGATTCTGTCTGGTGTTTTGGGAGAGCACCCAGTGCCAGGGCACTGAGGATTTTCCTGTGATATTTCTTTCAGTTTTTCTTCATAAAATTCCAGACTGGTTTAGGTTGTCCCATGAGCAGGGACACCTTCCACTGTCCCAGGCTGCTCCAAGTGTCCAGTGTCCAACCTGGCCTTGGACACTTCCAGGGATCCAGGGGCAGCCACAGCAAATCTGGGAATTCCATCCCAGCCAGGAATTCCCAATTCCCAATGTCCCAGCCAGCCCTGCCCTCTGGCAGTGGGAAGCCATTCCCTGTGTCCTGTCCCTCCAGCCCTTGTCCCCAGTCCCTCTGCAGCTCTCCTGGAGCCCCTTCAGGCCCTGCCAGGGGCTCTGAGCTCTGCCTGGAGCCTTCCCTTCTCCAGGGGAACATTCCCAGCTCTGCCTGGAGCCTTCCCTTCTCCAGGGGAACATTCCCAGCTCTGCCTGGAGCCTTCCCTTCTCCAGGGGAACATTCCCAGCTCTGCCTGGAGCCTTCCCTTCTCCAGGGGAACATTCCCAGCTGTGCCTGGAGCCTTCCCTTCTCCAGGGGAACATTCCCAGCTCTGCCTGGAGCCTTCCCTTCTCCAGGGGAACATTCCCAGCTCTGCCTGGAGCCTTCCCTTCTCCAGGGGAACATTCCCAGCTCTGCCTGGAGCCTTCCCTTCTCCAGGGGAACATTCCCAGCTCTGCCTGGAGCCTTCCCTTCTCCAGGGGAACATTCCCAGCTCTGCCTGGAGCCTTCCCTTCTCCAGGGGAACATTCCCAGCTCTGCCTGGAGCCTTCCCTTCTCCAGGGGAACATTCCCAGCTCTGCCTGGAGCCTTCCCTTCTCCAGGGGAACATTCCCAGCTCTGCCTGGAGCCTTCCCTTCTCCAGGGGAACATTCCCAGCTCTCCCAGCATTTCCTCACAGGAAAAGAAGCAGAAATCCATTCCCAGAGTGGGAAGCAAAGCTCAGGAATCAGGAAAGACTCTTCAAAGCCCCTTTACTGGTAACTACACCCAGAGTGTGGCTGTACCCCCCCAAAAATGCTGTTGATCAGAGAAAGGAAACCTGTGAAAAATCGAAACTGCTCCTCAGATGTGCAATCCCTGTGCAAAAAGGTGTCACTAACGCTGAGAACCTTTTCCCAGGATTTTTTAATTTATTTTTTTTTTGGCACTTCCACTCCTGCCAGTTCATTACCCTGCTAATGAGAGCACCACTGCCACCAGCCCTAGGAGCACACCCAGAGTTTGTGCATCACTTCTCTCGTTCCCTGGTTAATTTACAGCCCCTGACCCTTTTCTGAGTCTCCCACCAACCATGGGATGAGCTTAATGCGCCTCCTGTGCCAATCCTTTCTGTGAGTTCAGCATCTCTCTCTGATAATCAGCCCCTATAATTTGGTTTGCTCCATTCATTGATTGCCCCAAATATGATTTTGCCAGGCGAAAGCTCCCCGAGTCATAACTACAAAGATGACAGGCAGTACTTTTTGTAATCTCCATATTTGACGCATGAAAGAAGGCTAAATTCCTGTTTGAATAAACAACATAATAAGGTTATTGAGAATAAGACCATTACTATATAAAATTATGTCTAAGTGGCAGATATAATTAACATTGGATTGTAATTACACTAATTACAAGTCACATTAAGATACTCCAGTAATGACAAAGTGAGCACCCTATAATTGAATGGAATAAGCAGGGAAACATGCTGCTCACACTAATTACCTAAATGAGCTAATATGTCTTCGGAGTGACAGTCATGCTCAGTGTTATTACACAGGCAAGACAATTTTGTAAGTTAAAAAAAAAAAAAAAAATCTAATTTCCTTCCTTCCTTTCTCTTCAGGACCCATTTCAAATCATCAGCAGCTTCAGAATTTCTCTCTTGAGCCAAAAATAGAGAGATCCCACAGTTCTGGCCTTCGCTAATTTTCTTCCACAAAGGACAATTTTCAGGGTTATGCTGCAATTTTTGTTGTGTTCCTGCTGCTTCCAAAGTAAAACTGAGCTTGTTCTGAGTTTCTTGGTTTTCCTTTAGCAAAGTCCATCCACTGTGATTTTTTTTTTTATTTTATTTTTTTTCCACTTGTCTAAATTTGAAGCAAACAAAATAATGTAACTTAAGCTCAGCGTGCTCTACGACATAAAACGGACTTATTTTGTTGGCTCCAGAGTAACAAATATGGCTTAGAACAGTCTGGCTCCAGTTGTGCCCTTGAGAGTGGTAAAATTTGAATTATTCGACAATTAGTGGAAGCATTGCGGTGGAACTCAAATTTCAGCTCAAGCTTCTAAGAATAAAAAACTAATATAAGAATAGGAATTCTCCATATTATGAGGGAAAAAAAAAAAAAAAAAAAAAAAGCACATTACTTTTCCTTTAAACACCTCCAGCTGTCTGGGGCTGGGAGCTGGGAGGAAAAACAACCTAACAGACAATTTAACAATCAAAAATAGTTCTCTAAGAATTAACAAACACGAGCCAGTGCACTTCATCAGATTGTCTGGGCTTCAAACTTATCTGAATGATGGATGATAATTATTTTATTTTTTTTTTTTTTTTTCCTTTTGCTTTATGGGTGGTTTGATTCTCAAGGACCCAGGGCATCCCATCTTTTTGGTGATAGCCAAAAAATCCCAAGCATATGGTTCCCGAGCCATCTCTCTGCCTGTTGTTGTTTATTTTTATCCCGGGGTGTGGGAGGTTCACTGGCAGAGCCCTCGGGTGCCAGCACTTTGATGAACTCTTTTCCTGTCACCAGGAACGCCGTGGCTTTTTGGGAAGCATCTGACAGAGGATGAGGAGGCAGCTGAGTGGGAGGGTGTCCTCAAAAAAATGTAAAGAGACGTCAAAAGCTGCTGATGAAAAATGAGGTGTAGGGGTGTCTGGAAGGCACATCCTCCCCTACTGGGAGAAAGTGGGGGAAAATAATAATAAAAAAAAAAGAGATGGAGATTTGGAAGATTAGGTCAGGGAGGAAAAAAAAAACAACAAACCAAACTGGCAAGGAAATTAGGTGATTTGTGGTTTTAAAAAAAGGATGGATGAGTGGTTTTGAGTTTAAGAAGTGATGGAGATTTGCTGTGGGTCTGTCCGTGGAAGGTTCTTTGGGAGAGATGAAGGAATCCCAAGGGAGGGAAGAGAGAGGAAGGGAAGGTCAGAGAGGGGTGGTAAAGCAGCACCAGAGAACTCTGAATAAAAAGGAGGAAGAAGGAAATGAAATGAGAAAAAAAATGGAGAAAAATATAAAAAAAGGGGGGAAATGATGGGAAAAGAGAAAGGGCAGTGAGGGGAGCATGAGACATTTTTAAGATGACAGAGGACAACTACAGGTTTGTGTTATTGAGGGAAAGGAGAGCAAAATGTTAAGGGAATGTGCAAGGAAGAAGGAAAAGAGGGAGCAGGAGGAGGATTAGAAGTGGGGCTGGCTCCAGCAGGACACAGCCACTGAAGGGATGGGAATGTGTGAGGAGAAAAAGTGAAAACTCTCTAATTCTTGGCTTTAGAGAGGCTGCACAGAATTAGTTCAACTCCAGACAACTGTTCTAGAGAGTGAAAGTTTGATTTGGCTCACAGAGAGTCACCGGTTCCAGCCATGCTTTGCTATCCTTGCAGGTTTTAAAAGAAAAGAAATGATAAAATCCTAAGTCTGCCCAAAATCTTTCATCTGGACTCCACCTGGATCTTTATTCCTCCTCACACAGATCCGTGTGCAGGGACTTGGTGAATTGTAAAAACAACAAAAATCCTTCCTTGGGAGAGATGGAAATGTCAAATTTGACGTGGCATTAGCGATCCCCTTATCTGTGATAACACAGGAAAAAAAGAAATAAATTGATATCTGAATTTATCTCAGCAGCCAGGCTGGTTCATCAATCTGTATCATGATATAGGTACGTGTTTTACAACTGTCTAGAAAAGTGTCGTTGCTCATATTAACAAATAAATGAAAAATTGTTGCTAAAATGTAAAAGTATATTTAAAAAAAAAAAAGACCTCCAGTAACCAAAGGGTTTTTATTTTTTTTTGATTGAAAGCATTTATCTAGAAAAAGTTACCTGAGACTTCCAATTCCAGAGAAAATTGTGATTTAAATTCAGAAGACCATCAAATGAATAATTTTAACAGATTCTCAGCTCTTCTTAAACAGATGACTGTGTGTTTGCAACTGAATGTTTGATAAATGAAAAGAGACGAAATGTTCTACTTTTCAGCACATTTTTACCCACAGCTGGTGCACAGACTGAGACTCAGTGTATGTTGCTTTAGCCGTGATTTTTCAACTTGAGGTTTGCTATATTTAGCTCCACATATATTTAGAATCGATGGAAGTAAATTTCGTTAACTTTGGGAAATGGTGCTGAGCTGGACTTTGGTCCAGCTGGAAAATATCAGGGTTGCTCCTTAATTTCATGATGCTGGGAATTACCAGCTCCAGGGATCCCACCTGAACACTGGGAGAGGTTTTTTTACATATTTGCAGCAGAAAACGTGGCTGTTTATTAGGGCCACGCACATTTGAGGAATATTGCACACATCTGGGAAAAATAAGGATACCTGGGGGATTTGCTGAGGCATTTTTACAAACAGTTAACGTGTGAGAAAGTGTTTAAATTGGCAGAAAGCTTGGGGATGTATTTTTTTCTAAATAGGCCTGTTTGTCTAAGTGGTGGGATAATAAAAGGCCGTTCCATGTTCCCACTCCTGGTCAGGAGGTGTGGCCATCCTCACACACCTGATGGAACATTCCATGAGGAATTCCCACCTTGTTTTGTTCTGTGTGGACACATCCTCAGCTTTTACAACAATAATTTTTTCAGCACATTCTGCTGATAACTTTGGGGCTGGGCAGAAGTTTGTCCAAAAAAATTGGGACAAAATTTAAGTGTTCCAAGAATAAGTAGAGAAAAATGAGTAAATACTCAAAAAAGAGTGGAATTTTATACTATGGTTTAGTTGACAAGGTGATATCCAGTTGAAGGTTGGACATGATGATCTTGGAGCTGGGCAGAAGTTTTTCCAAAAAATGGGACAAAATTTAGGTGTTCCAAAAACGAGTAAAGAAAAACGAGCGAAGGAAAGTACTCAAAAAATGAGTGGAATTTTGTGCTGTGGTTTAGTTGACAAGGTGATATCCAGTTGAAGGTTGGACATGATGATCTTGGAGCTGGGCAGAAGTTTTTCCAAAAAATGGGACAAAATTTAGGTGTTCCAAAAATGAGTAAAGAAAAATGAGTAAAGAAAAATGAGTAAATACTCAAAAAATGAGTGCAATCTTGTGCTATGGTTTAGTTGACAAGGTGATGTCCAGTTGAAGGTTGGACATGAAGATCTTGGGGCTGGGCAGAAGTTTGTCCAAAAAATTGGGACAAAATTTAAGTGTTCCAAGAATAAGTAGAGAAAAACAAGTAAGTACTCAAAAAAGAGTGGAATTTTGTGCTATGGTTTAGTTGACAAGGTGATGTCCAGTTGAAGGTTGGACATGATGATCTTGGGGCTGAGCAGAAGGTTTTCCAAAAAATGGGATAAAATTTAAGTGTTCCAAAAACAAGTAAAGAAAAACGAGTGAAGAAAAGTACTCAAAAAATGAGTAGAATTTTGTGCTATGGTTTGGTTGACAAAGTGGTATCCAGTTGAAGGCTGGACATGAAGATCTTTGGGCTGGGCAGAAGTTTTTTCCAAAAAATTGGGTCAAAATTAAAGTGTTCCACAAATGAGTAAAGAAAAACTAATAAAGAAAAATGAGAAAATACTCAAAAGAAGAGTGGAATTTTGTGCTGTGGTTTAGTTGACAAGGTGATATCCAGTTGAAGGTTGGACATGAAGTTCTTGGGGCTAGGCAGCAATTTTTCCAAAAAAATGGGACAAATTTAAGTGTTCCACAAATGAGTAAAGAGAAATGAGTAAAGAAAAATGAGAAAATACTCAAAAAAATGAGTAAAATTTTCTGCTACGATTTAGTTGACAAAGTGATATCCAGTTGAAGGATATCACTTTCCCAACCTTAATGATTGTTAGATTTCCATGCGCTGTTTGTCTCCTACCACTGATAATATTGATATTGGTAACTTCTCTCAGTTTGCTAAATGCTGTGCAAATTCTACTCTGAGAAAATGATAACGCTGTTGAATAAAAATGCAGTTTTGAGTGATTATAAAATAACCAGCTCGAGGCTCTCACTGTGCTAATCGGAACACCAAAGTTAATTTAGTTGTTATTTAGAACAGCAATTCGTTCAGATCAGCAAAAACACAGTTCTCAGCCACTCCAGATAAATAACAATCAGGAAAAAAAAAAAAAAAAAAAAAAAAAAAAAGGAGTGATTTGTTCCAATTGGATTTTATCAGCACAAGGCTGGTACAGTGAGGAGGGGAAATTACAGGCTCAGTAACACAGCAAAGGTTGGAGCATCTCCCTGAGTTGTGTCAGAATTTGCTGCAGAATTTCCCTTTCTTCTCCCAAGGAATAAGGGACAGGAGAGGAAACAGCAGCAGGGGAGGTTCAGGTTGGATATTTGGGATAATTTCTCCAAAAAAGTGGATAAACACTGGCACAGGGTTTATTTGGCATGGCGGTATCAGCTGATGTTTGCACTTAAAAATCTTGAAGGTATTTTCCAACCTTAATGATGATTCCACAATTCTGTGACACTCTCAGGGATCTCAGCCAGGGCAAACTCCTGCTGTGCTGAAGGTGTGAATTAACGTGGCAGAGATTTGCCCGTGAATTTATTTGGCAATGCCAGTAACAATCCTCTGGGTTTGCTCTGAAATGAAATCCCTCCAGTGAGTCACTTCTCTGACACAATGCAAATATTTACGGTTTGTAAGGAACACAATATCCAGGGGAGGATCAGACCTCCCTGGTCGGCGTGGAAAAGGAGAGATGTGAGAGTGAGGGGCTGGGGGATCGAGTTTGCTCAGGAGAACAGAGAGATTTTGGCCTCACAAAGCCAACCCAAATCCTCCAGAAGCCCAACTTTTGTCCAGACTTTTATCAGAGAAGGTGGTGACTCCCTAAAGCTCTGTGGGATGATAAAAATGTGCAGAAGTGGAGGGGTCTGGACAGGCCTGTTAGCACTGAGACGTTTTAATCTCTTTTTTTGGGGGGCTACTGAGCCTGGAATTTTGTGTTCCTCGGCCAAAGAGGAGTTTAATGTTGCCTTGCTGAGGGGTGTGTGGTCCTGGGAGAAGTGCAGACCTCCTGCCCCTGGAATTCCAGCCAGTGGGATTATCCATCAACACTCCCCAGCACCAGTGGGATTCATGGAAAAAGGAGAGAGGGGAAGATGAATTTGGTTGGAGTCCACTGAGGAGCAGTGGGTGATTGATGTGTCTCCTTCCTTCCTGAGCCACTCTGGATTTATTCTGAATAAATCTCACTCAGGCTTTAGGGCAAGCAGAGAGGATCCATCTGGTGATTTCACATCTCGTGGGCTACGAAAGGGACTCAACTGACAACTTTTATTGCTCTGTTGTCTCAAAATCTGAAAGCATTAAAAGTTTTTTTCATTAGAGGGAAATACTGATCAGGAAACAGCCCAGACTAGGAATCCATATGAAGAGCAATTACTGCCCAGTTTGGTGATTGAGCCCAATTTATTCATTTTACATTTTACATTTTATAAAAATAAATGGCTGTGTGATTAAAGCATCAAGTGTTGTGTCTCAGGCTTACAGGAAGTAGAGACTGAATTATTTCACTTAATACTCACCCAGCTTACCCCATGAGGAGTTTGATACTTTTATTCCAGGCTTGAACTTACACTTTGGTAAATTTGGATTAAAAAAAAAAAATTCAGGCAGGAATCCTAATTCACAGATTCCTTCTCAACCTGGAAATAAAAATAATCCCTTTTCCCCATCCCTTCTCCATACAACACTTGATCTGATCAGTGCCACTTGTTCATTCCTGTAATTTATTCCTATACTGCTTTATTTTTTTAAATATAAATTGACCAGGAATAGAAATATTCCCAGTGTGGATTGTCTTTTAAAACTGTTTAATGTAGAAATTCTCCAATATTATAAAAGCTGCTGAAATGATTTCACTCTTTCACCATATCTGTGTGTAATGAATCAGCAGAGGTACTAAAAGCAATTTGGAATGCAAGTATGGGCCCTGATAAATTAAGAGATTAGGGAAAGTCTCTATTAGGAGTTAAAAGCATCCAGCCTGTTGCCAAAAACAGCTCTACTTTTAATAAAAACAATTCATTTGCAGAAAATAAGAGGAAATTGGAGAGGGTCTCTTTAAAAAAATATTTAAAAACCACAATCTTGCTTATTTAGAAGCAGTTATTAAAAGTTTAAAAATTGCAGGCTGAAAAGAAATGAGCTGAGCTGACTCCTGCAGTAGATGAAATGTGAGGAAAAGGGTGTTTTGTGCTCTTTTTGCATTTATTCCCTGGTAAATGAGTGTAACTTATCAGCCATCAGACCTGGAGTAAAGGTGATGACCGGGCCTTGTGCATTTTCTTATTCATCTTTTTCTGGTGAAAATTACACGTTTCAAGCCTGTAAATCCGTCTTGTTCATCCTTTATTCTTTTTTCTTCTTGAGAAAAAGGTGGATTTAAGGCTTAAAACATGACAAATCCCAGAGAAGGATCCTTGGGGAAGGAAGGCTGCAAAAGTCTCCATTGAGAATGTGATACCCAATCAGCCCATTGATTGTTTTGTTTGTTTGTATCACAAAAAAAAACAAAAAAAAAAAACAAAACAAAACAAAACAAAAAATTACATATATATATATATATATATATATATACATATATATATATATATGAAAAGAGTTTCCCTCTCTTGCCCCAGATTTGGAGGACTTCAAGACTGCCCCAGGTTGTTTATTGCATCTCTTCTTCATCTTCCTTCCTCTGACTGAGGATTTCTTTTCTGGACAATAACTTGAGGAATAAGTATTTAAGACACATCTTGTTTTTTAGCGACCCAAGGAGACACAGGTGCATCTCAAAACTTGAATAATTTCATATTTACCACCTGTAATCTGCTGAAATTCCACAGCAGCCTGAAATTTTAGCAGGACATTAATGCTGCTGCTTTTTTTTTTTTTTTTTTTTTTTTTTTTTTTTTTTTTTTTTTTTTTTTCCCCTATTCCTTCCATTTTCCTCCTGGATTAAGGATGGAATTAAATCAACATAAAGCTTTGGCCCCTCTGCCTCTGCCTACTGGTCTGTGTTGCACTCTGGTGTCACACTGTGGCTTTCAAGCCATAACTGAGCAGTTTCAGTTATTTTAAACTTTTATTTAAAGGCACAGAGTGGTGATGTGATGAGTTTTGCTCTCAGCTATGGTGGTTCTGAATAAACCCCTGCCTTCTCTATTCCTGTTCTGGTAGATTTATGACCGAGGGATACAATTTTCCATGTTGACCACGAAGGGAATGTGTGGCTGGTGCCTTCCAGGCCGTGGTTAGGGGCTGCTGGTTCTATAGAAAATTCAGTATTCAGCCGTTTCTGGCTAATTTCTTCTCAAGTCCTAAAATTCTTCCTCGCTGACAGTTTAAAAACTTGCTTTCTGTAATTTATGTCATCGCTGAGGCTCGTGTTGGAAGAAATGTGTTTGGATTCCGAGCTAAATCCAGGAGCTGGATTTGTGTTACTAAACCAGGAATAACATTTGCATTGAATGAGGCTCCAGATAACCCGTCGTGGTTGGATTTGAGACCCTCAAAAAGCTGCAGGGGTAAATTTCAAAATTAAAGTACTTTTTGGGGCAGAGACTGTTGAAAACGACTCTATCAAAGATACCCAGCATTAGTTTAATGAAATGAGACCGTAAATTATGTCTGTGGGAAGTGGAAACTCAGGAGTTCTGCTGCAGGAAAATGGGACTGGCAGCATCTTCCTCTCTGCCAGGTGATAAAGTTTCTTAATTACAGCCCCAGCTGGAATGAGAAGTCTTTGGGAATTGGACTGGGTTCACACAAGCACTTATCAGGAAATATAAATAGTTTATTTATTCATAGGGCAGCCACCAGCTTCTTGCTCCAGGTCCTTGATGGACACTTGTGCTGCCTCAATCCACTCAATTCCAAATTGTTCCTTTTGTGCGAGAACTCGGTGGCAAAAGCGCTGCAATTTAATTTAGCACAATGCCTTTAAAACAATGATGTTTGTTTTTTTTAAAATGAATATTTTATATGTTGTGTTTAATTAAAATAAAAGTCTGCTACTGATCTCGGAGACGCAAAACAGACTCGAGTTCGTATTTATGAAGTGTAACAATATTGGCAAGGAACGACTTATCTTGTTTATGAGACATTCCTCCCATTACTGCTCCAGATTGCAGACGTTTTATTGCTGAGCTTTCCATGGTTTACAATTCAACAAATGGAGCGAAACTGTCAGCATGGAAATCAGGCTGCGAGGGTGGGTTTGGAGGGGCTGGGCTTCTGGGGGGAGTATTTACAGATCACGAGGGTTCCCGCCAACGCCGCGCTCCGGGAGCTCTCCTGGGATGGGATCCCTGCAGAGACACAGCCCTGGGGAGCGCTCTGAGAGTCATGGAAAAGACCTTCAAGATCATCGAGTCCAACCACTCCCAGCACTGCCAAGGCCACCCTGCCCCATGTCCCCAAGTGCCACATGGCTTTGAAATCCCTCCTGGAATGGGGACTCTACTGAGCAAGGCTGGACAACCCTTTCCAGGAAGGAATTTTCTCAGTATCCATCCTGACCTTCCCCTGGCCCAGCCTGAGGCTGTTCCTTCTCCCCCTGTCCCTGTTCCCTGGGAGCAGATCCCAAATCTGGATCCCTCCAGTCAGGGAATTGTGCAGAGCCCCCTGAACCTCCTTTTCTCCAGGCTGAGCCCCTTCCCCATCTGTTCCTCATCACGCCTGAGCTCTTCCAAACACAACAGGGAAAAGGGTGAATTTTGGGCTTTTATTTCCAGTATGACACATTTGATCCTGGCCTTGGACATTTCCAGGGGTCCAGGGGCAGACACAGTTTCTCTGGGAAACAACTGCTATGGCCTTTCCACCCTCCCAGCCAGGAATTCCTTCCCAAAATCTCCCCTAACCCTGCCCTCTGTCATTGTGAATTCATTCCCCCTTGTCCTGTCATTCCATTCCTTTGCAAAAAGCCCCTCTCCAGCTCTTTTGTTGTCCCCCTTCAGGTATTGAAATATTTTGCTCTAATTAATGAAAGCACACCCAGATCAAAGCCCAAACCCAAACTTTTATATTTTCCATGTGTAGCCATGGAGTTGCACATCTTTCCAGGGTCCTCGTTAGCGTGGATGATCTGTACCTCAATAATATTAATAATAGCACTGCGAGGTGAATTCTCTGCTGGGGAAAGATGTAATTAATTAAAGCAAGGCTTTTGTGATGCCAGCAGAGATTTGCCATTTTTCAGATGAGGAAAGGTGAGGTGGGCAGTGGTGTGGGTGTGCCATGCTCGTAGCAGAGGCACTGGAAAACCAGTGATGGAAATTCATGGCACTGTCCTTCCAGACAGGGAAAACAGCACAAATTAATTCAATTGGTGATGAAAGTGGTCAGTTCACTCCTCTTCAGGGGTGGATTTTCATGAGAAAATTGTTGCGTTCTTCCACATTTATTCATTGGGCACATGTAAAATAATAAATTCAGCTACAAAGAGGCACAAAACCCCTGAGCAGTTTGATGCAGGACTTGTTTTTCGAGACCTCCTGTCTCTCTTCCCTTCTCCGTTTCATCCTGAGCGTGTTCCCCGCTGCCAGATTTCTTCCGAGGTTTCACAGACGACTCCAAATCCAGAGATTCATTATCCTCTTACTCATTTTTTTCACACAACAATATTTTGACCAGTTTAATCATCTGCATGGAGAGTGTGGAAGTCTTGGCAGCTACTTGGCATACTAAGATAGATTCCCAAAAAGACCAGATACGCTTCAGAAAATGTTGGAGAAGGAAGAGAGGAGATGTAATTTGCTTATTAATCATGCAGGAGAACAGACAGAGGAATGTCTCTGCTCTTCACTTACTTCTCTCCCTCTCCTCAAATCCTTTCTTGTCTGAATATCCAAATCACTTTGGGATATAAATCCCTGCATTGTTGTTCCATGTGCAGTTGGCTCCATGTGGTCTTTAGAAAAGCTAGATGAGTTCCTTAAATGTCGTGCTTAGTTATTCTGTGGATTTTTTTTTTTTTGGTGGCTTCTAATAAAGTTATGTCAGTGCTCTTTCTAAATTTATAACATTTTTAAGTCTGAACAGAGTAAGTTTTAAGTGCGCAAGTGATCAACAACTCTTTAGGAAGATTCTTTTTTTTCCCTTTTTCCTTGAAAAAAAGGGCGAATTGTGCCCTCAGGCACGTTCTGCGACCTTTGTCTCCATTGGCCATTGGTCACTGATGCTCTTTTACCACTTCATACTTTAAATTTCCTTTTTTTTTTTTTTTTTTTTCTGAGATAAACAGGGCTGCTTTAGACAGTTGGATTCTTCTGGGTGGTAAATCCATGAGAAATCCAGGCTGTATTAGACAAAGTCAAATGCCTTTTCCGTGTGAAATGGGAGGCGGTGTGAAATAACACAGCATGCACAAAGCTACTATTATGTGTTCTCTGATGTCTACACAGACAGACAAGTATCAGTGCAGAAAGTGATTATTCCAACATATTTTGAATCCATATGTTTATTCCTCCTTCCTCACAAGATGGCAGCTTGCATGGAATGAAAAAAAAAAAAAAAGTGCAATAGGCTCAGATCCATCGCAGTGTTAAAAGCAGGAAGGTTCTGGAACAGGAGTGATCTTAACATTGGTCTGGATGGGACTGAATCTGCTCTTCTGGCCGTGGAAATCTTCAGGTTTGGGTGTTGCAGATTTAGAAATGCCCAGAGCAGGTTCTGGTGTAGGGACTGACCAGTGGGTCATTGCATCCAGCTGGAAAACAGAAAGGAATAAAGGAGACGAGGCGTTTGCAATGACTGACATCTGCTGTGTTATTCCTGTCTTCCCAAGGAGTTTCTTACTGAACCAGATAGAAAAGTACAAAGCTCCGTGCTGGGATCTGCAGCCTGTCCTGGGCTGGGCTTCCTGGTGTCAGCCAGGGCAGATGGAATGGGGGAATTCAGTGGGGTTTGGACATCCATGGAGCAAAGTTTGGTGGGGGCAGAGAGAATTTAGCAAATCATGGAATGGTTTGGGTTGAAGGGACCTTAAAGGTCACCTAATTCCATGGGGAGGGACACCTCCCACTATCCCAGGCTGCTCCAAGTCCCATCCAACCTGGCCTGGGACACTCCCAGCTTCACTACTAACACATGACACACTGAAATCTCATTAATGACACTGGTAATTGCCTCAAATAAATGCTGCTCTCTGCTGAAAGGTTTGTGGGGCCACAGAGAGGGGATGAGAAGTTATTCTTTACTCTCCATTCCTTTGGGCATGCTGCTTGTTTGCTCTTCCAGTGGGAAATTTTCCCCCCAAATCGACTCTTCTGGATTTAATAAACTTGAACAGAATGTAGGGGAGAATTTCAAAGCTTTGTGCTCGTTGCAAGGTTTTACAAAAGAAACAGTTTAGTCCCTGTTAATTCATCAGAAGTTCCTCTTTGATTTATTTCTGAATATCCCACCTGGAATCCATCATTCAGTTGCAATCCTCGACCCCCTCCCAGCAGCCAGTGAGAAAAATATTACTCTAAATTCTGATAATTAGCTATGGCCTCCTCATTTTTTTCCCCCAGCAATTTATTATTTATATTTCATTCCTCTCCCATTTCACTTTGTGGGTTGGGATGTTTTTTTCCGTTTTCTCCAGTAAAATTCAACTCTCTTCCATGTTTCTGGAATTTTTTGAGGTTCATGATCCTTTGCATATCAGGCCACAGAAAACAATGATAATTATGTTAGTTATTACCTAAACTTTGTACGCTCACATTTTGTATACTCATGTTTTGTATACTCACATTTTGTGCTGTCACCTGCAGCTCCTTTGGAGCTGTTATTTATTCCCAGATCCAGGAGCACCACAGGGTGTCTGGGCACATTTTAGATCTGAAGACCACTGAGTTTGCCAGTGGAAGCTTTTAGCTCTAATCTCAGCTTTGGATGGCTCGGAATGAAAAGGGAGGATGGGGAATTTTCTTCCCTTCCCTCACTTCCACCACTTCTTGTGCCTCCAGTAAATTTTCTCCCAGGCTTTATCCCAGGGCTTTTATCCCTTTCTGCTCCCTCTCCCCCCTGCTGATCCCACTGCTCCAGAGGATGCATCCCCAAACCCCATTCTCCAGCCCCCAAACCCCATTTCCACTGTCTGTCCTTTGCCTGTGCCTCCTGTCAAGGAGATTTTTTGTGACATTAAAGGCACTGCAGGGACCTATTTTAATTCCCAGTCTGAAGACGCCTCGCTTCTACGTTGGCTGCTCCGAGTGCAGGAGCAAAAAAATGCTTTTTACGTAGGAAAAGACTGAGAAGAAAGGTCTCAAAAGCTGGGAAAGCTGTTCTGCTTCCCCTGGCACAGGGAGGCACTTCCACTGAGCTCAGCTCAGACTTCTGGCAGCCTGTTAAACTCAGTGTTGCTGAGCTCAGTTCTATTACGTCTGTAATTATTTATTGAAAGTAAATTCTTTGTCTTGCTGAGTCGCAGGTGCCAAGTCCCAGTTCCATTTGCAGTTATGATCCTGTATTTTTAGGCATTCCAGGGTATCTGGAGAGCAGATATTTATCTTCAATTTATCTGAAAGATAACCTGAAATCTGAAAGATTTATCTGAATAAATCTTCATATTATTTTATTTTTGATTGATTTTCATGTTTTAGTAACGTTAAGTGGTGATCTATCCAAATGCGTGACCGCAAAACTCCGTTTGAAATTTGCAAATCCAACTGTTGCAAACACAAAATATCTATTCAGGAAAAAAAAAAAAAAAAACAACCACCTTGAAATGTCATTTTAAATGTTTGGAAAAAAGTTAAATTCGTCTCTAATGGGCTGTCTAGAATGATCCATGCTCAGGGTGATATTTACATCTTTATGTGGATGGGGATGGGTGGCACTGCTGCCCTTGGCAGGGGTTGGAATGAGATGAGCTTTAAGGTCCCTTCAACCCAAACCATTTGTGGATTTTGTGATTCCCAAATGAAGAATAATAACAATAATAGTAATAATGGCAGTAATACCAATAATAAAAATAAACTGCTTTCTTCTGTCAGCAACACTTGCACGTGTGCTGAAGGCGCTGTAACAGGCTGTCATGCTTTCTAATGACTGTAATTCATCATGGGAAGACATCACTTTGGAAATAAAATATTGCTCTGTGGCGTGGAGATTGATGGCCGTGGCCTGTTTATTGATTGCACTAGAGAAATGAAAAAAAATGAGGATAAAAAATTAATTTTTTGAAAGCTGGTAGCACCAGGATAACTGATTCGAAATCTGCCATTTTAATTTTTTTTACAGTTCTCTGTAATGTGGCTGCAACATGGGAAGAGACAGAAAATATGGTGTTATTGTGCAAAAGCCAACTTCATATTATTTTCTTTCCATATGTTTTTCAGTGAATTAAATATTTAAAACAGTGTCATCACTCCTCAGAAATGAATATACCTGTCACTCACCCCTATTAGCCTTAGATTTTGGAGAACCCTGGTTTTTGTAGTAAAACCTTCCTGAAATAAGAACAGAGATGGTTGAACAAATCACAGAGGAGGACAGTGTGCTTTTTTTAACTTAAATAATTTGGATGACATCTGATTTTCTCATTTCTGGTTATTTCGTTTGGATGGAGGGAAGCAGATTCCTGACTCCTGAAGTTCAGGGTGTCTCTGGTGAGGGGAGAACTGGCTCTTAACAAAATAAAGACCTTGGACTAGGAACAGGTCAGTGAATCCCAGAATCCCAGGATCACTGAGGTTGCAAAAGACCTCTTGGGTCATCAAATCCAAGGTGTGCCCAATCCCCACCTTGTCAGAGCCCAGAGCTCTGAGTGCCACCTCCAGATTTTCCTTGGACACCTCCAGGGATGGAGACTCCTCCACCTCCCAACACCTCACACCCCTTTCCATGAAGAAATTCCTCCTGATGTCCAACCTGAACCTCCCCTGGCACAGCTTGAGGCTTTTTCCTGTAGGACAGCTCAGTAAAACTTCAATTCAAACAAAAATTACAGTGGAGCATGATGGCAACATTGGAGTGGACACTACAAAACGGACCAAGAGTTCCATGGATGGATTTGGTCTCTCCTCTTCCCTGTTTGGGAATAGCAGCTGAGAAGGTTTGCCATAAATCTGAGTCACAATTATTGTGGATCAAATCATGTGCGTTCTGTACATTTCAGTGACTTCCAAATTCAGCAGTTTGGTTTGATTCCCAGTGGGGTAGCCATGGTTACATCCACCCCAAAGTCATCTCCACTCTGGAAAAAAAAAAATAAAAAATGACCTTAATGTCTTTTTGTGAAAGTAGGAAAAGCACAGAGACATTTCCAAGTATCTCTATTTGTTCAATTCCAAATTGCCTTTCTAAAAATACGATTGTGAACTCCTTGGGAATTAGAAGGAAGGCTTCTATTTCAGAAGGCACATTTTAAAGCCATTTTAGGCTGAATTGAGGCCTAAAATTCTGGCCTTTTGTTCTTGTCATGGAGAAAATCCAGTGGTCGTACTTAGGTTAGAGAGACCAAAATAAAGATTTTTTTTTGGATCTTCTTCCACTTGAGCTGTTACTGATCTTAAAGGAACTCAGCATCTTTCTTCAGCTGCAAAGTCCAGGACCAAATTGTTCCATTGATTCCATCATATTTTGGGGATCCAGTTAGCAGAGAATTCATTTGGGAATGTTCTAACCCTGATGGCAGATTCAATGTGGTTTAGAGGCTTTTAATCATTTAATTCTTGCTTGCCTCCAAACTTGGAAATGACTAAAGAGTTTAAGATCAGAAACCAAACCAATGCCAATGGAATAATTTGCCCAGGGAGGTGGTGGAGTCAACACCTCTGGAAAGTGTTCAAGAGGTGCCTGGATGTGGCCCTTGGGGACAGGGTGCATCCCACCCACCCCATATTTATAAAGGTGTTGCTCTGCTGAGCTCCAAAAAAATATTTGAGTTAAAAATAAATAAATCCAACATGTCCAGTCAAGGATTTGTTCTAAGCACCACCTACAGCTCCCAGGGTTTTTGTTGCGTTTTAATTTTGTTTTCGCACTACAAAGAGGAGCCTTTGTTTGCACTCGGGGAAGAGCACCTGCGGAATCTTTAAACATTTTCAGGCATGTTTGAAAAGCTCAGCCTCGTGGTAAAGATTTAATCTATCAAAGTGGTATAAATAATGTAGACATAGCCTTAGGTGTCACTTCTTCCCCTTTGCAGGTCGGAAAAGAAAAGAAACGTCGCTCTGGTGCATTTTAAAATATTGCTCAGGCAGAGCAGTGAAAGATCCTGGGCTGCCCTTGAATTATGGGTGTCTATTTATTGCTGATTATTTGTAAGGACCAAAACCACAATTACAAACCACCAGGATCCAGACCAACATAAACAGCAAAATAATGCCTTATTAAAAAGCCTAAAAAAAAAAAAAAAAAAAGTCACAGGTTTACCTCTAAAGGTTTTGCTTTTCAAGTAATTAAAAAGAATTACTCAGCAGAGGTTAATTGATTTATGTTTGACAGCTGACGTGGTGCTTGATGGATGTCTCTGGAGAACTGAATCTCCAAGACAAAGCCACCTTTTTGTAAAATTTCAGTAAAAATACCTGCAGTGTGCAACATGAAATGTTCCAAAATAACCGTGTTTTGCCAAAAGTCTGTTTTCACAACAGAATCCAGAGAAACAGCTGCAGGTTTTGTTATGGATGTGCTCCAGAGTGAGCTCACAGATCCTGTGAGGTTCCCCTGCTGCTGGAGAGATTATTCATAAACAGAAAAAAAAAACAAACCCCTGCAAAACTTCCCTGCCCATTTTTTATTAAATATCTCCATTTCCTGTCATGTCTTGAAAGTTGTCTTTTAGCATGGACATTGATAGATTGTGAATTCTGATTAATTTCATCAGCGTAAACTCCAGTATTTCATGCAGAATTGTGTTTATCATTCTTGGATTCGGAAAGATGTTTCCTAGTACAGAAAAAAATGATTGGGAAAGGTGATAATTTGTGGGTGAATGGTTCAGGTGGAAGGAGAAGCAGTGAATATTGGTTGGGATTTGAAGACCATGAGGTGCTTCATGTGGAGCTCCTATTATCGGATCCTTTTATAGGATGTGCTGATAAAACACGGCATTTCTTCCCCTAAAATCTGAATATGTGAGAAGTTCATTTTATAACACGAAGAGTAGAGTTGAAAAAGTCATATTTATCTTCTGCTGCCTGAGCTGCACAAATATCCTGCTCGGTGTGTTTGCCAGGTGTGTGTTCCAATGGAAAAGTGCAGCTCCAAAACTGGGAAAAATGCTGGAAAAATGGGTTTGGGGTGGGGTTTGTGTTGCTGGAAATCAGCCCTGGTTTCCTGAAGGTTCAAAAGGCTCAAATAACCAGTGATGACTCAGAAAATCTGAGGCTGAAACTTTTATCCTTGGAAATCTGTGTGAGAATGGACAGAAATGACGGCGGCGTCTGACTCGTGTGGGGTTGGATGTGCCCATTTCACAGTCTGGGTTTCCACAAACACTCTCAGCACCTGCAGGGTGAGGGTTTGGTGGTTTGAAAGCCACGAGGAATAAGAGGAAGGGAAAGGAGCTGATCCCCAGCCCAGTGTTGGTGTCACGCCTTCAGCAGGTGCTGCTTTTCTCAGATTAATTCTTTGAAAGTTTTCAGCCACATCATCAGTGGTGTGGAAAGATGTACAAGGGGAAAAGGGAACAGAGAAAACAGTGGTTTTCTGCTTCCAGAGCTGTGTATGGGAAAGAAAACAACTGTTCTGCAGCTTATTGGGTGCATCTGTCACTGAGGGACACGGCACAGCTGGAGATGTGAGGAAACTCTGTGGGCATTACACAGAATCCTGGGATCACAAAGGCTGGAAAAGCCTCTGAGCCCATCCAGTCCAGCCATTCCCCAGCACTGCCAAGGCCACCACTGCCACATGTCCCCAGGTGCCTTTGAAATCCCTCTCTGGGGAGATTTCAAAGGGCACTTTAACATTTCAGTGGGACTCCCCTCTGGTGACAAGGTTTGGTCACATTTTCAGTGAAGAAACTTTCCCAATATTGAACCTAAACTTCCTCTAGTGCAACTTAAGGCCATTTCCTCTTGTCCTGTTCCCTGGGAGCAGAGCCTGATCCCCAGCTGACTGCACCCTCCTGTCAGGAGTTATTGGGAGCAATAAAGTCCTACCTGAGTCTCATTTTCTCCAGGCTGAAAACCCTCAGCTGCTCCTCACCAGAGTTTGCTCCAATCACCTTCTGCCCTGGGGCACATCCCATCCCTAAATGGCCTTGTAGGGTTTGGGGTGGTTTGTTAGGAAAAGCAGAGTAGGGAGGTAAATCCTGCTGGGAAGTGTGTGGGGAACATCTGCTGCTGCTGAAGAAATCCTGTGTCCCACCTGGCTGTGGGATGTCACCCCTTCTGTCTTCTGGACTCTGCACAGAACCATTTGTATGGCTGATGTAAGTGGCTTCAATCTATTACTGATTTTATTGCAATTATTGATGTTACTCTTAAGTCTGCTGTTGGCAAATAGGAGTTAGTGAGATGTTGTTTTATTAGGGGAAAAATCCAGAGTGAGGAATGGGCCACAGAGACAAACAACAGAAAGACCTGTGGGTCTTTGGTGCAAAATATGGGGTTATTTTGGTGGGGAAATATTTGTATAGAAAGTAGTAGATGAAAGAAGGTAACAGAGAAATATCTAAGGATAGAAAAATATCTAAAAATATCGATTTCCTGATGTAATAAAATCATTTTGGTGTCAAAGCCCAATGTCAACAGCAGCCCTGGTGCTTGAGGTCATCTCCTTGGTCCTCCTGGGGTGAGCTTCACCCCTTTGAGGTGCAAATACAGAAAAGTTGTTTCATTTATCTCTTAGGGATTTATCAAACAGTACAACCAGTGTATCTCATCTCTGCCTGTGAAA
This sequence comes from Zosterops lateralis, assembly GCF_965231275.1. Classification (NCBI taxonomy): domain Eukaryota; kingdom Metazoa; phylum Chordata; class Aves; order Passeriformes; family Zosteropidae; genus Zosterops; species Zosterops lateralis. The sequence continues at coordinate 36,188,648 of NC_139767.1, read as the reverse complement.
ATTATTTTAATTCATCTCCTGCTTTTTACTCGTGGAAATGAGGTTGGAAAGTTCATGTGTTCCTGTCCCACCATGCCCAAATTCTCTGATGGGCTCTCACTGCCTCCAGATTTTATATTTCAGCTCCTGGATTTTGTAGAGGTGAAAAACTTCTATCACCCTGTAAAGTAATCCCTAATAAACCTTTTAATTCCTGTAAAGTTTTCTAATTCCTGAAAACTTTTCTTCTGTCTCTCCTCTGGTTTTACATGCCAAAGATTGAAGTTTGTAGAGGGAGGTATTAAAAACTGGGGAAAAAAAAAAAAAAAAAAAGTCATATTCACTTTTAGGTACAAAAATTAATTAGCCCAAGAATTTCAATTTTCGTAGTAGCAAGTCATACTAAATTAGCTTTCCTGTGGGAAAAAGAAAAGTTCAATTAAAACAAAAAAAGACCTCTGTGGAAGAGATTCTACAAACTATTTCAAGCTCAGTTTTCAGATGGGTGACAAATTAAGAGGGATATTAAGATTTTATTCAGGTCTGTGCTCTAGGAAACTCTTAACTTATACCAGAGAGCAAAAGATAAATAGAGTCAGTTCTGCATGACTTCTGATATAAAAACTAATAGGATGGAAAATTACTTTGAAGGAGAAGAAGTGGATTGATATTAGATAATTAACAGTGCTTAGTTGAGGTTCTGTAACAGCTGAGTGGCAACAAGGATGTTCTCTGTCTATAACCTGAGACAAAAGGCTCTTATTGATGCAAGTGGTTTAAAAACCTTTTTTTTGTTGTTGTTGTTTTGCTTTGGATTTTTCCTCTTGTTTCTGGTAGTGTTCAGTGCCCATCTCAGGGTTTGATCCAACTGGTTTATCCTGGAAAACCTCTGGAGAACATAAATTCATAGTGGTTTTGGTCCTGACTTCTATGAGGAGAAGGAAATAATTTCTGAAGTCCAGTGTATAATTTCTGAGTTAGCACTAACACTCTCAAAATTTACCCAAAATCGAAATTATCTAATTTAGTCTGGAATGAGTCACCTTTTCATGTGGGAATGACCTCAAGTGGATGAAGTTTTCCAGGTGTTTGATGAGTACAAAGTTCTGAAAATCACCTGTGAGCATCCTATTGAAAGTCAGAGGCAGTTTTATCTCTGTTGATGAAATCCCTGATTGCAGAGAGGTTTGCACGGGCAAAGGAGATCAGGGCAGAGGCTGGAGAACAGCAGAGGAAATTGAATATTTATTTTTCCCTGATGGTTTGGAGTCATGTCAGGAACATGCCCTGAGTCCTGAGCTGTCTGTGGCTGCCTCTCCTGGTGGGCAAGGGACAGTTGCTTGGGGTTTGTGTGCAAAAATTGATAAGGGCATGAGAAATGATCTCCTGGAATGGGCTTGGCCCAACCTTCTGCACCTGGAAATGCAGTGGGAGAGCAAAATCTTCACAGGAACACAACAGCAGTGAAAATATCAAGGAACCCTTTTTCTTTTTCCTTTTCTTTCCTTTTCCCTGCCTTTTTTCCCCCAGATTCTGGGTGTCAGGAGGACATCAGGAGTTCATCTTGACACTGGATTTCTTTTTGGAGCTGTTGATTCAGTTTTTCTCCCTTTTCTTTTTAGCTTAATTTGGAGTAATTTTCATGACTTCTGAGGGCTCAGGTGCCTCATTGTATTTTAACCTTCAGTTTGGCCCAAAAAAACCCTGCAGGGACTTACTTTGGGTCTGGTGAGATGGTTGGGTCTAAACCCCACAGAAATTCTGTGCTTGAATGTAAAAAAACCAGAGGTGGGCAGGATGTGTGGTGTTTTGGGAACAGCCATGGAGTTAAATTATTCCCTGTGGGAGATCCTGTCTTTGGTCTATCCCATAATCCTATATATGGATGGGCAGGAATGTGAATAATGAGAAAATATTTTTGCTTGGGTTGGAGAAGCCAATAACTCTTTGAGGAGATAAAGGCAATGGAAGAGAACAGGGAATAGGTTATGGAAAATTCTAAATTCTGAGCCAGCAGGAAAGCAGGTGTCAAAAGGCAACAAGGGCAAAATAGTAAGAAGGATTTTTCAAAGGTGATGTTTTCTCTAACAGCTCCAGACTCAAGCTAATCAGAAAAAATTAGAAATTCAAAATACTTTTCCAAGGCCTTTCTCAGAGACCTCATTTTCCCCAGGAATGCCCCGAGCCCTGCCTGCCTTTAGCACGGCTGAGCCCAAATTAACATTCCATCTTGGCTGCTCTGCAGCCACAATCCATCTGTAACAGGAGCCTTATCCCTGCAGCTGCCGGGGCAAGTGCCTCAGAGAGATGAGCCCACTGCTACCACACAAATATTTTCTTTTTCCACGCTCTCCCTTTGAAGGGGTCACACACAACACGGTTTGGGACAAAATTACACGGGAGCAGAGGCAAAATTTCAAAATTTCTCCTTTTTTTCATGGCAGTGGTTACTTTCTCTTTTAATGGGAAGGTTAAAAAAGCAAGTTTTATTTGCAAGTAACCAGAAAAAAAAAATAAAATTAATAAGTATTTAGCACTCTGATTTTCATTATATATAAAGTGAAATAATAATAAATTCATTATATGTATAATTCTGTACAATATTTATCATTTCATGTGCATTCTGAAATATATATTTGGAATTCACCATTAATATATATATTTTTTTCCTGTTAAGAATACTCCCCAGCAAGAACAAATCTCTTTTTTAATGGGAAGGTTAAAAAAGCAAGTTTTACTTGCAAGTAACTAGCAAAAAAAAAGTTTAATAAGTATTTAGCACTCTGATTTTCATTATATAAAAAATGAAATAATAATAAATAATAAATTCATTATAATATATATAATTCTGTACAATATTTATCATTTCATGTGCATTCTGAAATATATATATTTGGAAGTCACCATTAATATATATATATATTTTTTTTTCTGTTAAGAATGCTCCCCAGCAAGAACAAATCTCTCATGAAAACCTCCTCTACAGAAGAAGAATAAAAATGGGCTTTTTATGTGACAAACTCCTGAATTAAGTAATGCTGGGATGTTGAAAGATCACAACAGAGCTGGAACAAAAGAGAAAAAATCTGACTGAAGAAGCAAATCATTCAAAATGTGCCTGGCAAAGGGTATTCAGGGTTTGCTGTCTTGAGGGTTTTCACCCATCACTCAGGCTGCTGTCACTGTCTGTAGGAAACAAAACTCTTCAGGCTTGCAGGGTGCAATTAAAGATTGTCTTCTTCTCATCAAGGGCAGGGAAAGATCTGTGTCCTTCCCTCGTGGTCAGGAATTTGTGGATTGATGGGGTGGTTCGGGTGTTTGGGGATGAAGTTTGACACCAGCAGCAGGAGCGCTGGAGAGGGGCTGGGGACAAGGGCTGGAGGGACAGGACACAGGGAATGGCTTCCCATGGGACATTAGGAATTCCTGCCTGGGCTGGAATTCCCAGATTTGCTGTGGCTGCCCCTGGATCCCTGGAAGTGCCCAAGGCCAGGCTGGACAGGGCTTGGAGCAGCCTGAGATGGTGGGATGAGACACAAACCCAAAGCCTTCCAGGATTCTGTGAGAAGAGGGGAATTCATGCTCTGAGATGCTCAGAACATCCATCTGTGCTCCGTGCTCAGAGATTTGGAGCAGCTGATGGAAAACACCCAGGGCAGAGCTGTGGGCACACCAAGGTTCTTCACAGCAGCTGCAGGAACCCTCAGGATTCCTGTGGGTGACCTTAACCAGCGCTGCAAGGACAAATGTTTGGGTTGGAAGCCTTGTGGGAGATTCCTGGAGAGCATTAGGGACGATTTAGGGATATTTTCCTCCCTGAGCTGGGCTGGTTTTGGGGTGGTTGAGGAGGAGCTGATGGGATGTGCAGCTCCAGGTCAGCCCTGGCTGCAGGACAGGAGCATCTCAAACCTTTAAACTCCATGGGAAATGAGCAGGGGATGAGCCCTCCAGTGATGGATCTGCCTTTGGAGCAGACACCTCCAGAAGCCCCACAGATTGTGGTTGCTCCGTGAATCTCTGGTTTCCCAGTTTGTACAAAAATTGGAAACTACGAGAGGTTTATTTCATGGCGCCCAAATGTTTGTGGGTTTGCTTGACTGTTTGTTGATTTGTAGAGCTGGTTTTTGGTTTGGTTCTTCTTTTCCCAAACCTTCTGTTGTGTTGTTACCTGACTACGACTTCCTGGAAGTCAAATTTAGCTTCTGATTCTTTATCACAAAAGAAAGACAAAATACAACCCAAAATATGATGTATAGGCAGCTCTGCTTCATCTGGACTTTTATTCCTAACAGTCTCACCTAATATTTTTCAGTTTGTACCAAAATTGGAAACTATTGAGAGGTTTATTTCATGGTGCCCAAATCTTTGTCCTGTGGGTTTGTAGAGCTGGTTTTTGGTCTGTTAATTTTTTTCCCCCCTAACCCTTCTGTTGTGTTGTTACATGACTATGACTTCTTGGAGGTCAAATTTGGCTCCTGATTCTTTATCACAAAAGAAAAACAAAATACAACCCAAAATATGATGTATAGGCAGCTCTGCTTCATCTGGACTTTTATTCCTAACAGTCTCACCTAGTATTTTTCAGTTTGTACCAAAATTGGAAACTATGAGAGGTTTATTTCATGAGGCCAAAATCTTTGTCCTGTAGGTTTGTAGAGCTGGTTTTTGGTTTAATTTTTTTTTCCTAACCTTTCTGTTGTGTTGTTACCTGACTATGCCTTCCTGGAAGTCAAATTTGGCTTCTGATTCTTTATCACAAAGAAAAGGCAAAATAAACCCCAAAATATTGACCTATAGGCAGCTCTGCTTCTTCTGGACTTTTAACCCTAATAGTCTCATCTAATATATGAATTCACTTTAGTCTGTTTCTGTTGAACCATCAAAATACGAAGGAAATGAGGATTCATGTTGGCACTGATAGGAAATGCAGTTATTGAGAATTTTATGAAATGCCTGGCTATAATTTGAGAGCATTAAGATAATTTACTAGCCCTATCTACCAGTGCTAAAATAGAAATATCTTTGAATTTTCTCAGTATTTTACTCTTTTTGACACCTTTTTTTTTCTCCTCTCATCTTTCAATATTCAGTGTTTTCACTCTGTTTCTGCTGCATTTGTGGAACATTGCACTGGTTGGCCTGTAAATGTCACAATTATTTGGTTTTAAGAACTGGATCAGTTTATTAAAAAAAAAAAAATAAATAAACCCACTAGTGATGTTTGCATGTAACAAAATTTTGTTTTCCTGAACTATATTGGGCCAACATTGATTCAGCTAATTTGCTTTAAATTTTTTTTTTTTTTTTGGAAAATGCATTATTATTATTATATAAAATATTACTATATTTTTTAACCTTAAAAGCTCTTGATATGCTTGGAGAGGCTGATACCTGCAACCAGGTGAGGAGTTTGAAGTTTAGATTATTTCCTAAGAGCTGCAATTCTCATAAACCACCGGGTAAATTTATATGGAATTAATCTCCGAGAATACGTGGATTCAGCTGAGAGTTTTATAACTCATGTTCAGATTTTGCTGAAGTTTTGATGAGTGAAATATTCAGCTTTTTTTTTTTTTGGGTACTCCCTCTAGTGCTGAAGGTGCTGCATGGCTGAAAAAACAAACATAATTTGTGTTCACCAACCCAGGGAAGGAATTAAACTCATCTTTTATTTCTCTGTTGTTTCAGCTCCTTTTGGCTTTGCTCTCATGGGAACTTAAGCCCAAGTTTGGGCTGGTGGAAAACACATTGTGTGACCAGTTGTGCTTGAAAAATCAGAGCTGAGTTGGGCTTCAAAGCTAAAATTGCTTCAAAATTTGCCAAATTAAAAAAAAAAAAAAAAAAAAAGAAAAAAGCCTTTGCTGTCGGACAGTCCCTGATCATTAAACAGAATGATTGGTCCCTAAATTCATCATATTCTATTTGTTGCAGCTTCTTGCAGCCACATTTAAACTGGGGCTGGAAAGAAAGACCTGGATGAAAGCAACTTGGATTTTTTTCAGTTACATAAAACTCTGAAAGGCTTTTACAAATTGCTTCTGTGTGGGAGGCAGCTTGCTGCAAAGCTGTCACTTGAAACTTTATCAATCAGAAGACAGTGCTGGTTTTAATTATGTAGATTTTTCAAAGTAAAATAACTTTTTTTTTTCTTTTTTTTTTTTTCCTCTCTCCCTTGCCTGAAAATGTAGAACAGAGTCAGGTGAGATCTGGAACAATCTGAAAGATTTTTGAAGAGTTTGCTGGGTTTAATTGAAACAGCTTCAAAAAACTGGCTTTTATGGAGTGTGGTAGAGCCCAAGCGTTTTTTAGCTTTCTTCTTTTTTAAAAGAAAAGGCCCTTTTTCTCCTTGTACATTGTGCTAAATTGCCACTAACTTCTAATTATCTCCCTACCCAGCCACGGTGCCCATCTCAGTGCTGTGCAGATCTCCACTCTCTGTGTTTTTATGGCCTAATTTCAGTGCCTTGAGCCCCAAAAATAATGTGATGCTGCAGAATTCCGTGTCGGTCCAGGCTCAGCGAGTGCTGGGCACTCTGACAAATCCCCTCCTGCCACTCTGCACTTGTCACCAGCCAGGTAAAAACACCCTGGGCTTTGCTGGGAAAGCTCCAGAGCTCTGTTTTTAGAGAAGCTCCTGCATCTCCAGAGAGCAGGAAACAACGAGCTGGATTTTCTGCTGCTCCAGCAGGAGAGACACGGTGGGAAAAGGGATGTGAATTAATCATGAACACTCCATTTTGCTGATGTGTTTGGTGATGGGGGAGAGAGAGAGAGACAGACAGACAGAGTGTTTCCTTTTGCTCTTTTTTTTTTCCTTTTTGGGTTGTTTGACTTCATTAGGAGTTGGATTTTGCTGTTTGTTCTCACTCTGGGAAGCAGGCAGCACTAACATGTCACGCTGTGGTGATGGATATGTTCTCCAAAGCCTCTTCCCCAGTGTTTATTGTGCAACACAGTTGGCACCACTACCTGTTGAATTTGGATAAAATCATGATTTCTACCAGAAAAAAAAAAAAAAAAAAAAGCCACTTAGGCTCTGATTTCTGCTGGTTTCCACAGTGGCTTTTTCTTTTCCCAATTTTCACATCATCTTTCTTAATTCCCTCTCCTCTGGCAGTGCTGTCCCTGTTCCCAGCCTGGTGCCTGTAGGTTGTCTGAGAAATCCTCCCTGTGTTTGTCACCCAGCGTGGGGGTGACTGAGCTCTGCATGGACTTGCTGCTGATAAAAGTGATGGATTGCAGCCCTGCTCCTTTCACAGCTGGGGCAGGGTCACAGATCCCCAGCCCCTGACTCTTTGCAGATTTTCTTTGTGAGCTTCCATTGCCTTTTCCATGTCCTTTTTCCTCCCCTGCCTGGAGTCAGCCTTGCTGCCACTTCCCTTCCCCTGCCTGCTCTGTTTTCTCCTCCAGCTCTGCTTTAAATCACGTTGTATTTTTGGATTCCACACCTCCAAGGCTGTGACCTCCTCAGTGGAGTTGAAGAATGGCCTTTCCTGTGGCTGGGAGTCTCTCAGGGTCCCACTCTCTGGGACTGGGGCACATCAAAGTCAACTGTCCCAGTTTTTGGTGTTTGGGACTCAGAGCCAAAAAAAAGAAATGTGGCAGTGCCTTTGGGAATTGATGGCTCCCAACCCCTGGGTCCTTTCAGGTCACTCAAACAAAAGTGCCAACTGCTGTGGGTGAGCTCTTTTATCCCTCTGTTGCCCAAACTTGTGGGTCAGCACAAAAATGAATCAGGAGTGTTGTGGATGTAGAGGCTGATCCACAGAGAGATTCCTGCCGTGCCAGAGATCCCAATCCCCATCTCTGCCCTTCCCTTTGTGATCTCTGCCCTCCCTTTGTGATCCAAGAGCTCTGAGTGCACAGACATTCCAAGAGAAGCTCATCTGAGCTCTGGCTTCCTGTTCTCAGGCTGGCAGAGAAATCCTTGGCTCCATCCATGGGATCCCAGGAAAGGGGAAGCTCAGCAGAGCCCTGAACCATCCTGAGGTCGTGGAAAAATTCCCAGTGGAGCCCTGGGGCAGCACATGGAGCTTGTGGTGAACCCCAGGTGATCCAGGTTATGAATTCCCATGTGGCCCTTGGTGCCTTCAGAGCAATTGTGCTGCTGCAGGAATCACATCCAGAAACTTCTCTGCAATAAAGTCATGGAGTAATTTAGGCTGGAAAAGACCACAGAGTCCAGCCACTCCCCAGCACTGCCCCATGTCCCCAAGTGTCACATCCACATGGCTTTAAACCCCTCCAGGGATGGGGACTTCCCCACTGCCATGGGCAGGTGACCTTTTTGGAGAAGAAATTCCTCATATCCAACCTAAACCTCTTCTGGAATAACTTAAGGCTGTTTCCTCTTCTTTTCCCTTGTTCCCTGTGAGCAGAGCCCGACCCTCACCTTCCTCACTGCTCTCCCAACTCCAACAATTTGAGGAATCTTCCAACTCCAAAGATTTGAGGGAGAGATCCACCTTTGAGCCTGTTCTTGGTTTCTGAGCCCAAGGGAAGGATGGATGTTCTTACAACGCTTCAGAAATCCATGTAAGAAGCCAAATTCCACTCTCTTGTTTACTTGTCTGTGAATTATGCCTGGAAATTACCTAAATTTATTTGCAACTAGTTGAGCATCTTGTGATTCATAGGTGTCTTCCCAGTAGTACTGCAGTAGATGGTTACTCACTTCTAGCAAAGCCTCCAAATTTTATTTTCAAGCTGCAGGCTGTGAAGTGGGATTGACAGTTGCTGAAATTTATGGCATTTGTAGTCATAAAAGAAAATGTATTTGAAGTAGCACCCAACTGTGTTTGGATTACAGGTTATACACCCAGAGCACTTCTGACATTTCTGCACTACCCCAAATGGAGAAGGATGGGGAGAATTCACCATTTTAAGGTTTGGGTCTAAAAGAAGGGGGCTCTAGAAGTTGGCAAAATCTGCTCTTAAAAATTCTCTCACCTCATTTAGGAAAATGGGGTGATTTAAAATGCCATCCTGAGATTGACATGAAAATTTGAAGCCTGTATCAGCGACTGTTATGTAAATGGTTCTTGAAAAGTCTCTGGATCATTTACTCAGAGGTGTATTTAAAGGAGGAAATGACTTATTCATACATTGTTTCATGAACTCATACTGTGATTTTTTTTCCCTTTTTTTTTTCTCCCCCCAAGCTACTTGAAAGGAAGCTCAGAGGACTATGAGAGTGTAGAGAGCCACGTGTTAAACAAGGGCAGTGGAGTGGGTACGGAGGTGACAGGAAAACAAAGCCTGGCAATAAACACTGAACAAACAACTGAGACAACAAAACAAGCTGAATTAAATTGCTGAGCCAAGGCTTGACTTGAGATTCCTTTTCGCTGGGAATGTCAGAAATTCTTTCAGGACTTTGACTTGCAAACAAATGAAGGATCCAGGGGAAGATGCTCTGATAATATCCACCTGTCTCAGGCATCGCTCTGGGGTTAACCCTTGCTTAGGAAGGATTCTGGTCTTTTTTTATTTGGTATCATGTGCTTTTAATCCTTGAGAAATGATAATTTTTTTAATCTAGAGGTACATTAGGAATGACCAGCCTGAGCAGCTGAGAGTCACTGGGATATTTCTGATTACCTGGTAATAAGCAAGGAGGGACCAATAGAAAGATCCTTCCCATAATAGCACTGCTGACCCCATAATAATGTACTTGTGATTTGATTTATTCTTTCTAGAAATCTTTTTAATATGTCTTTATTGCTTCTGATTTAATTAATTCCCTTTCCAGCTCTTCTTTATCTGGGTTGTTCTGTTTATCCAGCAGCTCATGCAGCCACAAGGTTATTGTAGCTCAGAGGAGCTTCATATGTTTTGTACCTTTGATTAGCAGGGGCTTCTGTTCATTTTTTAAATACCTTCTTGATTCCCATATGGTTCAGGTCTGTGGGAACCATCAAAACATCTCATTTAAAAGTAACTTGGTGGAGAAATACTCATAAAGAAAACCCAGTTTGCTGTAGCTGCTCCATTTGTGTATCAGGTTTGTATTGGAAGCCGAGTCCATGACAGAAAGGCACCATGGAATGTGTTGGATTGGCTATTTTTTTGCTCCTCTAAAACTCTAATTGAAGGATTAAACTTACCATGAGCTTTTCTTTAGGCTCAGATTAATTTCTTAAATTAACAGATACCAGCACCGTCTCTAATTTTACATTTGTGTTTAACTCTAAGTACACTTTTATTCTTTGTTCTTAAATTATTTTACTGCTTATTAATCAGAGCAGATCAGTTTTACTGGATGGAAAATAAAGTCTGGAAAAGGCTAAATCTTGATGGCAATGGAAATATATCTTTGTATCTGATGGAGCAAATGCCTGGAGGGAATAGATTTAATTCAGCAAGGAGAGTTTTTCAGAAGCTTTTGTCTTCTGCCCTCTCACAGATGAATTTTGGCAGGGAAAAGAGGGTTCTGCAGCTCAGTATAATCAATAACCTTTCCTCAGGCTCCTGCAGGCTGAGGTTTAATTTGGTGCCTTTCTGGAATCTGTGCAGACCCTGCCAGAATCATTAAGGGTAGAAAAGAGCCCCAAAATCATCAAGTCCAACTTTTACGCCTCTCCATGATTTCAGTGAATGATTTTTTTCCTGATGTCCAATCCAAATCTCTCCTGGAACAACTTGGTTTGCAAAGAGGAAGATTTTTCCAGCAAGGCCAAGTTTGGCTTTTTGCAGGTTGGGGGAAGATCAGTTTATTCTGGGACCCTCAGGGAGAGACCGACTGCCACTCCTTCAACTTGAAAAAATATTGAATTTCAGAGACCCCTGGGTGTTGTTATTGGGATATTCTCAGTTTTATCTGAGTTTTACCTGACAATGAAAACTTCCCAGGATGTCAGGGTGACTCTGAAATGCTGATGCCTCATTGGAATGAAACTGCTGCTGTTGAGATAGAGAACAGCACTGATAAATTTAATGTGGGGGCTCCTACTCCAGCATTTTTATTTGATCTTGGGATGCCTCACTCCAGTTGGGATGTAGAGCTACAGAAACCTTCAAGGTTTGGCCATTCACATTCATTAATGGCTTTGGGTCAATAAACCAGAGCTTGTGGGTTTGCCACAGCCATGGAAGGAGAATTATGGCTCAGATATCCTTGGCTTAAATTCTCTGTGTTCAGTTGGCTCTGGACTTGAAGACAAAGGTGAATATTCAGGGTCATGAAAGTGAAAAGGTATCAGAGATTTTTTCTCCTATTTATCCTGACAAGTTGTACAGAAAAGACACTTTTAGGACTGAAAACTCCTCTGTGCAATGCAGTGATTGATTGTGTTATATTGGGAGTAATTTTTCAGAAAATGTAACTCAAAAGCTGAAAGCTGAACTATCAAACTCTGTTTGCTCAGTGCCCCTTTTCTGGGGCTGCTTTAGAAACATCCTTGGAGGGATCCTGTTGTTCTTTGCCTCCCTCAGAGCTGTGGAGGAAAAGGGCACCCTGAGCCTCCGTAGTGAGATTTTAAACAAAGATTTACTCAATGCAGATGCTATGATTGGATTTTGTGGTATTCCATGCACGGGCCAAACAAGAGAAATCTTGTGCTTGAAAAAAATCAGTTTGTGGCAGCAGGAAGGACTTAGTCATGGAACCTCAGAGTTGCAGGAAAATGGTGCACGGGAAAATTAAGCTTAAATCGAGGCATTGTGGTTAAGATTTAATCCTTGTTTTTCAGCAGAGAGAAAAAAAAATGTGTAACTCAAACACTGAAGAGAGTACAGTTATAAATCTGGATAATAAATCAGGAGTGTGTTTAGGCAAAGACATTGCTTGTGTCCTTCTTGAAATATAGATCTGTGGTATTTCTTGTTCGAGTTAGGAAATAGAACGTTGGGATAGTAAAAACAAAACTCTCTGCTTGGCTCCACAAGGTAATAACTCAGCCAGTCCATCTCCATGTGATGCACGCGTGTTAAAGAGAGATAAATCAAGTGATGATAAGAGTTATTAATTGCCCACATAAAAGAGCTCGGGCCTGACCTCATGCTGGTGGAAGGGATGATCAAACCAGAGTGGAGTTTGCAGAGAAGGAGGAGAGGAAAAATCCATTTTGTGTGTCTTCCCAGATGTGTTTTTGCCCTTCCTTCTCCTGCCATCAGCTGTTTGTCTTTATTCATGGTTTGGGAAAAGCAGAATTAAACCTATTCCTGATTTTGCTGCTCTGGGTTTAGTCTCTTCGAACCCTGCTAAAAGTCCCTCTTACCTTTCCTCATGGATCAAAACCTTGTTTATTCAGTGTCCCCCAACAGCTGATTGGGTTTGGGTCCTTTTTAATTTGCTGTTTTTGTGTGAATATTTTTTTTGGGGATTGAGATGTGGCAGTGGAAGAGATGCTGATCTGGACTCTGTGTTTCTTGCTCTGTATATCAAGGTAAAAAGGCAATAAGTGTGCCTTGAGGCTTCAAATCCCACAGACCTGGCTTTTCTTTCTGTTTTATTGGCCTGTGTCAGTGGTTTGTTGCTTATTTTTATATGCTGTTCAGGAAGTGAAAATATCTAAATGAATGCAAGCATAAGCTTCACAAATTCTAATAGGCAGCTTGACAAATAATAAAATAACAAGCCCTAAATTTTTCAGTGCTACCATCACTCTGAGGTCTGAAATGCTGGACACTTTAGAGGCAAAACAAGGTTTTGGGTCCTTTATTTGGAGATTCCTGTGTGTGCAGTAGCCCCAAATCCTCCCCTGCTCTGAAGAGCCTTTTGTGCACACAATCACATCTTTTTTAGGTATTTAGATATTCAAAGTACCTCCTGTGCAGAAGCAGCAGAGATCAGGGCCTAATGGGACAAGAAGCAGAAGAAAGAGCTCATTGTCAGGAGGTAATAACTCCTTGTCATTCTCCGTGGGAGGCTGGTGGAGGTTAAAAAAATTGGGAAGGAATGTTGCTAAGCACTTGCCATATCATGTCTTGGTTAACCAGGATAGCCTGGTTTTCAATTCTGCTCTCCAGTAAGTTTTAAGTGAATGTCCTGCAGCTTTTTGCAGGAGAGTGAAGCTGAGTTTACTCAGCCAATCTTCTGAGATAAGTAGATATAGCCAAGTATTAAAAATACAGCGTTGTCTGACCTCTCTGAGACCCTTCTGGAATATTTTTGTGTCCATATTAAGATTGCCCCAGTGGTGTCTCATATTTTTCAGGCTGTGTTGCTTTTGATCCTCTTGATCTTGAGCAGCACATTGCTGTTATGTGATCCTGAACCCCCATTTTTCTGGAAATGCCCATTTTAATATAAATTACCCATATGGGGATGTGAGGGGGGACACTTTGAGGTGGCAGCTTGGCCATTCTTCATCAGTTTATCACTGATTACTCATTATTTGGGATCTTCCTTCCCCTCCATCCTGCCAACGTGAAAATTAATTTCCCAACATCAGAACCCCCTCCTGCAATGAAAAGCCTGGCGATTGCCCTCCAAAGCCAGGAAGGCTCTTTGACATTTGTTAGTTGGCTGATCTGTTTGAGCAATCTTACATAAACTCCGGCAGGGGAGCTGCCAATTCCTGCACGTTGGAGGAGAAATGCTGCCTTATTTGGAGAGGTTTGCTCCTACTCGGGGCCACAATAGTGGTTTCCAAACGCCTCTGGTATTTGATGACTGTGGCATAACTTTGGAGGGCTTTGTGTGCCTTCCCTTCAGCTGTTCTCAGATCCTTGGGTGGCAGTCGGGGAGAGCCCTGGTCTCTGCTGCCTTGGGAGTGGAGAGGAGTGAAAGGAGGAGGGATGGACTTGTTCTACCCCAAAAACAACCTGCAGAAAACTCCCAAAATTAAACCACCTCCCTCATCCTCCTTTTTACCTGGATTTTTTTGTTGTTGTTGTTTTTGTTTTGATGAGGAATTATAAACAGAAATTAAAGAATTTGTCTGAATTTCTTGCAGATATCAAGGATGGCTGCTCAGATTTTAGAAGGGTCCTCACCTTCACCATCCTCACTTTCACAGGATGTCCATGGGCAAACAGCAGCCAGGATTTTGACCTTGGCACAGTGTGATCCTGCTGTGGTGTGATGCTCGTGGTCCCTTGGGACAAGGATCCCTGTCCAGGGAAGGGCATGGAAATGGAACCCCAGGGAGGGAGCTGGAAATGGGCTGAGCCTGGAGAAAAGGAGGATCCAGAGGGATCTCTTCCCTCTCTGGAATTCTCTGATAGGAGGAGACAGCTGGGGGAATTTGGGATCTGCTCCCAGGGAATGGTCTCAGGCTGGGCCAGGGGAGGCTCAGGTTGGATACCAGGAACAATTTTTTCCCCAAAAAGATCATCTGCTGAGGGCAGTGGTGGACTTCTCATTTCTGGAGGGATTTCAAAGCTGTGTGGATGTGGCTCTAAAGATGGTTTAAAGCTCTTTTCCATGTGAGTCCACGATTCCATGCCCCCCAGGGTCTCTTTGGCAGCGGTGTGAGGCCACATTTGAGGGATGGAGCTGAACCCTCTTCCATGGTCACTTCCAGCAGTGGATCAAATGCAGAATTGTCTGTAATTAATCACTTTTGTGGTCTGGGGTGGTGCTGCCAATGCTGTAATGTTGGGGCTTCAGAAACACATTGGAAAAGAGAGGCTGAAAAATCCCTCTCCCTGACCTCTATGTAAATCCAGTCCACCCCTGCACGATGCTTTCCTCACTTTACCTATTTCCTCTCCTTTTATTCCACAAACTCTTTGTTCAGGAACGTGTGTTACTTGGTGTTACCGTTTCTCTGGAATTTATTTGTTGCCATCTCCAGAGTTGGTTTTACATGTTTAATTTTATTATGTTCATGAGGCAACGTTGGCAGGAACGGCGCTATAAAAAGCCTTCATTTCATGGAGTGGTACAAACATGTTTTCAGCTGAATTGATGACACTGAATATAAAACACTTCTCATTTGCTCTTCCCCTTAAGGTTTGTTTAATGAACTTAAAGTTTTTCTTATTACTTAGAGGTGCAGTTCTTTCTACCCATCCAGAAAGAGAACAAAACATAAAGTGCATTTATGGCAGCCATCTCTTGGAAATAACCTACTTAAGGAACATTTCTCTGTGAATCTTGGGGTGTTATGGAAATTCCTCCACTCTCTTCTTTTTTCTTACTGTTTCTCCCTGAACCTTGCACTCTTTATTGTGAATAAAAATGGCTCTCAATGAGGAGATCTGTATTAAGAAGCCAATTGGGAAAGGTACCAGGATTTGGATGCAGATTTGTGTTTACACTCAGGGAATTTGTTTGAGGTAATTTTAGGGGATTGAGACCACCCTTTCTGGTCTTCATTTTTGCATCAGCACTGCCTGTGAAGAGGCATGATTTATTGAATTTACATATGATATCTCTCCCTGGCAGTGGGGTAATATTAATTAAAGCCTTCATTACTGTTTATGATCTGATACTGTGCAGGAGGCACTTCCTTAGGGGATTAATAAGGGCTGGGGTGGAAACACCTGTGTTTCCAATGCATTGGTGTCTAGAGGCTCAGAGTGGTCCTGTCTCCATCCAGGACTCATCTTCATGCTTAATTAATTTTCTGGTGGGGCTGTCCAGGTGTGCCAGCTCACCTGGGGAAGCCGGGAAGGGGGAGAGGGGGGGAAAAGCAGAGCCTGAAGTGAGATTATCTCTGCTGCTTTCCCATGGACGGGTGTGCACATGCAGTTACTGCCTCATCAAGGGCTTGATCTCCTGCCCACCACTTCAGCTGACCTAGAATTGAGTGTAAATATTAAAGAGAGTGAGAACAAGCTGCTGCATAAATGGCTGTGCATTAGATCCTCACCCTTGTATCTCCTTTTCCCACCACTTATTTATTGACACAGCTTCACAGCTTTGGGCAAAAATCAACCATTTATCCAAATTCCCTCACGCCTGGAGTGTAAATTAAAGTCACCAACCTCAGAATTCCATGGCACACCAATGATGGACACTGCAAGAAGGAGATGCCACACACCTGACTGAGCATCTGATAGACACGGGAGACTTGGGGAAGAAAGTTTTGGAGCCAATGACTTATCAAAGCCTGTCAGAACAATCATTTTCTCCCCATTTTCAGTCAATTGCTGCCTGACAATTGAAAAGCAGGGATTCAGGGAGCGTTCACCCACGCTGGTGCCTGATCCCCAGTGCTCTGCAGCCATATCCTTGGAATAAGAAGGAAAAGTACACATATGAAGCACCAACTGGAGTTTGTTAAACATGGAGCATATGTGTTATTTAGATTTGGAATGTGGCGAGGTTATGAAACTATTCTTGGGAAAGAAGACAAATAAATTTCTGGTACATCAAAATAATTTGTAACAAATAGATTCATGGAAAGCTTGCTGTGGAAGAGCCCTGAAATTCAGTTTCCAACTGGAGCTTCTCCATCCTGAAATAGTGGAATTCATGCAGTTCTAGGAATGTGAATAAACACGGGGCATGTTAATGATTGGGAAAGGATTTTGATTTATTTTTGATGGACTTTGAAGCCTCCTGAGTGTGACTGGGAATCAGACTTCCAGTTCTCACTGACGTTATTGAGCCTGAACTCGGAGTTGCTCATTGATAAGTGAATTCCAGATTATTCAGTGTAAACTCAGAATTCCATTGGAGTGTTGTGGTCTGGGCTTACCCGTCCATGTGATTATCAAAACTGACAGCAGAACTCGGAATGCAACACAAATTCATTTTTTAATTGTATGAGAGGGGGACAAAAAAAAAAAATGCCAAAGGCTGCCCCCAACCCAAATATTGTACAGTGCATATCAAATGAGATCTGAACATCAGTGATTACATTTTTAGTAGGATGAGTGTTCTGACTGAAATGCAGCAATCTGTCACTTGGCCTTTCTGTGACATTCAGTGCATTGAAATTACCAGGCAAAGATTGCTTTTTGACATGCTAAATTAACTAAGTTGGAAATGGGAGCTTTATCATGGCTGCTAATTGTTACAGGGAGAGGGAAGAGTTGCTTGCCTTTTATATTCTGAGCAGGCTATTCAGACATTCAGTTAATAATAAAAATAAAATAAAGATATTCTCCAAAAGGGCCATCTCTGGAAACAGTGGAATTGGTTAAGAGAAACCACTTTTAATCTGAGCCGTGGCAGTGCTGAACACTTTCCCTTCAATTCCAACCTAACCATAATTAGGGTTTATTGTAAGGAGATGGAAGACCTGGCAACCCCATTAATAAGTAGAGAAAAAAATGATTTAAAAGAATGTTTTAGACACTTAGAAGTTTTGGTTCAGCATGAATGAGGATGTTTCACTCCTAAGTTGGTTTTTTTTTTTTTCCTCTTGGTGTTATTTCTTCAGATATGTAAAAATCCAACTTAACCTAATGCTAAATGATTATGCTTCATATGCTTTGCAAAATCTGCTGCAATAGCAACCCTTATGTTTTGCTAAAAATTGAATAATGCTTTGTGTAATTATGTTTTCTTTAGCATGGGCTATATTTTGTTTGCTTTCTACTGATTTTACCAAATGTAATTTTTGTTACTGGGAGATAGATGATAAATCCGTGTAAATTGTGGCAGGTAATGGTACCAGGACCCTTTCTGTAAAGTTGAGATGTTTCAGAGCTGAAATTCTATATACTCAAGCAGTCATTATCTACAATTGTCAACAAATCTGTTTATTTTTATCTCCCAGACAAACAGAAGTTGTGGATAAACGTGTAAATGAAATTTCTGGAGGCTTTTAATTGGTATTTCAATGTCTACATCAGTGACCTTGTTGTGTGGGGCAAATTTCACTGATATTTATCAATTACCTGAGAGGTCTCCAACCTTGGCTTCCTATTCCTTGGTGTGAGATACGAATTCCTGGGCCTTATGCTGAGCAAATACTTAGAGAAATCCTTGGCTGGTCTGTGTAGAAGAGAAATAGAATCAGAAAGTCTTAAAATCTCAGAGTGGTTTGGGTTGGAGGGGAACCTTAAAGCTCATCCCAGTTCCAGCCCTGCCGTGGGCAGGGACACCTTCCTCTATCCCAGATTTCTCCAACCTGGCCTGGGACAGTTCCAAAGATATGAAATTAAGAAAAGATGAAATTAAGACAAGATCCTTGTCCATGAGGTCTGTTGGTTCAACTTTTGCTGTTTCTTGAGCAGAAATAATTATCAAAGTACGTGAGAAATTGATGACCCTAAAGATTTTGGGGTTAATACTGATTTCAGGACAAAGTGGTGAAGTTCGGAGCTGTCCTTGCATTTGGGTGTTTCATGTGCATGCCCAGAGGTTTTTGGCACTCTCCAGCCCCAGGTGAGCAGCGCGGGCAGAGCAGCAATTGCAGCTGTGCCCGTGGAATTGGGAACAGAACGTTCTGTGGGCAGCCTGACACCACCGGGAAAAGTGGGATGAATGGAAACATCAACTGCTTCACTCCTGACAGGATGGGAGTGCATGAATTAGGGAAGGCTCTGCTCATTCATCCCACTGCTGCTCTGGGAAGGAGCTCCAGGTGCTGATGGATGTCAGTTCATAGAATTTGGGTTTATGAGATGCTGCCAGCCCTGCTGTCCATCCTCCCTCTCCAGGGCCATCCCGGGAGCACGTCCTGGATTGAGGGAGTGGGATGGTCAAAGGGAGGGAAAGCACAGCCTGTGATTTGTGTGCAGACCACACAGGCCTGTATAAATCTGCTCAATCCCCTGTTTGCATCCAAGGAAATAACTCTTACCCAGGGTGAAACCACAGGAATTCAGTGGAGTGGTGTGAGCAGCATCCCTTCCCAGTCCGCGTGGTCAGGGATGGGCAGTGTGGTGACAGCCTCCTCTTGGGACTGAGAGCTGACCAAGGGATGTAGAGCTTGATGTGATGATGATGTATTTAATGGTTAATTAAAAAGAATGGAAAAGAGAATTTTTAGGAAACCATGAGGATTTTTTTTTTTTGTCAAGTTGTTAATTTTTCTAATTTATATTTGGGGAGAAAAGGAGCACAAGGCACTGAGAGCTTGGTCCAACCAATGTAACCCAATGTGTGTGTGAGGAGGAAATGTGCATGGTTGATCCAAGGAAAGGTTATTCGTTTTTCCAAATCATATTTGGGGAGAAAAGGAGCACAAGGCACTGAGAGCTCGGTCCAACCAATGTAACCCAATGTGTGTGTGAGGAGGAAATGTGCATGGCTGATCCCAGGAAAGTTTTACCTTCCATTCTTTCCTGGTCCTGCAGTGCTGCCTCCACAAGATGTTAAACTCCTATTAACACTTGAATGACCTGCAGGGCTGCTCCTCTGAAGGCATCCTTGCCTTCCCTGGGCACAGGTATGGAACTCCCATCACCAAATCTGCTCCCTTTGGGCAGCATGGGGGAACCCAGAAGTTGGAGATGCCCTGGACCCCTGGAAGTGTCCAAGGCCAAGTTGGACAGAGCTTGGAGCAACCTGGGATAGTGGGAGGTGTCCCTGCCTGTGGGGACAGGAACAAGATGGACTTTAAGGTCTCTTCCAACCCAAACCATTCTAGAATTCTGTGATTATTATACATCAATAAATGCTTTAAATAAATGAAATATTGATTATTAACTAGATTAATAGTGTGACATGAGTGGGATAACTCAGGGAGTAAAGAAGTGAGGAGCAAAGCAGTCGTGTCACTTTATCACAGGGACTGCAGCTCTTTTAATTACAGGTTTAGTTAGTTAACACAGGTGAGGAGAGAAAATGAGACCCCTTGTGAGGAGGGTACAGAGAACTGTCAGAGCCTCTCCTATTTCCTGGTAATTAGTGGGTAGGAGACTGTGGTGCTTCCCTTCCCCTCCTGTTCCACCATCCACCATGACTTAAATCAGGGAGCAGAGGAACTGGGTGTAGGTAGAGGTTCTGTTTCAGAAGTTTTGTCTCGAAGCTTTTTGGATCATGTGTCCTCATAAAAGAAGTGAGAGACTGAGGACAGGTGTGTAATAATGTTCCCAAATATTTTGGCTTGCGGTGCGAAGACACCTTTTTAAAGTGCTTGTTATAATTAGAGTTTGCAAAACATTTAAAGTGATACGAAGGTGCCCTGAAGGAATGTGAGGTAGGAGAAACATTCTTGTAATTTTAGTATCTTAGTTATACTCTTGATAAATTACGAATTTAGTTATTGATAAATTATTAATTTAGTTACCTTTTTTTCCTCGAATTTGCTCAGTATAACCTGTTGTAATGTCTCTGGGGGGAACCAGGGTGGACAGGGTTCAGTGTCTGAAGGGGCTCCAAGAGACTGCAGAGAGACTTTGGACAAGGGATGGATGGGGTGACAGGACCAAGGGGGAATGAATTAAAAATGGTACAAAGTGGGTTAAATGGAATATTGGGCAGGAATTGTTCCCTGTGAGGGTGGGCAGAGAACCTGTGACTGCCCCTGGATCCCTGGAAATGCCCAAGGCCAGGTTGGACAGGGTTTGGAGCAGCCTGGGATGGTAGAAGGTGTCGGGGGTGGAACTGGATGATCCTCAAGGTCCCTTCCAACCCAAGCCATTCCACGATTCTGTGGCACCTCCAACACAGGAATATTCCTCTGGTTCCTGCTCTGGCCTTTCCCATCCTTGGGGCTCTGACGTTTGGGAGGTGGATCCCTCACCCTGGAGAGGTTCTGTCTCATTGTGTCCAGCAGGACTGTGAGGGCTCAGTGCTGCTGGCCACACTTGGTTTCCATGACTTTCTCCCAACCCTTAAATGTCTGTCTGGTGGTAGATGAACATTCAGGAGTTGATCGTGGGGTTTTCTGCAACGCAAACAGCACAGGATTGCAGGAAATTGTTGTTTAGGTTTTGAATTGAGCTCTTGACATCAGGAAGGATGGTGGAGTGGATTTCAGGCTGTGGGAAGCCCACCCAACTCCTTTCACTGCTGATGGTGCTTTAGGCTTGTCGTTACAGTTCCCTTTTCCATGGGAACCCCAGGTCATGCTCAGTGCATATGACAGCAGCAGGGAGGGGAGCATCACGATGCCAGAACAAGCTCAATTTGACTCATTTAAGTTGTGATTTAAATATGGTAAAAGTTTCTCTGTGGTGAAAAACCACCTTGGCTGCTTTAGCCTCTACTCGGGAATGAATTTTGTCGGAATAAGTTGGTGGGAGACATTTGGGCTGTGTTGTTAAACCCCTTTGTGTGGTTATTTCAAAATACTCGCTGGGGGACAGCAACATAATTTATGGGGCAAAATATAAATATTTTATGTCTCTTGGTTTTTCCAGGCTCAGTTTTGTCTTACTCTTTTCCTGAGAATTTGATTGATATTATTATGAGCTTATCTTGGTTTTCAGAAACAATGCACCTCACTGTTTTAACTATAAACTTTTTCTGTGTTCAAATATCAAAAAGAAAAATATAAAAAATGTCCTTTTTTTCTCTCCCCAGTTGAGGATCTCCTCTCCCCAGCTCTCCCTCGGCTTGGCTGGGATAGTTTGGTGTTTGTGGTGGTCCAGGGGCTCTGGTTTTTGGCATCCCCCTGGAGCTGCAGGTTCATTCCTGCTCTGGTTTGTCTCCCCTAAAAGGGTGAATTTTTGAGGGCAGGGCTCCCTCACGTGGTGGCACCACACAAACTTCCCCTGCAAGGAAAATCCAAAGTTCTCCTTTTTTCTCTCCCCAAACCACTAATTTTCACACAGTTGTGTAGAGACCTTTCTGCTCGTGAAGAGGCTGAGAAAAGAGAAAACATCACTGAGCTCTTCCATTCCCTCCAACCCAAACCATTCTGGGAATTTAATCCCAAAAATTCACCAGGTTTCTATTATGCAAAATTCTAGAGAACTTCAAGCTAAGCAATATTAAGTGTTTTATTTTTTTTTTCCTGAATGTTCAATATTCCCGAGGCTCCAAATAAATTTTTGACTTAAACTTGTGGGAAACAGGCAGCAGGTTATTAATATGGTGTTGTAGGAAAATCAGTGTTTCTAATGAAAATCAGTGTGCTCAGAATAGGACAAAATCTGGCAATCAACTACTGTTGCTTTGTGAATACTAATTAAATTACATAAGTGTATATATATATATAGTGTGTCTATATATCACATATAGACACACTATGTATGAACTGATAATGTTAAGTATATAAAAATAAAAAATATTTTTATATAATCATTAAAGCTGTCTATATAAATATGTGTATATATAAAAGATATTTTCAGTATTATCAGTTCAGGTTGAAAATTTGGCCGTGGTTATCCATGTGCACCCCCATGATGTGGAATTTGGATTTACTCAGTGTCCATTGCATGGGACACTTCCAGTTTCTGTAGTGGAATTTTTTTTTCTTTAAAATTCAGCTGGTGAGCTCATCTTTCCTCTGCAGTCAGTGGGAATTAGTCTTGTCTTTAAAAACTGAATTTTCATGGAGTTTAGCCTCAATGAGACACTAAAGGAAGAAGGAATTTTCATCCTCCTCTCACTGTTTCAGTGTCATAGGGGGGTGAGACTGTTTCTTTTCAGATTTCATAGCCAAAACTTGTATCATCAAATTTTTTAAAAAATTGTAGTTATTTTCTTCTTTTGGAAGAAAATAACTTTTTTTCTTCTTCTTCTTTTTTTGTTTCCTCTCTCCTAGTTCCACAATACTTAAAATTAGATTTGCCTAAAAAAGTGCTGGGCTTGGGAATATTTTATTAAGATTTTCCGTTTTTATTTTCAATTCAATAACAGGTATTTCACTGACAGATTCAAAGCTCCCTTCTCTCTATAAACATATTATTTAATACTCAGCTGTAGAAACTCAACCCCTTCCTCTTGAGCTGGTCCCTTTGGGGTGTGGGGGACTCTTCTTCGTGTTTAGAATCCCAGAATGGTTTGGGTTGGGAGGGACCTTAAAGCTCATTTCACTTCTATGGGCAGGGACACCTCCCACTAGACCAGTTTGTCACAAAAGCCAAATTCCCAAAATATTGTCTGGGTGATGTCAGATCTGCTCTTTGGGATCGTGGCTGTGGAAAACCAGACTTGCCACAAGTAGGGAACAACCACAAGCAAATCTGCTTTTTCTCGCCTGATGGTAAAATACACGATATTGGAATTTTTGTCTTGGGACAAGAAAATTGGAATATTTTTTTCTGCCAAAAATTATTCAGAGAGGGACCTGAGCATTTAACACTGAGCTCAGGGCTGGTTTTGCCCTCTTTCCACTTGCCACGGGAGCGTGAAGAGGCTGCAGAGATGGGACCCAACACCCTCCAAGTGTCCCTGAGGAGCTTCTGTGCCGTGGTGCCCGAGGCCAGGGATCACTCCAAGACAGATGCCTTTGGAGGCACAGACGTATGTGTTTCTGCTTTGTAAAAAAAAAAAAAATTAAATATATTAAAAAAAAAAAAAGCCACCGAAACTCTTGCGGTTTAGACAGCTGGTCTGGCAGTTGGTAATGTGAAGGCCTATTAAAATATTTATGCTATTTGTTATTTAACTTCATTTTTTTTTTTTTTTTTGTTTTTTTCCTGAAGAATTTGGAAATGGGCTGGTTAAATAAAATCGCGTGAGGCCGCCCGGGGTCGGGAGTGACAGGAATTGGCAGAAATTTGGGAGCACTGGCAGCACAGGGGGCTAATATTCTGTCTTTCACTCCCCTGAAATCCCGTCGTTCTGTTTGCCTTCTGAGCGAGAGGAGGTGCTAATAAATACGCTGAAAATATTTTCACACTTCTGCTGGGCGGAATTTTGATGGGGGAGCTGGGGCACAAAGGCCTGGCTTCGTGGAAACTTCGGAGTCGGTGACAAGGCTCCCTTTGACTCAGCCCCAGCAGTGGAAATCAACTTTAAAATTGACACCCCCCCCCAGCTCAGAAGTTTCAGTGATTTGTTATTTTGGGTGCTCGCAGAACTCGCTGTGTAGGTTTTAGTGAGGGATCCAACTTCTGAAACTTCTCGGCTGTGCAAAGTGTGATGTCTCAGAGTCTGGACAAGTTTCAGTGTCGTTTAGTTGTTTTCCGACAGGGAGCGGCTCTCGCGGAAATGCCGAGTGGGTATTTGGACTGGAGAAAAGTAAAAAAAAAAACCAATAAAATTTGGTTTAGCATCCTCAGAGAGTGATGATCACAGAATCTCAGTTTTCCAATTTGTGTTGGAAAAGCCCTCTCAGACCATTGAGTCCAACCAGCCAAGGTCACCCATATCCCCAAGTGCCACATGGCTTTGAAATCCCTCCAGGGATGGGGACTCCAGCACTGCCTTGGACAACTCTTTGAGGGAAGAAACTTTCCTGATATCCAACTTTACCTCCCCTGCCAAAACTTGAGGCTGTTTCCTCTCATCTTAACCAGCAAACCTGACATCAACACTTCAAAATTTACAAAAGGGAGATTTTAAAAGTCAGAGGGGAGGGAATCCAGATATCTGGTCTGGGTAAAATGTGGACAAATCAGATTGTTCCCCATGTTCGGGGAACATGGAGTCATAGACAGCAGGAAAATGGGAAAAATTCACAATGGAATGGCTAAAAAAGAGGTGTTTTCACAGTAATTAAACCCAAAAGAACTGCTCACCTACAATGGTCAAGTTCTGAAGCAAAGAGAGGAATGGTGACCATGAAAGAGGGGAAAAAGAGGATAATGAAGTCCCAAATTTGCTTCTTTTCCAGTGCCTCACTTGAAGGACAAACTTCTTTGAAAAATGATGCCGATTTATGAAAAAAAATAATTATTATCTAATCAATCTACAATTCAGCTGGATGCTTTTGAAGTCCTAATGCTGGATTTGTTCAACCCTTGGTTTGGGTCAGTCGAGGATCCTGTGAAAGGTTTGGGACTGAGCCCAGGAGGTCAAACTCAGGCTACGTTCAGAGGTGGTGACAGAGCCTGAACAAACGGTGCCAGACGTGTGGAGATCAAATTAGCAAAGCTTGGCTTCCTGTTAACCACAGATAATATGGTGCGAAATCATTTAATTAAGGAAAATCCCCAGATATTCTGGGAAACACAGAGGAGCAGACTGGAAGGGAGGGAGACAGTGTTGAGGTGGTCAAGGAGCGAGTGTGGGAGTCTCCATGGCCTCGTTTTGCTGCTGGAGGAGTGAGGAAAAAGCCAGTTTGGGTTCCCTGGTGGGCTGGAGTCCTGCTGGATCTGCTGTGTGGGGCTGGTTTTGGAGAGCTGCTGTTTAAAGGCTGATCTTTATTAGGGCTTTCGCACTGTGGCAAGTTGTTGTTGAACTTTTATTTTAAGACTGACAGTCTCTAGCTCGTTCTCACAGCAAGCTGTTTCCCAGACTCCCATGTGTTTCCCCCAGAATTTGTGCAGAACCTTTTTCTGGAAGCTCAGCTCTTTGGTGTGTTTTGCTCCACCAGCTCCTTGGAAGGGTTGGTCCCACAATATTTGACACCAAAATCTCTGGTTCAAGTTCCAGC
Source organism: Zosterops lateralis (assembly GCF_965231275.1). Classification (NCBI taxonomy): domain Eukaryota; kingdom Metazoa; phylum Chordata; class Aves; order Passeriformes; family Zosteropidae; genus Zosterops; species Zosterops lateralis. The sequence goes on along the minus strand of NC_139767.1, from coordinate 36,163,389 downwards.
TGCAGGGAAAGCTCTTTCCTCTTGCTCGTTCCTTTCTCTATTAATTTTAAACTTTTGTAGAATTCTGGGATAGTTTGGGTTGGAAAGGTTTTTACTCGCAGTGAAAATTATCTGGAGACAGTTTCTTTTATAGGAAGTGTAAATCTTTATTTTAAAGTCATTTTAGTGGAGCTGCATTTCCTACCTCTTCGTCCCTTTTGTTGCTGTGAAGTTTGGAAAAGCAGTTTATAGCCTGAAGATCTCTCAGCATTTTTAAGGGTTCTCTTGAATCATATATTCTTTCTTCCTTAATTACTTGGGGTCGTTTGAACCCATAAGTAATTGAAAGGAGGGTGGATGCATATCCAGTACCTGGCTTGTAATTTTTGGTGTTTGAATAGATAATATTTGTACTTATGCTTTTGTTACTTATTTGCTTTAGGAATTGTTTTATTTAAAGTATTGAGAAACTATAATTTTAGATACATATACATATATATATATATAAATGCCTTTAAGCTATTTGTTTTTCTCTCATACATGAGGGATAGAGGAAGGCTGATGACCAAGGTAGCTGGTTATGGAAAGGAGAATTGAACTTTTTCTTGTACTTCAAAAGAAAACCTTCTGAGCAGCTCAGGGAGCTCCATATTTTCATATTTATCAATATTTTCAATTATCGCAATTAAAATAATATTTGCCTTTTGCCAAATGACTGAGAAGTCATTTTCAGTGGTCTGAAAAGGGGTTGATTTGGTTAAAAAAAAATGAAGAGAAAATATGATGATGCATGGCCCTGACAATGCTTGCCTGTGCAAGGAAGCGTGATGTGTGTCAGCAATTCCTCCTCAAATCCACCAATGTAGGAGCTTAAAAATCCTCTCCTGATCCCATGTTGCTGCATAATTCACTTTTTAGGCTCTAAAAATAAAGGCAGGCTCTTTACAACACTGTGCACATGCTGGAGTGGAGTAAACACGTGTTCAATCTGTTCCGAGTTGTCTGATTAAAATAATCGTGGTGTGAAGGAAGGAGGCAGGAGGGGCACAGCCGAGCATGTCAGAGAGCAGAGAGGTGTTGAAATGCCCTTGAAAATTAAAACTGTGGAGGCTGTGCATGTTAAAATTATTAAGGTTCACGCGGGTGCAAAGATGTTGACAACTTGAACTTGAAATTTCTTACAAGCGTGGCCTTAAATAAATTTGGATTAAATCAGCAACAGGAGGTGAAACCGTGTTTGATGAAATTGTCTGGCAAATTGGTTTTAAGTCTGGAATTTCATTTTCCAAACAGAACGCTGTGGAGAGGGCAGCAACAAGCAAAAATGAACTGCAAGTTATTTTACTGTTCGGGGAGACGAGAGACTCTTTATAGTTCTGCTCTAAAGCTTAATTTTTAGGGCCTGTATAAATAGAATCCAATCCACCGACTGATTTGGAGAGGATAATCCATCAATATTTAATTTGGTAAGAAAGAAAAAGGCTTTAAAATAATAAATGTAGTTCATGAATCAGATGCACCGTTGAGTTCCATTATTAAATGTAGACGTACAATATCGGTGGCCTCGTGTTTGTTATTTTAATAATTCTAATTAACTTCTGGTAATTGTGGTGGACCTGCTGCCAACTATCCCAGCTATGATCATTACTCAAGGGTTATTATTTTCAGTAGACAGTCAGCCAGTGAACAGAGGAAGTTTTATGGCAAACTAAACTTAAATAGCACGAGTAGGTTTTCTTGTTGCAGGAAAACGTCTCGTGGTGGACTTTATCATGACCTGTCCATGTTTAAGAGGTGTGGAGAGATCCAGGTAATCTTTGGGATAATGTAGTCATTTCCAAAGCCCCCATTAATAATATTTCACCCTTTCTCCTCGACTGAGGAGTGAGATTTGTGTGGAGAAGCAGGAGCTTTCTCCCTCACAATTAGTTTGCTCCTCTTGTCTCTGTCTCTTTGTGGTCTCACACTCCATTTTTCATGCCGTGGTTGTGTTGGTGATAAACCACTCCAGCCTGAACTGCTGCAAACACAGATATAGGAAATGAATCCATGGATGGGTGCAGGGACAAATCCTTCACTTTGATAGTATAGGGTTAAAATGATTTCTGAGGTAGCAGGGCCCGAGAATGGGACATTGGCTTCGCTGCAACCAGGATGTTATTCCAGGCGATTGTTTTAACCAAATCAAGTATAATTTTGCTCAGGTAATGGGGAAAAGGGGGGACGATGGTGATTCTTAATAAAGTACACAGGCCTTGAGAATAAAGTTAGGTCAGGTGGATCTGTACCTGTATAATCATCAGTACGATAAATGGCATTATTGTTAATTATAACGTTAGTTTGATAACTAAATATGATTATTCTCTTAAACCGGAATCTTAAGCAAGAATCATTGTTACAGGTTTAGGCTTGGGTAGCATCAATGGAACAATGGGGTTTAATGATTAACGTGTATCCTTATGTGACAAGAAAAGTATAAAAACTGTGTCATTTTTCAATTTTGGTGGAGTTGGATTTGGGTCTTCCCTCGATTCCCTGAGCTCTCAATAAAGCACTGCACGCAATCACTCCGTGATTGTGTGTTGTTTCCTATGCTGACAACTTCTCTGAAAGACGCTTCAATGTCTGAGAAATCCATTGGAGCATGGAGCTGTTGGTGAAGAAGGATCTGTGAAATAAACTTGTGGTTTTGTCTTTCCCATTTGGTATCCTGGGAGGCTTCTCCCACATTGGAGATGGTCCTCAAAACCAGTTTTCCATGTCTGGATTAGGTCTTTCTGCAGCTGCAGAAATTCTGCCTCATTTCAGCTGGGGAAGTGTCACAGGCTGGAGTTTCCCATCAAAGATGTGCTCTATGCAGGAGAGAAAACCCCAAAATGTTGTGATATCCAATTTCCAATTAATCGAGGTGGTTGCTCTCTGTGAAAGTTGGAAAGATTTATTCTTCTGCCACAGCAGTTTTTCCATGGGAGGGAAAAGTTGCAAACAGACTTTATTTATTGAAACAAAACCCCACAGAACTTTTAACTTGAAAAAGAAATTTCAAAGGTGAATTTTCAGTGATCTTCAGGGTAGATCATTCTTGTGCCTCCTCAGAGAAGAGTGAGTGGAACTCAGCACCAATTCCTTCTAGAACAATTGACTTTTGAGGATCCACCACCTTCCTTAGTGGAAGGTTGGTAATCTCCAAAATGTTGCCTTCATATTTTTTGCTGAATAGATGAAGTCTGGAATAATGTGCTAGAGGGAGAGCAGAACTGGGGTGTGTGGGAACATCAAGCCATAGATAAGGACTTTAGGACAGTCTAAACATTGCAAATATCCTCTGGCAAGACCTGAAATCTGCTGCTGGGAAAAAGAAAAAAAAAGCACCACTTTTCTAGCAGATGAATGTGTGAGTGAATGTAAAGGATAGTTATTGTTTATTTTAAATTTGGAAATAGAAAATTCTGTAAGGAAATGGATTTAATCCCCATAATGTGTTTGGAGTGTAATTGACGACTCTAAAATAAAAAGGCAACTCTGAGTGGATTTGGGGAATTGCAGCTGTTGGGAGAGATGTGTTGGTGACACCCTGAGAGCACAAAGTCAGCCTCTCATCAGATGGAATTTTTGGCACTGAGGGACAGTGCCCGTTAAAATAACTGCTAATTCCTTGTGCCAACTGCTCTGCCTTCAAAGCACATGGAGAGAGTTACTGAGCTCTGATTTGCCCATCAGAACATCCACACAGTTATTCCACAGAATCACAAGGTTGGAAGAGACCTCCAGGATCATCAAGTCCAACCCAACCTCAACACCTCAACTAAACCCTGGCCCCCAGTGCCACATCCAATCTTTTTTTAAACTCATCCAGGGATGGTGACTCCACCACCTCCCCCGGAAAACCATTCCAGTACTTTATCACTCTTTCAGTAAAAAACCCCCTTTTTCCTAAAATCCTAAAATTCAGGAGTTATTGAAGCCCAGACTTTGGTTTTAAAGCCAAACAAATTGAAAGAAATAATTTCCACGTCTTTCCGGAGATTCTTCCAGAAAATCCATCCTAAATTTGGGGCATCTTCAGAACTTTTCATTGCTTTGGAGAAGATCCTGGGGATAATGTGCCCTCCTTTGACAGTGCAGTGGGGGAAAATGAAGCCTCCACCACTGAAGGATCTTTCCCTTTCCTCCTGCCCATCACAGCAGCCAAGGCAAACCCCAAGATCACACAGAACCTCTGGATTCCTCGAAAGAAATTAATCCCCAGTGGTTCTGTCTCATTTTCTGTGTATTGCCTACTGCAATTTGGGCTCTTAATTTGTTTTTGCAAACGATGAATTTGATTTCCTGCTGTCAATGAGTGTCTGACTGTCGGAAGGCTCCAAGCATGACTGGCATAATGAAAAGTCTTTTCTTGCATTAGAGTCGGAACTTCGTGTGTTAAGAACTTCCCTCTGTCTGATAACTAAGATCAGATGGCAGATCTTCCTGTATCTTCTCTCCAAGTTGTAGTTAATCTTGGTCATCAAAAGGAGTAAGAATGATACTCATCCGGGTACAGCAAGAGTAGAAAAAAATAGGTAGAAAATGTAGTAAATGGCAAATCTCGGTAATTTTCTTCTTCTTTTTCTAAAGATCCAGGAGTTTAAAGTTCTATTGCCAAAGAAATATTTGTGACCTCTCAGGGGTTTCTTTTGGTTGTTGGAAATGGGTGTGGGTGGATCTTGAGATTTCTTCTCTGCTTGAAATATAAATCTGGATTATTGTTGTGTAGAAAGTGTTCATTTCAGACCTACAAGAGAATTCTCCTTTTTAGTTGGTGGGGACAACACAGAATAAAACACGATGCCCTCAGCTGCTCTAAGCAGGTGGGAGAGTAATTCTGAGTGGATTTTTAGATGTCCAGTGTAAGTTTTTGTTCTCAGGTAGGTGCAGTGAAATTATCTTTTTCTCCCCCACAGTGGAAGTAACACAGTTTCCCCCTGCGGGCTGCTCTTGGCCTCTGGGTGTTAAAATGCTCCTTCCCAGTTCAAATATTGTTCGCAGAGAGATGGGAGGCTGGAGAACCCCTCCAAGGCCATCGAGGCCACCCCTAAACCACATCCCCAAGTGCCACATCCACAAGCAAACACAACTCCAGCCAACGAGGTCCTCGAATTTCCAGCAGTTCACCCTCGATGGTTTATTTTTTTTTAATTTTTTTTTTTTTAATCTACATCTCAATTACATAGCGAGATGTTCTTTTTTAAAAACTTGTTTGTTATTAAGATATAAATCTACTTATTTTAGTCGTGTAGTGCGCGGCGGCGTAATGCAATACAAGAAGATTACAAGCTGATGGTGAGATGTTAATAACAGTAACACAAAACATTAAGGCAAGTGACATTTACATAAGTATCTTGATCTTAATACATGTAATTTACATATGAAAATTTAATCACCATAGAGATAAACAGCTGCAATGTTTAATTAAACTCTCCACACAAAATCAGCCTGCAAGAAGTAGTTTGTCACTGCTAATTTATCACAATTCTCATAAGTATTCTTTAAAATAAAAATGCAAAATAAATGACTCTTATTGATAATTTAACTTCTGGTTACTTTATCGTATTCTCAACAGGCTTTGATGATACAATTACAATATGAAGATTCCGGGCTCATTTTCTCACCATTTAGAAGATAAAAACATAAATATATGGAGAACAAATGTATTTGTTTACAGACTGAGGGGTCAGCAGTGGAGCACAATTTAGGGAAATTTAATGCTGTGATAAGTTATGTGCAATGAAGGGCTGGGAGTCCCTCTCTGTGGGGCTGTTTGAGGAGGAAACAATTAGAGGTGAAAATTAATGCTGGAATTATCCTGGAGTGGGAACAGGCTCCATATCCCTCCCTAAACCACATATTTTTTAGGGAATCAGAGATGTGCTGACATTCAGGAGTTCTTGAAGCCCAGACTTTGGTTTTAAAGCCAAACAAATTGCAAGAAACAATTTCCACGTCTTTCTGGGGATTCTTCCAGAAAATTAAAATTAGAAGGTTGGCTGTATCCTCTTCGCAGCACTAACAGCAAAAAAAAAAAAAAAAAAAAAAAAAAAAAAAAAAAAAAAAAAAAAAAGAGCTTTTTGGTAACTTCAGGGTAGGTGGATAACAGCAGCAAAAAAAAGAAAAATAGATTTTGGTAACGCTGGGGTAGGTGGGAATGGAGACGTTTAACATTTAGTACCTGAAAGTGCATATTTTTAGGTGTGAAACTTATTCTCTCCCCAGAAGAACAAACTGCATAATGAGGCTGTGTCAGATGCAGCTTCTGCATATGCTGAGAATTTAGATATTGTTTATATATAAACTTACTGAATTCCCTATCCCATGGCAACCCCAAGACTCTGGGGAACCTTGGGCTGCATTTGGAAAATTAATTTTCATGGACTCGTGGCAAAGATGACCCTTGGAAAATCCTATTTTTACTTTCTGTTTTAGATTTTATTCTATTTATTGCTCATTTCTCTTTTTTGTGTAAGTTTTGTTTAAGGATGTGATCACTTAAGGTTGTTCTTATGCCTAAAGATGATACCCAGATCACACTGAAAAAAATGGGGTTATTTGGTCCTGAGTTGGAAAATCCTTATTCTGGATTAAGAACCTGTTTAATTAAAGTAAAACTGGGCTAAATTCAGCTTTTTATTTATAAATTAACCTTGCAGGAGGACTAGATATGAGGAAAAAACCCCCTAATAAGTAGAGATTAGGTCTAGGACAGGATAAATCAATGATATGCTGAAAAAAAGAAATCAAATTTAAAGCAACATAATGTTTTGTTTATTTGTTTTATTCCAAATTTGAATTTTGAAACATAGTTGGATTTAAAAATGAAGAAATGTGCACATTAGAAAATGAAAATCACGGGAAAGATGCAAAAGTTTTACTCTTAGTGATGTCCTGCTTCATAAAAAACATTCAAAATTAAAGAGGAAATATCCTCAATATCAGGAAAAATCTATTTCACCTTTGATTTTGGTGAGGTTTGAATGTGTTGGTGTCATCTGATCCTTCATGGCAATTTCCTGGCTCTGCTATTAATTTCTCTATGATACAATACATATCCTCTTGATTTGAGCTAGGACGGAGAGATTTAGGCACAGTGCCCCAACAATTCCAATATTTCTGTCCAGCAAAGCAACTAGAATGAAGATTCCAAGGAGAAATTCTGGATTCCCAACATTTTCAATTCCAGGTTAGGACTGTTGGGTGAGAAACATGAGTAGGTGCAGGATCTGTCAGTGCTGAGAGAAGAGGTGCTAATAAAAATGGGGTTTTGAATAGATATATTTACATATATCTATATATTTGGAAAAACATAATTAAAGTCCAAAAAAAAAGAGGTGCAACTCTTTACAAAAATAATATTTTTCACTCCTGTTTTGCCATCAATATAAATACATTTGTTTCATGTTATCACCTGAGTGTGTTTGTAAAGTTACTTAATTCAGTGATTTGGGTGGTCACTGGTTTGAGCACAATTAATGCCCCTCTATGAGTTATTTTTTAGCTCATAGCTCTCCAAAATTCAGGAAAACCAATAGAAATCTACTGTGTAAGATCTGCTTGCTGTAAGGGCAGCATTTATTCCCGTAGAAAAAAAAAAATGGCCAATTTCAAGTAGAATTTGACAGTAGTATTCCTCACATTCCAAAATTATTTTTTCTATAAGTTTTTCCATATTTTTTCCCCTTACCATGATATCTTTTTTATATTTATTCAAAGTTCTTTGCCAGTACAGTAATCTTTTTTTTTTCCCATTTTGAAGGACTGCAGGTTGAGGTTCTGCACTTAAACCATTATTAAGCAATATTTTAATTAAATTTTGGGTTCTCTTTTGGATACAAGTCAGTCTCCCACATCCAAGCTAACCTGGATATTTGGGAAGTCTTTATTGAGATTGTTGATGGTGATAATTATAAATTTATAATGCCTAATTTGGGTTGGGGACACTTTTCCATGTGGGAACATGGGATTTCTCCTTCTGCATGGTCAATGAGAGACAAAAAAATATTTGGGCATCAGCTAATTTGAGTCATTAATGATTTAGGAGCTCCAGCGTCCTGAAAAATCAGGTCCAGCTGCACAAATCCATGAGATAATGATGGCCAAGGAATAAATATTTTAGATTATTTTTAGTTTATTGCCTTTTGCTGTTTGTGCAGCATCATTGGTGGTGAGCTGGACTTGAGGGTGCTGTAAGAAGGGACTGTGGGAAGTGTGTGAGGGAATGTCCTCTGGCTTTCCAAATGGATCATGGAATCTTTTGGGATGGAAAAGACCTTTAGAATACAGTCCACCCCAATGGGTAGGATTTGTTAAGTTGGTGCCTGGAGTGTGGAAAGACCATTTGCCTGTTTCCAAATATAAAATACATCCCCATGGAAAGTGGTGCAGGGTTTCAAGGCTGGTTTTTGGGGTGTGGGGCACCTCAATCCCTGCTTCTTCCTCTTCCTTTTTGGCAAATGTATTGATTTTACCGAGCTGTGTGACACTGTGCTGGAAACATCCCTGAGGCTCCTATGGGATCCCAGAAAATCTCATCCATTGGACAGACAGACAGACAGACAATCTGCCTCTGCTCCTGGGCAGAGCCAGGGATGCTCAGCAGGATGTGCCTATCACTCTGATTTTTTTCAGCCTTCTGATGTTTTACATTTTTGTACTGGAGTTCTCAGTCATTGTAACATAAACAAAAAGTGATGTTTTAAAAGCTGTATCTTCCTTCCTGGGGGAAGGACAAATTAATAGATTTCTAGTTTGACCAGTGGGGTCAAAGAGGTGTCAACCTCATCCCCCAATCCTTGATCAAACTCCAAAAATTATATAAGTCAAAATCCCAAATAAACTTCCTTCTTTTTTGCCCTGACTGTGTAAGTGTCTATCTAGCAACACGTTCCCTCCTCCCTCAGCACCACCTTCCTTTGGGAACCCTTTTGAAGGGCACAGGCTCAGTTTGTCCATCTGTTCTCCCTGTAGATCCCAGGGAATCCTGGAAATTCAGGTGTACAACCCCACAGCAGCATTTTCTATGCCCCGGTGACCCCACCATGTCCCTGCCCTTTTGGGAGCACTGCTAAAGACACATCTCTATCCTCCTTTGCTTTCTGTTCTCTATCCTCCTACAGCTTTCTGTTGGCTGTAGATGAATTAAGTGCTGTGTTGATTAGATTTACAAAAACCTTTCAGGATAAAAGTATTAAGGAAACACAGAATGATTAAAATGCAGCATCCCCTTCTATTTCCTCTTCTGTCTGGCAAACCAGTGGCATTAATAGAACTTTGCACCAGCAAGGAGATGATTTCCTTGTGTGTTTTAATTGACAAAGTATGAGACAAAGTCTGAAAGGGTTGGACTATCAAGGACTGTCTCCTTTAACAACAATCTCCATCGTGCTGGATATAAATCTCAGTTGCCAACAGCACAAACATAAATTGCAGCAGTGATTATAATGCAAACCCACTTTATTTATCTGCAGAATCCGCTCACGCTCCCGGTGCAAGTGTAGATTTTTCTCCTGTGAGAAGTGATAGTTCCCTCGGGACATCTTTCCTCCCTGTCCCTTGATGATGTCAGTGAGTGGCTGATTAGCTGCTGACACATGAAATTATGGGGGATCAGGAGGGTTAATGAAAGGCTTCTCTCTCCAGCCATGCCCATGCACTGTCTCCCTCTCTCCTCCTTGGCTTTGGGTGGTTTGGTGACCTCGGTGACAGAGTCAAGAGAGAAAACACACACTCTCACAGCAGTGCAGCCTAATCAGTGGTTCTCTGTTAATATCTAATTATTTAATAAAGGGGAGATGAATTATTTGTGGCCCAGAGTCTCCCCCAACGAGGGCTGCTCCACGGAGCTGTCCCCACAGTGTTGTCATTGATTAGCTCTGTCATGTCGAATATATTTTTTGCCCGTGTGATTTGCATAGGAAATCCTGGGTTGTGTTGAGGGTTTGTCATTGCCAGGAAGAACAAGGGGTTGGGCTGGAGTCACCAGGGGACAGATTGGGGCTGTCTGTGGCTGGAGGTCAGTTTGGAGAGGGGGCATTGTGCCAGCCTGCTGTGAGGGTGTGATCCCTGAAACTCCTCCCAAATATCCTGCAGCAGGAATATCTGGCGTAGAAATACTGATTTTACAGCTCCTCATCTCCAGCTCTGTGCACATAAATTGGATTTTCAAGGAACACCTTTTCTTTAGAACGTTGTGAGTCGGAAGGGACCCACAAGGGTCATCAAGTCCAGCTCCTGGCCCTGCAAAGGACAACCCCAAAATCACCCATCAGGAGGATGCTGTTGGCTCAAACTATGCCTTGTCCAATCTTCTTTCTTCTCCCCTGGCCTCTGCCTCTGATTGCACCCACTGGAGCTGAGGGTATTTGTACCTATTCATTTAAATCATCCTCCTTTAAGGATTCAGCTTAGAAAAGATTTTCTGAGTTAGCACGAGCCTGACCTTAACATATGCCAGGCTTTCCACAGGGTGGGTGAAGATTATTTCCATACTAATTGTGCTGCTCCAAAAGTTTTTCCTTCTCAGTTGCACCCAGTTCCTGCAGCTCCTTCCTCTTTGGGCTTTCCTTTGTATCACACTCCAACCATTTTGAGTTTTTATCTTCTCGTGAGAAGAAAGAAAAGAATGATTGAAAATTTCTTTTACTGAAAGAATCGATCTCAATATAAAATTAAAATTTTATTTCAGAATATGAATTTGTGTTCTGAAGTTCAGGCCAGAATTTCAGTTTTGGCTGCCCCATCTCTGGAAGTGCTCAAGGCGAGGCTGGATGGGGCTTGGAGCAATTTGGTTGGGAGATAAAATGAGACAGGTTTTTGTGTCCTGAGAGTGAAACCTCTGCTTGATGGTTCCTTGGACCACACTGACCTCAGGACACTCCCTGGGATGGTTGGGAAGTGAATCCTGGCTCAGGAATTGGAGCTGAGGGTCCCTTTTATCCCTCTGGAATGGTGACACAAGGGTCAATGTGGATGTTGGCCAGAGAAACAGAATTATTTTACAGGCAAAGAAGTGGCAATAATTCACCCCAAAATGTCATTGTGCAATTCTGGCTAAAGGGGTGGGTGACAAAGGATGGTCACAAACCTGGAGCTCCAAGGGAAGCCACAGATGTTTCCTGGGACCAAAGAGGTCCTACAATGGCTTCTATTGATCTTTGCTGGTGGTTTTGCCTGTGTCTGTTTTCACCCCTTTGTTGAGCAGCTCCAGGAGCATTTGGAAATGTTTGTGTGGGATTGAGACTTGCCAGACCCTGCTGGGCTCCTGGTAAAGATGGATCTTTCTGCCCAGGGGAGGATGTGGAGTCTCTCTCCTATTTCCTAGTCCATGGCAAAGAGATTTTGGCTCAGCTGAAGGGCCAGGGGCCTCCACACCCTCCCTGGAGTCAGATTTTTCCAGGAGTGAGAATTCAGAGAGAGGAGAAAATACCTCCTGCACTTGGGTACAGGCAGGACCTGGTGCCATGGAGAACTGCTCCAGAGGTGCCACCTGGAAAAATGGCATTAAAAAAATTATTTGGCTGTGTGCTTTGGCTCAGCATTTGTTCCCCTGGCACATTGACATATGTGTGAGCTTAATTATTTTAGGTGTAACAGTATGAACAATTAAAGTCCCAATAAAATAGGAGTTAACACTATTTTTCTTCTTGTCATTTAGGATAGAGTCATAAAAGCAGATAATTTTATTTAATTTTGATTTTTAATTGATTTTAAAACTTTATCTATAAAGATATTTTATATATATTTTATATATTTATATATATTATTTTTTATTTCAAAGTAAAAAGCCCATGGAAAGTGCAACAAAGGAGGTTTTTAAAGTTGAGCTCTCAGGACCAACCCTTTCTCCATGTCCCAACTTGTCTGGTTGGGATGGAGACTTTGGAGCAGGATTTTCACAAACTTTCCACAGATAAAGTGCTTTTCCTTATGCTGTTTCAGTCACCCTGAAATAACACCCAAACACAACTAACAAGTCCACGTTGTCAATATTCTGATTTTGTACCCTTCACCTCCTGACTGGGGCAATGGGACAGGATCCTTTCCAAATATTGGGATTTTTTCACAGCACCCTGAATTAAGCACCTGAGGTGATTTAGGCTTGAAGCTTCTGGGGAAGAGATAATTGTTCTTTTATTATTATAACAGATCACAATAAACTCAGTTTGCCCTTCTGCAATGGGGAGTGTGTTAGCTGGAGGAGTGTGCAATAATCCTTTTACAGTGTTATATCAAATGGCACCATAGAAAAGCAAAAAGCATCTCATTCTCTAGGCTGTTTCTTTTGAATATCCTCTTTGAATTGATAAATGTTTATATTCCAATCTGGGATTCTGTTTGGAGCATCAGCCACAGCAATGATCCAGTGAAAGGTTTTTCTGCCTGATTGTTCACAAGCAAACTTACAATTCTGGGATAAAAACAAATACTAATGCATGCCAATGGCATCTGAAAGGCCATTTCTGTCTGAAAATAGCAGAATATTGATGTTAAAAGAGTTACTGCATCACTCAGTACCTGTGGAATCTGGCACACAGCTGAAATAATTGTATATAAACCTCTGCATGTTTTCATCAAAAATTCTTCTGGATTGCTCGAAGGAAAACTTGTGAAACTTGATATTATCAGAAAAGTTCTGCCTTTGTCCACATGTTATGGATTTTAGCTGAAATAAAGTAGATTTAGATGGGATTTTAGGATGGAATTCCTGGCTGGGAGGGGCTGGCACAGGGTGGTTGCCCCTGGATCCCTGGAATGTCCAAGGCCAGGTTTGGAACACTCTGGGATTGTGGAAAACTGTTCCTGCTTGTGGCAGGTGATGGAAAGATGAACTTTGAAGTCCCTGCAAGCCCAAACCACACTGGAAATTCCACAATTCTCCAAACTCTTTAACTTTCCCCACTCTCTGTGACACATTTGAAGGGCAGGGCAGATCAACCCTCTCCTGTTTTAGTACCAACTTGCCATTCCCAGAATGGTGGTTGAGTAAAAAAAAAAAAAAGAGAAAAAAAAAGAGAAAAAAAATTTACACAGATTTTGTGCCCCAATTAGCAGTGCTAATTGGGGCACACAAGCAAATTGCACTCTACCCTGTGGAGATTGTCAGGCAGTCAACCAGAGCACTGAGTCACTGAGAGTTGGGACTTAATCAGGTGCAAAATCCGAGGAGGTCCCTCCAGGAAGGACACAGTTCTCTGCTGGGTATCAATGGGAGAAGCTGCTTCAGGGGTTTTGCTTCATTTTAATTTTTTTTTTTTTTTTTTAAGGCCAAAGTTTAAAATAAAACCCTGGGTTGTAGGGAAAGGAGATTGATGGTATTTCATAATTTTAAATTAAAAGAGGGCTGGTTTAGGTTAAGTTTTTATGGTGAAACACTGGTAAAAGTTTTTCAGAAAGGTGGAGAATGTCCCATCCCTGAAAGTGTCCAAGGCCAGGTTGGATGGGGCTTGGAGCAAACTGGAAGAAGGCTGGAAGCAAATCTTGAGTTAATTTGGTTTTGGAGGTGCATTTTGTGGGGTATCACAAGAGGCTGGTGCTGCCCATCCCTTTCCCGAGGGAAGAAATCTGAAAAGTCCCTGGACCACTTGACTCTTCAGGGATAAAATATTGGTCCATGTTTTGTGGTGTCATGGGAAGCACAGGAATCCATGTAGGTCCATCCTGCTGAATGTGGAGAAAGAAAAACAGGTTTATATGTGCCAAACAATTAGTCTTTATTTAAAAAAAGATTATTAAATCAATCAAATCTTTTCTGCTTTTTCTACCATGGGGGGAGATCTCCTTATATAATGGAAGTATTTTCTCCAATATGCAGATAAAGGAATATAACCCAAAAATCCTGTCTCAAAAATCACATCTGGATCTTGTAGCCCAAAGAACACCCAGACCTTTATCACTAAATCCAGCATGGAAAACTCTCTCCTCTTTCCCCACTCCAGGTAAGGGACAGCAGTGTCCACTTGAAAGGTCTTTTTGGAGGTGTTGAAATCCATTTTGATAAGATACGGGGGAAAAAATTGTTATTCAAAGTTGTGGTTTAGGTGTAGATGGTTTTGCTGCTTGAGGGAAAAAGTGACCAGGTGTTTTAAAAAGGAGAATATGAAATCAGGGAATGGTTTGGGTTGGAAAAACCCTCTCGGACCATCAAGTCCAACCATTCCCAGCACCCAAGGCCACCACTGCCCCATGTCCCCAAGTGTCACATCCACAGGGCTTTGAAACCCCTCCAGGAATGGGGAATTCCACCAAGCTTTCCATGAAGAAATTTCCCCTAATATCCCATCTAAATCTCCCATTGAGGTAATTTTTTCCTGTTCTATTGCTTGTATCACAATGACAGTGAATCACAGATTCGCTGATTTGGGATTTTTGTCCATTTTTACAGAGTGTTGTATTAGAAGCCACAACACACATGAATTCACACAATGTGAGGAACAATGTCATATTCACCATAAAATGGATAAATTCCATATATTTTACAGATTGAATATTTTTATCCCTATTTTTTTTTTTTAATAAATATAATTGTGGCTTGTTGTAAGTCATTAAATCCACTAGATGGTGGTAAAGACCATCGACTTTATCCTCCTGCAGTAAGAAAATAAAATGAAGAAGTGAAAAAAGTTAGGAGTGCATTTAAAGAAACCCCAAATCCAACCTCAAACCCATATTTGCCTTTCTGTGAGGATGAAAAAAGCAGTGATGCTTTTGGGCATCATGAGATGAGGAGCTCCCCAAATGAAACGGTTTTTTTGTCAGGATAAATATCCAGCCAGATGATTATGAATCATTGTGGCAAGTTTTAATACAGATCAGAACCCAAATTAATCCTGCTCCAGCTCATGGATCGTGGCTCTCCTTTGCCTCGGATACAAATGGATGGTAAACAATATTTTGGCAATATTTAGGTTAATCATGTAGAACTGATTACTCGAGAAGAATGCTATTATCATTTAGCCAATTTATACCCTGCTCCGTGACAAATGAAAATTAATGTTGCTGTTTTTAAGATATCAAATGGGTCATGATTTTAAGAAAAATGATTACCCCTGAAGATAACTGATAATGATGGCTAAAGGCAAGGGGATCCGAGCAAGTTAGCAACATCCATAATTCCCTCAGTAAATTCAGTGGAAAAGCAAATAGAGCTTAGTGTGGATAAACAGGTGGCACTTTTGGTGTTGTTTCTTGGGTCTTTTTGTTGTTATTTTAAGTGTCACATCCCCCCAATAATTATTTATTGGTAATTTCTCATTAGAACGGGCATGATTGATGGTTTTTTCCCACATTCAGTAACCCAAAGCAGGTTTCTGGAGTTGAGCACTGTGTGTGTGTGCTTTTTGGTGCAGATGTAATAATTTGTATTCCAGGACTGGTTATTCTTGTTGATAAGGAGTTGTGGAGTGGATCTCTGTTGCCTCATTGATAAAGAAATGTTTTGTGGTGAGCACTGGAGGTGATGTGATGGAAATTGCTGCAGGCATTTGCAACAAGTGAGAAATCTGACCAAAACAGGAATTAAGGCTGGTGAGGAAAAGAAAATGTTCCTCAATATAGAAAGATGTGTTTTATATCACAGGACTGAATAAAAATCAGGCCATGCAAAGGATTGTTGAAAAGCTGTTGAACAGGAATGAATTTATCCCCAATCATTCCCAATTCTCTCCTGGAATCATGTTCCCTGAGTCATTCCAGAGCCTTGGACCTGCAGCCTGCAGTTCTCCTGTGTGCGTGGCAAGTGTTGCTCTACTTTCCCCATAAAACAAATTTAAAAGGTCTTGACCTTTTGCAGAACCAGAAGAAAACCCTGCCAGTCCAGTTCTTCCTCTGCACCTTCATCCCATCTTTGGGATTAATGAATCCTCTGGAATATCTGAGCTTCCTGATGGAGACAGGGCACACAGTGATTTCAGACAGCATTCCTGTGCTTGCTCCAAATCCCTTCTCTCATTGTTAAAAATTACATTGCACACTGTGATTTTGCCATATATCATGTGCTGATTATCAGAATGAAACTTTATGGATTTTAACAACTTTTGAAAGAGTAGGCGTGTAAAAGAAGGCTTTTTGTGGGGAGATTATGTGGAAATTATGGATCTTTTAGGATGGCAGACAAGTCTCCACTGCTGACTTTCCTGTGTTCCAGAACAGAGGGGTTTTGGGGTGTTTTTGGAGCCATTTCTTTGCTTGTCTCCATCTCTTTGGGTGGCAGACAGGACCCATTCCAGCCAGCACCAAGTGGGATGGATCAGGATCCAAACCAGACCTGACCTGTGTGACCTGGGGGTGATTTGTGGAGCTTTGCTAAAGCTGGAATCTGCATTTCTCCTGGCTTAGAGCACCATTTTCACTCCCATTTTTTTTTTTCCCCAGCTGGGTGCTGAGCAGCTTTGGTACCCAGGTAGGGCACTTGAAAAGGTAAATATTTTTAAAAGACTGTAAAGGAACACTCATTGTCAGAGCAGTTCTTCAATCCCAATTTCTTTGGAGGATTGGTCCTGGCAAAATTTCTTTATGAGTTATTCAGGGATGGGGCAAAGGTTCATTTTGTGGAGCAATATTTTTCTTAAATATTTAAAAAGAAGGTAAGAAAAGGCTCCAGGGAGAGCTCAGAGCTCCTTCCAAGGAACCTCCAGGAGAGCTGGAGAGTGACTGGGGACAAGGGATGGAGGGACAGGACAAAGGGGGAACAGCTTTAAGCTGCAGGAGGGTGGATTTAGGTCAGATATTTTGAAGAAATCGTTGGCAAGGGTTCAAGGCTGGAGCAGCCAGGCCTGGTGGAAGATGCTCCTGCCCATGGTGAGGTGGGACCTGATGGGCTTTTAGGTCCCTGCTGCTTCATCCATGGAGTGTCCTTTTTGAGCCTTCAGCCCTACCCATTGTTTCTGGGTCTTTTTCTGAAGTTGTGCTCATGGCAATGAAAAAAAAAAAATCTTAATGAGTGAGGAAACTGTTGGTCATAGTGGTCGTGATGAAAATTTGGATACAGGTTTCATTTGTTCCTAAACAGCCATGGGGGAAAAAAACAAACAAACAAACAAAAAAAAATCCAAAAAAGCCCCAAACCTTAAGAATAAAGGGATTTCAAGGCCAAGGTGATGTCATATTTCGTTGCCAAATTCTTACTTTGGAAAACAAACCCTACAGATGTGTGGAGAGCAGACCTGGGAGCCCAAGGAGAGCCAGGCAATCCCAAACCAGCAGCCACCAGTGCCCAGGTGAGGTGGGACGAGCCTTGAAGCCACAGCAGAAGCAGAAACAAGGACGGAGGTTGGATTTTGCTCACCAAAGGATATGACACTGCAAACCAGTTGAAAAATGCCACAGAAATATAGAAATATATGGAGATAAATGTGAAGTGAGGGAAAGCTGCTGTGGGCTGTGAAAAGGGCAATACAGTAGTTCAAAAAATTCTCATTAATCCATTTAATGAGATCAATCCCACAATAATATATATATATATATATATATATATATATATATATATTTAAAATCATGAATAAACCCATCAGATCAA
This sequence comes from Zosterops lateralis, assembly GCF_965231275.1. Lineage (NCBI taxonomy): Eukaryota > Metazoa > Chordata > Aves > Passeriformes > Zosteropidae > Zosterops > Zosterops lateralis. Next base: position 36,145,865 of record NC_139767.1, on the reverse strand, counting down.
TAATTTTTTTTTTATTTTAATTTTTTGTTGTTGTTATTAGTGTGTGTTTTTTGGTAGGGTTGCAGATTTTTTCCTGACTTTTTTTTTTTTAATCAAGAGTTTCCTGCAGTATTTTCTCCTCTTCTATATTGAATGGGTTTTGCAGAAGCAAGGGAACTCCTAGAAAGCAGCAGCTGATCTTCCCATCCTTACAATTCCTGAAGGAATCACTGAGGTTTTCCTCTTCCAGGAGATTTTTACAGGTTCCAGTCAATCTACCAGGCTTAAATTGATAACAATTTCTAGATCGTATCCTATCTCTGAGTTGTTACTCAAAGTGCAAAGTGGCTCCCAAGCCCAGAGATTTTCAAAGGGAGTTTTGGAAAATGCACCCTGAGATTTTTCTCCTGTGTTTGCAGACTAACTTTTCTCCTAAATATGAAAATTAGAGCCTTGCTTGTATCACTTAACCAGTAAGTGAGATTTTAGTTAGCACTGAACCAGTTAAAAGAAAAACAAAGTATTTCTTTACCCAACTCTCGCTCCACTCAGGCCTAAATTATTATTTTTTTCCTTCAGAAACGGGCATTTTAATGTGTCACTTTTCAGTTCCAGCTCAATAAACAACCATTTATTTACAATTTTAAAGCAATCTTCAGCCTCGTCAGGTAAAAATTATTTCAAAAGAATAAAAACATTTTCATTTCCCATCACTGCCAAAAATGAAAAGAACATGAGTTATGAGTCTTGCTGTGTTGTCTTAAGTTGATTACTATGGAATGATTAAAAAACTAGCTGTGCTGTCATAGCAGAGGAGTACATTATAAGTGTAATAACAGTTTAGGGATACAATCCATCAATGCCGTACTTGGGGGAAGGAAAAAAAAAAAAAAAAAAAAAAAAAAAGAAAGTTGATCTATTTCTTTGGTCATCATTTTCAGCATATTAGATGACAAATAATTGTACGTTCATCAATAACAATAGATTAAAGCTGAAATGATTTATTGCCCTTACGCCGGGGGATGATGGAGCGCCGGGTCACTCGAGCAGGGATGGGGGCTGTAGTTAATTTTCACGGGTCCCTTGGCAGGAATAATAGACAGAGAAAAGGTGGGGGGAAAACCACCTGAAACAAGGTGGATCAAAGTTGGTGAGGAGTGATTTGTGAGCTGGAGGTGGCAACGGTGATCCTGAAAGTCTCGTCCGACCTTAACGGTTCCGCGATCCCGAACCGCGCGGTCCCTCACATCCTCGCCCAGCTGAGCAGCCTCCCAGGAAAATCCTCTCCCAGGAAAATCCTCAATGCCAGTCCCCAGGTCAGGCCGGGTCAATAAGGAGAAAATGGTCTTGGAACTTCTATTTGATGTGAAAATTCCTCTTTATTTACTCTTAAAATGGCAGAGAAGGGAGAATGGCTCCATTTGTCAATTATCACAGCACCTTAGTGCTCCTGTGAAAAAACAGAGAACACTCATTTGGAGAGGAACAGTCCCAAGTTTTAAGCTCAAACTTTGTTATTCCCCTGAAGAATTTCTCTGAACAAACTTTGCAATTGCAATTTTTGAACAAATCTGATAATAATGTCGGATTTTGATTCGTCAGTTCCTGCCCTGCTGCCATGTTTTTTTTTCTGGGCTCAAAACTGGGAGATCATCTCTGTTGCCTTTTACTGAGGAGCTCCCAGTTTTCACCATTCCAAGAAAAATCTCTGGAGTGTAATTAATCTGTGGATACCCCTCAGCTGCAGTTTTTACAAGGAAATTGTGAGATCTCAGTTGGGCGAAATGTTTGGAGGTTTTAGACAGTGATGCAATTTTCATGGAACAGAAACTCTGCCTGAAAGAAGATAAGTTTGAAATCAGCTTAAATTTATAATGATTTCTGCTCTTGTAGTGATTTTAGGACGAGGCAGCTTTTGTTGGTAAGGTCAGAATTAAAGGTGTTTAGGAATTTTCTCTGTATTTATGGTGTGTATATATATTATATTTTATATATAATTATTATATTATATATATTTGAATATATCTTTTACATATATTTAAATATATATATTTATATATATATTTATATATATTTATATATATTTATATCTCACCACCAAACATAATGGTGAGAAAAGGAACCAGCAAGAGTCAAGGTCTCTCTCCCTCATAAGCCAATAATGAAAAAAAAACCAAACCTGCTTTATAAATAACATTTATAAATACAGAATTTCAAAATTATAATTTTCTTAATGAAATGAGAGAGAAGACAGAGACACCATGTCTTGGTGATACTGGAAGTCAGGAGTTCTCTGTGTATCCTGTGCTGCCTAAAACTCAGGACAGGTGTTAAAAGTATTACCTAAATTAAAGTGCATTATAAATTCCTTAATTAGAGAGTCTCTAAAAGGCTCCAGGATTTATATTTTTTTCAGGATATTTATAATCTTGCCTTAATGCTGTTGATATTTTATGCATGACAGTTGTGAGTTCAGTGCTGGATGGCTCAGAAACAATTTTGTAATAACAATAATGGTAATAATTATTTAATGGGTTAAGATATTTTCCTTAACTTAGGAAAATCCATTGCCTGCCTAAATAATCTCTTTCATGTTGTTTTGATTTTTAAAGTGGCTCCAATATGTGACAATGTCCAAATGACCTGGGATAGGAGGAGTCACCACTTTACTTTGGAGTAACCATCGAATCCACATGATTTTTCCATCTAAAACTCCTTGGAGATGAATTTCCACTCCGTGCCTGTGGGAGGCACAGTCAGAACCTGCACACTTTAATTCCACTAAAAGTTAGAAGGAGTCATTTGGGGTCTTTAAACTGCAGAAGTCTCTGGATTCCCACTCCTTGGAAAAGCCACACCTGCCAAGGAGTTGCCAAGAGCGAGTGACACGAGCAGCAAACCAGTTTTAATTTTCTGTCCGGTCAAATCTCAGCGTTTCACACTCAATTCTCCTTCCTCAGTAATCTCAATAATTTCCCACCTTGCTCATGATGAATGTCTTGCCAGTTCCTACTCAGTCCTTCCACTTTACACAACCTAATTAAAGAAAACATTCCATGATTGCCTATTTTTCCTCATGCATGACAACCTATTATTTTTTGCTACCACCTGATTAGGGCTTTATTATCCTTGGATTTAGATTGATTTGCTGGGCACTTTAATAAAACACTGCTTAGTCTGATTTAAAGGGCTACAGGTTTCAGTCACTCATAGAATTACTCTTACAAGTAACTCACATTCCAAGTGCTGTGGAGTGTCAGTGAAAAGGGATTTGAGCCCAAAAAAAAAAAAAAAAAAGAGGATCACAGGTGGTTTTCCAGTTGTGTGTGTTGTTAATATTCTTGTTGTGAGCAGTCAGGAGAGGACGTTTTGCAATATAATTTGTCAAGGGTGATAAATCTGTTTCATCATTTCTGTCAAGGATGGATCCCGTGCATTAAAACTACCATAAATATTTTCTCCAGATAAACCAAAAGTTTCATGTGATTAAATAATAATACGTTTTATGATGACAAATTGCATTTTCTGTGTGTTATCTGAAATGCAAGACAAAATTAGGTAGTTAAAGTTCAAATGGATGGAGATCAGTTTTGATTTAAAATCAAAGGAATTTTATTAAGCAAATGAGATTTTCATCATTATTTTGTTATATCTACCAGTCTCTTCTTTCAGAAATATTACTTATGAGCTTAGATAATGATTATTAAAAAAAAAAACAAAAAACCCCACCATAAGTGAGGTTATTTTACAGCGAAATGTAGCCTAGTGAAAAAGTTCAGGAGTAGTTAAATAAATCCATGATTATTCCTGTCACTTTACTGATGGGTTCCAGCATTAGGAAGGTGAGGACAGGCTGCTGTCCCCTGTCCCCTCTCAGTGCAGTGATGCTTTGGGGTCACTTTTGTCACACCTTTTTTTTTTTTTTTTTTTTTTTTTTTTTTTTTTTTTTCTGGAAGTTTTTCTTGAATTAAATGAAAACTTCCTGGTTAAAAATATCTGTAGGGTAGCTGGCAGCAAATCCTCGTGTTTTAGGGTTTGCTTCAACTTGCAGGAGCTGTGCAGAGTAGGACACTTTGGATCAGGAGCCCAGTCCACTTGGTGGCTCCATCTGGAGCAGTGCCCCACTCTGGCACTTTTCCTGTGAGGAAATTCTGGGAGAGCTGGGAATGTTCCCCTGGAGAAGGGAAGGCTCCAGGCAGAGCTGGGAATGTTCCCCTGGAGAAGGGAAGGCTCCAGGCAGAGCTGGGAATGTTCCCCTGGAGAAGGGAAGGCTCCAGGCAGAGCTGGGAATGTTCCCCTGGAGAAGGGAAGGCTCCAGGCAGAGCTGGGAATGTTCCCCTGGAGAAGGGAAGGCTCCAGGCAGAGCTGGGAATGTTCCCCTGGAGAAGGGAAGGCTCCAGGCAGAGCTGGGAATGTTCCCCTGGAGAAGGGAAGGCTCCAGGCAGAGCTGGGAATGTTCCCCTGGAGAAGGGAAGGCTCCAGGCAGAGCTCAGAGCCCCTGGCAGGGCCTGAAGGGGCTCCAGGAGAGCTGCAGAGGGACTGGGGACAAGGGCTGGAGGGACAGGACACAGGGAATGGCTTCCCACTGCCAGAGGGCAGGGCTGGCTGGGACATTGGGAATTGGGAATTCCTGGCTGGGCTGCAATTCCCAGATTTGTTGTGGCTGCCCCTGGATCCCTGGAAGTGTCCAAGGCCAGGTTGGATGGATCTTGGAACAACCTGGGACAGAGGAAGGTGTCCCTGCCCATGGCAGAGGGTGGCACTGGATGATCCTTAAGGTCCCCTCCAACCCAAACCATCCCATGATTCCAGGACACCAAAACAGGAGCTACTCCCACCCAGGTTGCATTTAATGAGATTGTGTCAATGGATTATTAAAAAAACCAAAGATGTTGTCCCTGCCCATGGCAGGGGTGGGATGTGATGAGATTTAAGGTCCATCCCAATCCACTCTCTGATTCCCTGTATAATTAATTTAAGCCTGGCTTTATATCTTGCTCCATAGGAATTTTGCTGTTTGACACGTAAAGATTTTTTTATTATGAAATTATTGATTATTCATTTATTATTAATTTTTTTTGCTGCCAAGCTGGTGCATGGATGTGTCTGTGGAGCTGTGACAGGCTGAGGGTCACCCTGGGCTGCAAAGCTCCTTTGTCCCAAACTCAGAGGTGCCACTACTCCAGGTGGACAAACAGCTCCTTGAGCTGTGGGAAATCTTGGATCCACTGCAGCATTTGGGATCTTGCTCAAAGGGAATCCTGTGAAAACCTTGTTTTGTATCCACATTGCTGTGAAATTGCTCCATCCTCCTGGTGTGGGGTTGCTCCAGCAGTGGAACATCCATTTCTTACTGGAAAATGGGACAAAAGGAGCTTGAGTCCCTTTTTCCATGAGACATAAAATGCTGGAGGAGCCAGGTGTGTGTGGATGTACCTTACCCTCCTGCTCATGTTAGTAAATCACTTCATATAATTAGTCATATCCTTAAATTTAATCACTTTTGCAGCTGGAGAGCTGAAAGATTTTCCTTGAAGGGGAAATATTTTTTTTTTCCTGTGGCCAACTAATTTCCCTGGATTTGGAGTTCTTTAAGGAGTGGAGGAGAAGGGGGTTGTGTTTGCATGGAGGAATCTGCAGAGACAATTACAATGAAAATAAATAAAAGGATCACATAAAAGCCAAGTTGGAGTGCTGAAGAGACTTAATAGCTATAAACTGGTAGCTATTAGCTTCTAATTACTCTCAAATAATTACTGAATAGAATAGTAAATGTTATTAGCTTGCTTTAATATTCAACATAAAACATTGCTTCCAACAATAATTTACTGTTTCTTCAGCTTTAATATAAACACGTGTAAAACTGGGCTGCTTCATAAACATTTGTAATAAATGAAATTATTCTGAGGGTTCTGTGGAGGAGACCTGTACAGTGTAGGCCAATGGAATTATTAAAGTGATAAAAAAGACCTCCAAGTTCACATTACCTGTTGTTTTGGAGTTAAAATACTCATCCATTTAGTGTAGAAGCAGATTTAAGTAGTAAAAGACAAATCAAAATCCCTACACCAAAAGGAAAAAATAAGAGTTGGATGTGTAACTGTAGTTCTGATTTCCAGATATAGAGGCCTAATTTATATTCTAATAATATTAGAATTATCTTAATTACTCATTCATTATATTAATACTTGTATTCATCATCATCTTTGGAGAGTTTTCACATATCTCTGCCTTCTGTAACTGACTCCAGACCCCATTTTTTTTCTGAAGGAAAAGAATTTGTGGTTTGATGTATGGAGAATAAAAACCTGCTGTAGTTCAGGGGGTAATATCCAGAAAAATATTGTGAAATCCCCAAGGGAGGGTTCTGTTTATAAGAGCTTTTAGTTGTGAATTTACATTTTACTCCTTTGCCAAGGCTGTTTTGCTGCAGATTAAAAGATATTTGATAAATAATGATGGGTTAAACCTTGAGAGGCACCTAATTTTGTGTAGGGCAAGAGGGACCCATCAGGCATCTCCACATGGAGCTGCAGGTGTGTGTTCACCTGGGCATGGTCATTCCTACACCTCCAACCCCCAAATTCTGATTTATGTTCGTGCTGGAGGATGGAAAAGAGCAGAGGGAGAAGAAGTGGTCCTGAGTGTCTCTTTCTGCATCTTGCCTGAATTAACCTGCTTTTCTCTCATTTGGTCCAGGAATGGGGATGGGTAAAACTTTCTCCTTTTCTGTTTGCAATAGTGGAGTTTTCCTGATGTGGACAATGGACAACTTTTTGTTCTTTGGGAATTGCTGAGGTGCCTCAATCAGCACAACTGCGGCATCTGTGGGTAATCCAGGAAGGGAATCAGCTGAATCTCACTTTTCTTTCCATAATTTTTTTCCCTATGATTCCAGCTTGCTCAGGGAAGTGTGTGGTGAGCAGGAGTCAGGCAGAGCATGAGGGGAATGTTGGGATCAGGATCTGCCATTCCCTCGGAGCCCAAATCATTCCTATTCCTTGGAACATCCTGAAAATTATCTTGGATTTTTTACAAGTATTGTTTATCATTGAAAAAAACTCCAAAAGCTTCCCTTATTTGGAAAGATTGTCGTGGCAGCCAAATTCTGGCCTCCGAGGCTGTTTTAAAAGTGGGTAAGGCAAAAAAAATCTACATTTAAATTTCATATATTGTATATTCATAACCCGGCCGTTCCTCCAGCGCCGGGTAAATGCCACATTTCAGTGCTGCACCATTTTTAAACACCATCGTTGAAGATAATCGCCCCCAAACATAATAACAACATCATCCAAGTACAAGAAAATATGTTTGAAATGTCCTGGGTTGGTGTTTTTATTTATTTTTTTTTTATTGTGCCATAAGATAGTGCTTCCAAAATCCCAAACTGAATTGCTTTTCAGCAGATAAGCATCAAAAACTACATTTCCTGCTTTCGGGGAAGGTGCAATAAGGTGCTCTATCAGTGTAATAGTTCCCAATGATATGCTCTAGTAGTATTTTGATGAATTACATGATTATAGCTAAAATGAACACTTTCATCACGCCTGAATTAATAATGGTGGTATGATTTGGCAAGTACTCCTGCGGTGTTCTTTAACTCATCACTTCAGAAGACAGAGTTTTCCCAGCCCGTCCTTTGTCTCGGGGAAACACAGGGGATCCTTCACTGCTAAAAACACAGGGAGCAGGAGAAATGTGACAGCTTTAAAAGAGAAAAAGAAACTGATGCTCACTTACCTTGCCAAGCTCATCCTGACTCAATGGCTTCATTTTTCACTGCCTTATTCTGGTGTCTGAGGCACTTTTGGCTGTGTCAAAACAGGAAAAAAAAAAAATTAGTATTTTTTTTGTGTGTGGGAATGGGTGTGTGAATTTTATTGTAAATATTTGTCGTAGGAAGGTGGGGGTTGGAGTCTTCCCCCAGGTAGAAAGTGACAGGAAAAGAGGATTTGTACCTCAAGGTGGACAAGGGGAGGTCCAGCTTGGACATCAGGAGGAATTTCTTCACTGGGAGGGTTGTTAAACATAGGAATGTGCTGCCCAGGGAGGTTTGGACTCCCCAGCCCTGGAGGTGTCCAAGGATGTGGCACTCAGTGCTCTGGGCTGGGGACAAGGTGGGGACCAGTCACAGGTTGGACTCAGTGATCCTGGAGGGCTTTTTCAACCCAAATTCCATAAAATGCTGTGTTTTCAAATGAGTTTGAAGCCTTAGACAAACAATTTTCTCTTAAATCACTGGGTTTGCTGTAGGACTTGGGTGATCAGGATGTTCCTCTCTGTGTGCTCCATGTCAGACAAGATTTGATTTTTCCCTCGCCATTCCCTAAGGGAAACCATGGATTGCTGTGACCATTCCAGGGCTCCTTGGGGGGGTCCAACAATGTCCATAAAAACTTCCCACGCTCAGGATCCCAGAATTTTGTGCAGATGTGCACAGCACTGAGAAAAACCTGCCCTGCTGCTGCTGTTGTAACATCCTTTCTCTGGCAATAAATGAAGGCTCTCAATCTTTACAGCTGTCATCTAATCCCTCTAATGAACATTAATTTCACTGGAAATAATAAGAGTGATAACCAACCTGCCGTAGAGGAGGAATGTAAACTTTTGCAGGCTGTTGTAAAAAATGTTGAGGCACAACGCAACACGAACATCTGGAGCAGATGTGTTCTGTAATTGTGACCCACTTGATGGTTATTCTGTGCTCACTGGCCTTTGCTGTGATGTTACAGCCTCCTGCTGGGGCATGAAAAGGAAAAGAGGATTTGCTGGGGCAAGAAACTTCTTTTTTATTTTCCTGAGTGCTTTCTGCTCCTGGAATTTTTGCTCCTTGGTTAATTATCATCCTCCTTTTTTGTGTCAAATAGTAATTTTATGCCATGAAATACCTCAGGGTTGCTGTTGCAGAAAGGGAACATAAGCAGTGCTTGTGAAGCCAAGCTGTATGAAAAGTAATATTTGGAGCAAATGGTATTACAAGACTTAAGACATGATGAAATTGTGGAATAGTTTGGGTTGGAAGGGATCTTAAATCTCATCCAGTGTCATCCCTGCCATGGTCAGGGCCACCTTCCACTATCCCAGTTTGCTCCAAGCCTCATCCAACCTGGCCTTGGACACTTCCAGGGATCCAGGGACAGCCACAGCTTCTTTGGGAAATCCATTCCACAGGGAAGAATTCCTTCCCAATATCAGATAAAATCAGAGGAAGATGAACTCCATAGAACTTTTTCTATCTTTCCTCTAGGGCAGTTAAAAATCTCAGTACAAGATTCTCCTCCTGGGGTAGGTAGATGGGTAAATGTCATGCAAACTTTTGTTTGTCCATCCAAACTAAATGACTTGAATGTTTTTTAAGGTTTTGGTGTGCAATATATTATTTTTTTGGCACTCCAACAGTGTAAAACCTGATAATAGCCTGCGTGTAGAGACACAGCCCCTGTTTAGCTGCTGTTATAAGGAAACAAATTGTAATTCTTAATTGAATTCTCCTATGGAACCACCAGCAATATAAATTACAATGTCATTGGAGTAAGAGGGGGGAAAGCCCTTTTTACAAGCCTCAAGATGATAATTTATAAATAAAGTAAAACCAAGAAGCCTTAACGAAAAATCCCTACGGAATCTGACATTAATACCCTTTACTTTTAATCTGATACAATAAATCTTGCAGCCATGTATCCAGAACAGAAATAACAGAAACCAGGCCAAGCTGGAGGAGATATGGGGGAGTTGAAGAGAAACATTCTCTTTCTTTAATTAAAAATATATGGTGATTTTCTGGTATTCCGGAGTCAAAAAGTCATTCCTGCCAAGTTGCTGCCAATCACTTTGCTCCAAAGAGAGGATTTTTGGTTGGATTCTTTGCCTAAAATCTTCCAGATCCACATGTGCTTTGAAATTTCCAATATTCATTTTGTAGAGTTTTTGTTCTGCTGTAATTGCATGAGAATCTCAGGTTTTTCAGCTGCCCCGTGAGCTGCAGTGGTTTAAAAGGAAATCTGAACATTCAATATTAATTATTTTTATAATAATACTGATTTTTGAGAGTTTTTTTTTTTTTTTTTTTTTTTTTTTTTTTTTTTTTTTTAATGTTGCAAGGATACTTCAGAAATTTGTCCAGAGAGTAAATGGTGAGCAAGAGGAGAGAGCAAAGTGTGGTGCCCTGTGACATTTCTCCCAAAGAATTAAGCAATTTTATCCATTTCATGTGTCACACATCAGTGATGGGAACTAGAGAGTTTCGTGATCTCCTCTGGGTATTGCCAGCACTCTACATTCAAAGATATTTATTTAGAAATGAAAAAAAAATAATGGGAAAATCTTATGATTGTGACAAAAATCAGCACACATTTGCCTCTTTATTTGTCTTCTTTGAGGATGTCACTGAGAGTATTGAAATTGGGACTGATTTGCTCCATAGAGATCAGGACCTGGATTTCACTTTTAATTTTTCAGAGTCTGGCAATATTTTGTCCAGCCTTGGTTTTTTTTTTTTTTTTAAAGTCTTAACTTTATTAAAGAGAAATTCTACTTTCTTTTTTTGGGTTTGTCTTTATTTTAGATGGTATGAAAGAGCACAGAGTATGTACAGATCTTCAGAGTATGAAAAAGTAGAGAGTAGGTACAGATTTCCAGGGTAAATGGTATGAAAAAGCACAGGGTAGGTACAGATTTCCAGGGTAAATGGTATGAAAAAACACAGATTTCCAGTCTTTCCAGGTTTGCCAAGGCTTTTTGTGGATAATTTTTAATAACAGCAGCAGAAAAGTGGCAGAGTCTCAAGTCTGCTCCTGAACCAGAGCAAACCGAGAAACCCACAAAATAAACGGTTCCCTTGACTCGTGCCTTCTGGAATGTATAAAAACATCTGACCAAAATCACATTAACTGAAAAATAAATGCTTTTTTTAAAAAAGAGAAATTCCCTTTTTTTTTTTTTTTTTTTTCCAGCAGTGCCAGGGCAAGCATCACCCTCTTGTTGTGCACTGGGCTGGAATTGCCCATGGATCTCAAAAATCATCCCAATCCTTAAACCATGGGCTGTGTCATTGACCCATCCTAAATACTCTGATTTTTAGCTCATCCCAAAATATTTCTCTGGACAACTCATCACCACCTTGTTTCAAATCTATGTGCTGCATCTGATGGTGAATTTTTTTTTTTTTAGTTGTTTTAAAAGCAATAATGTGAAGCTCACTTATGAGGCCTGCATAAAACGCTGTCTAACAACCAAGTACAGTAAATTAAACATGATCCTCATTACATAAATACAATTATATTTATCAGCCTTTTATAACCACACAAAGCATTTACCAGTAAGAGTTATTTTGGAGTAGATAATTCCCAATTAACTTTTACTACTTTATTTTTTGCTAATTTAGTTAGGGTTAATTTTTCAAATAAAATAATAAAAATAAAAAAAACAAAGGAGCTGTATCAAATGGCATCTCTAACTATTACACTGGAGATGAGATATAATTAAAATGTTATGTATATGGAATTGCAGCTGATGGGAACCTCAGCTTAAACTCTTATTTTTTGTCTTTATTTGATTATTGCCTGCTCTGCACAGAGAACATGATTGAATTGCAAAGATGGCTGGGCGCCCACAGTGCCAGGATTTGGAGAGGGAAAGGAAAAGCTTGGAAGGAAAATTACCTGGAAATTCAAACAGGTCAAGGTATGACCTTAAATGTGCTAAAAAACCTTCTCTGATCTTTGGGGTTTTTTTTTGTCTTTGTGGGGTTGAGAATATTGGAATTCCATGGTGGGAATGGCAGTGGGTGTGTAGGTGCCTTTCTGCTCTGGGGGGTTGGTGGAAGTCATGAGTGAATTATTCACCTGTTAACGAATTTATTCACCTGTTAATGAATTTATTGAGCTGTTAATCACCCTTGTTGCTCCACTGCCCAGTTCGTCCCCAAAGCTTGGGATGTTGGCTCCACACCAGGGAATGTCCTCGTGTCTCAGCCCAGCTCAGTGAAGGCTCTGTCTAAAATTGCCACACAAACCCAAATTCCAAATGAGCTGCATCAATTCGGTGAGGGATCCTTTGCAGTTTTCCATGCCCTTTTCAGTTCCTTGTCTTCCCAAGGATAGTGGTGAGTGGCAGAGTCTGTCTTGGAGTAAGGAATACCCAGGGAATCCATTGACACTGTAATTTTGTACTTTTTAACAAAATCCTTCAGAGTAAAAAAGAGACAAGTCCACAAAGCTTTCCTACATTTTGCTTTTCTGGTTTTCACTTTGCCTCGAAACACAAGGCTTAAAAACAGCTGGAAATGGGGCTGTTGGATTTATCCATCAGAATTCTCCTGGACGTATCCTCTGTGTTCATTTCCCTGTCCCTAAAACAGGAATAGTCCAATGTCCTCCCAAAAAATCCCCCCCCTGGCAGGGTTAAACATGCTCAGGGCTGTTTGCCACTGGTGTGGCTTCACAAATTCCAGTTGAGGACTTGGCTCGGGGCTCTGGAGGTGTCTCCACACCCTGAAAAGGAAAGGAAATGTCAGGAAAATGTGATTTTTTCATAAGGAGAGCTGTGCTGGGGACACACGGGGTGTCCTCAAACAGAACCTCTCCCGATTTCATCTGTCACCACCAATTAAAACACAAAAACCAGGTTGGTGATGGTGCTGAGGACAACGAGGTTGGGAAATAAAGGAAATGTGAACTGGGAGCATTGCACAACGCTCAGAGCCAGGAATTAATTCATTCCAGGCGGGAAGGGGGGCTTGGCTGGCGGGAAATATCAGCTCCTTCCGAGGGCGAGGACACTCACAGCCCCACTCCACTGTTCATTACTTTGGATGTGTCACATTTGCCAGGGTGACAAGATGTATTACGGGCGAGGAGTTTTGCAGATGGGGAGAAAATATCTGTGGAAGTTGTTTATTTGATTTTTTTAAAATGTTTTTATTTTATTTTATTTTATTTTTTTTTTCCCTCCTTTTTCTGCGCTACCCTGTCCAACCTTGGGATAATGGAATTATTTTATGCCTTTTGCACCATCATCAGGCTTTGGATGGCTGCACAAAGGCCACTGGCAACAGAATAAGATGGCTGTAAAAAAATGCAAAAAATTGGGATGGGGGAGAAAAAAAAAAAAAAAAAAAAGGTACATCCAATAACTTGCCCTTAAATTTAAAAGGAACTAAATGAGGAACTTCTGGACAATTTATCTTGCTGTTTACAGATAACAAGTCACTTTGTTTTTATGTGCTCAGTCTAGTATTCCATAATTTATTTGAAAGAAGATGAGAAATAATGTAGATAAATGATGAAGTGTCAGGGTCTGACGCTCTTAAATGAAGCTATTATGGTCAAAGAGAAAACGTAAAACCTGCGGCTCATTATGAGAGCGTTCTACTTGTCAGTTAAGTGAAAAGGCCTGGAATGATTTCCAGTTTATTTGTCATTGCAGTTATTAAAGCTGTCTTTTTGGTGCCATGAAAATGAATTGAAGACTTTATTCGAAGTAAATTTGTACTAAAGCTTTCAGATGTATCTTATGTGAGTTCAGTGAGGCAAGAAAACAGCTTAAAAGCTGAAATATTACAAGAAGGCAACTACTGAAGTCCTGAAATGCGCAGGAATATAAAGTCTGAGGAAGTTACACAAATAAATGAAGTATCTTGTCTCTTGGGAAATAAAGCTTGCTTTGACTATATTGTACACTTAGACAAAGAAATCAGCCCTTGTTAGTGGCAGCAAAATATTGTCTTTCACAGCCTCGCGCTTGGTGCTTACTTTTATATCAGGCTATTAATTTTGGGACCAGATTATCAGAGAAGTGGGGATTGTGTGTTCCAGAGCACCTTCAGAAATGCAGTCTGTGAGTCAAAGAGGAGATGTGGCATCATCCACGGCAGGATGAGGCTTTTTATGGTCATCCTTCGTGGTGAGGCTCTGTGATCTCAGGGGTCTTTTCACACCCTGATGATGCTCTGGTCCCAACATGGTTCAAGAGCTGACAAAATCAGAGATAACAGGGTTGGGGACACCCACCCAAAGGGGTCCCTCTCTTTAACTGAACAATCAAAGCATCACATCTGACTGCACGGGATGGGAGATGCCAGTGACATTTTTATTCCCCTGGAAACAGCCTTAAAATGCTTGAACCTTGTGCAGCTGGAGGGTCACAGTGAAATGTTAGGCTGAAATCCAGCCAGCCCTGCCACTGAGGTGGTCACTGACACTCCTTTTATTGCCATCTCCTCTTAAGATCATTCCTGCTGAACTGTAAATCCCCAATTTACGTGGAGACGATTGATAGGTTTATTTTATTTCGTTCTGTTCCTCTGGATTTCCATTCCAGCAGTCGTGTTCCCCACTACTGCTTCATATTTGCCAAGACAAATTAATGCACTTCTACTGGGCTTGGACTGTCCAAAAGGAAATGAAGAGTCTTTTTTTATTTGAAATTGAAAGCTGTAGGAGCACTAAACTGAATGCTTAACTCCAAGCTCCAGCAGTCTTAGAGCAGTATGGTTGACACTTTATTGCAGATATTACAAATGTTATGACATATCTTCAGGGTCAAGTTAAAAACAAAAAGGGTTCCACGTTCTCATCAGAAGTAATCTGTCAGTTTTGTCATCAGATATTATAGCAGCCCTCAGTCGCAGTGTCACAGTCGAGGGTTTATCAGGCTCGGTGGTAGATGTGTACATACTCTGATTTCCAGGGGTTTATATCTGCAATAAAAATTCCCTCCAGGCTAAAACTTGGCATTCATAGCCCAAAGGGATTTTTTTAATTAAAAAAAAAAAAAGTATCAGTGAAGGTTTTTCTTGAACGATAAGAGCGCACAAAAACCCCAAATCTATTCTGCATTTTAAAAATACTTTAAATCTTTTAAACTGGCAGGCTTCAAATATTTAAGCAGCCAACTCTCTTTACATAAGAGACCATTAAAAAGGACATCCCAGGAAGGGGATAGGTGGCGGAGCAGACAAGTGCTTTGTGCTCATCACCACTTTAAGTGTTGAGCATTTGATGAGATGTATAATTAGCCACACATTTCTAAAGCTCTCGGTGTCTCTCTCCATTTGAAACTGTGCATGAGGGAATTAGGATGTCTGAGGCACAAATATAAATCACTCCTTCCTCGCCACCCCCTGACAGGGTCCTGCAGGACGGGGCTGATACGGCGTAAGCTGCTCGGATCAAGGCAGCCCCTCTGACACCCGCGGCACAACTGCTCCCTGGAGGAGCATTTCCTGCAGCTTTCCTTCTCTTCCCTTGGTGGGAGCCACCAAAATATTCCAAGCAGGGCAGGGAAAATCATATAAACTGAAATGCCCATGAAAATTTTATTTAAGATCATTGACCAGGAATGTTTGTTTATTTCTCGGTGGAGTTGTGGGGTTTCTCTTTGAAAAATTAAGAGCACAAATTAGATATTTGTGCTAAAATGTGATGGAACAACATCTCTTATCCCTTTAAAAAGTCCATTTTTACTCAAGGAGTGGTGAAATCCTGGCACAGGTTCCCTGAGAGTGGCCAAGGCCACTCTGGAGCACCTTGGGATAGTGGAAGGTGTCCCAGCCCATGGCAAGGGGTGGAATGGGATGGGCTTTAACCTTCCACCCAAACCATTCTGGTTTTCCATGATTTAAGCCTTCACTTGGATCCCAAGCCCAGATTTTCTGTGCAAATGCTTTGTGTGACAGAGTGTTACGTGCTGCAGGTCCCACCTGGTTTTATTTATAACCTGTGGCTCAGGGACAGGGATAACAAACAGGGTGTGCTGAAGAGTCACCAGGGTTCCCCATAAAATCCCAGTAAAGCAGAAGAGAACAAGCTCTGCTGTGTGGCAGGAAAGAGGAGAACATGGCTGTGGTTTCATGTTTTCAGCTTTTATGTTGTAATTCGATTTCCCAAGGGGAAAATGAAGGAATGCAAAGAAATAAAACCAGCCCTGGGCAGGTTCACTGCCATGTCCAGGGGGAAATTGTCCTCAAAGGAACCTGCTCATGCTCCTTTAGTGCTCTTGTGGAGGCACTGAAAAAATTTTCCATTGGAAAATTGAAAGGACTTCTAAGATGCTTCTTATTCTCCCTCATTTGGGGGAGGTTTATTGCATATTTTTATTTTTTATTAATTTATTTATGTCTGATGGTCGTTAACCTCCTCCATAAATTGGGTTTATCCCTGTCCAGAATCCCAGGAGCCTTTGTGGGCTTTGGATGTGGGTGAGGGTAGTTTGGTATATTTTCACTAACCACTGTAACTTATTTCCTACCTGTCCTGTGGCACAAATTCCCCAAATTTTGAGTGACAGCTGCCTACTTACTGCTATTGGATCCCTGGAAACACCAAATATTCCCCAAATCTTCCGGATCAATCAGACCAAGACTGATAATGCCAGGTTTGATGCCCTGTACTGGGCCATGAGACTGATGAGATGGAAGAAAGAAGAATTGTCTCCAGGGAAGCAAATGGTTTCAGTAAAGGGCCATAAATGCAAATTTAAGCACTCTTTTTAGTAATGCTGGTCTATTATTACAGCCTAAAGGAAGTTCATTTAATTAATAATTAAGCTCTTCAAGTTACTCTTAGCATGAATTTCAGTGTCAGGAATTGCCAGGAATTTGTTTTACAATGTGGCTGCGAGGGAGGAGAAGTGACAGCAGCACAAAAAAAAAGTGAAAGTTTTGCCAAAATCATGCACCAAAAGAAGCCCAGAGTAATATGCCAAAAATACCAAAGTCACACACAAAAAAATACCAAAATCCTGTGTTTTGGCAAGTGTCAGAAACTCCAGTGTGCTGATTAAAGACAGAGAGAAAAGTCAAAGTACACGTTGAAAAATCTGGTATCAAACAGCCACTACAGTTTCTTTTTGCTTTAATGGGACGACAGAGAGGTGAAAATTATATTTCAGAGGAATTCTCTGCCTGCCAAACTCCTGACAGCTCCAGGTGATCTTTGGCAGGCTCTCCAATCCCACAAATTCCATGAGTTGCAATGAGAATTACAACCCTGTTCCCAGCTCCTCCCTGCCCAGTGGGTGCCACCAATGGAATGTTCTGGACGAGCATCCTGGAGAGCGCTGGGATCCACCTGGGGCACTGCCTCCCTCTGAAACTGGGTTTCCCTGTGCTCTGGGCAAAGTTTATCCCCTTCCTGTTGCTTTTTCCGAGCTGTAGTGGTGATGGTTTTCCCACTGGGAATATTGGGATCATAACCCACAGAAGCATCAATGAAGTGCCTTGGATTTTCTGCTACAGAAATGCAAAATTCTGTTGATTTTTTTCTTTTCCTTGGATTTTCTTTTCTTCTTACAACAATTTAAATTATTAGGAATGGCTTGGTGGGTTGTGGCCTGTTTTCTCCATGTTCCTGTTTTCTCCTCCTGAGTTATCTGAGGGTTGTGGCTCACAACTTTATTGAGTTTTCTCTTTAATCCCTGATTTAACTTGGCTCAAAATCTCTCTGTTTATTTACCCCACATGACTCACAGAGCAATTCTGTCTCACATCTCTGTGTAGGGGTAAAAAGTTGTGTCTCCAGAGTGCAAAAAGGAAAAAGACATTAATTCAATTATTAATTAAAACGTATTAATTTCTGAGGCTGATTGGTTTCTACCCACCTGGGTGAATATTTTGGAGCATAAATGTAATGCTAGTGTTGAGGAAAAATAGTCACATATTCTATAATTCACAGTAATTAATTAATTATCGTACATTTTTTATTATTGCTATAAAAATAAGCTCAGAAAGATTAATAAAATTTCTGTTTTACAGGCTTTTTTTGCTGTGAAAATCTGGGTTTGGTGAGCTGAGCACCAACCCTTGCTGCTGTTCTCTCTGATTGATCCAAGGAATGGAAGATTTGGGCTGAGTTCTCATGAGCTGTGAGACCATGAACAATCTGACTGCACAAAATTAACAACCCACATGCTCGGGGTCAGGGTCAAGGAGAGTTTTTTATTTTATTCCATGATGTCATCAGAGAAGGGACATAACAAGTTGTTTTTTATTTTTTGTTTTGAGCCCACATAGGTGAATAAAAGCAGAATAGAAGCAAAGTTGTACAAGAGGAAAATGATCCAATAATTCAGAACGATCCAGTAATTCAGAATGATCTCCAATGATTCAGAATAAAGGAATAAAAATATGAGTAGAATCACAGAATATCCTGAGTTGGAAGGGACTCTTAAGGATCATGGAAGTCCAACTTCTGGCCCTGCACAAGAATTCCACCAACAATAAGTCCTAATAATTCTAATAAATTGTGATCGCATAATTTTGAGGGGTTTCCTACCAAAAAACTCAAGACAACTCTCTATTAGACGTTCCTTAGTGTTGGCTTTTTTTGGGAGGCTTTGAACACTGTGGGATGGTTTTTTGGGAAGGGTGAAGAAGCTGCTCCTTCCCAGAATTATCTCCTCTGTCCGGTCTTTCTCAGACACCCCTTCTGGTCCAGGCCACCAATTCTATTGCCTGAGTGCAGCAGGCATCCTTCAAAAAGGAAAAGTGTTATTTAAGAATTTCTTACCTTTAAAAGCTTGAAACTTCCTTCTCTACAGCCTTTCTTAGCACTGAAAAAGTAATCTGTGAAATGGGCAGTGTAGTGTCTGTGAAGTGTTTTTAGGATGTAAAATAAAATAATTTTTTAGAAGTTTGGATAAAATAAAATTTGAAGTTAATTTTCCAGGCAAAATTTAAAGACAGGACACATTTTAAATTTTGTTTTTTTTATGGCAGCATTTCTGTGGAGAAGAGGATTTGCATTGTGCAAAAATGCAGATAACATTGTGAAGCAGGTAAAGGATCTAATTAATGATTTCATGTGAAAATTATTTGTTATTTCAGTACTCTGAGTGGAGCCTTAGTGGTGCTGGCTGCCCTAAAAAATGCCAAATTAATGGGGTGAACCCCAGTTAAAAAAAAAAAGATCCAGAGGCGTCCAATGTTGCTGTTGGACACGAAAGACTCCAAATAACTCAGAAGGCAAAAGTTATAGAAAAAAAGGCTCTTCATCGCCTAATCCTTACTATGTTTTATAAGGTGTTCTGACACAGAATTAACATGATTGGTGAACAGGAACGACACCTCTCTAATGCTGTTGGTTAAACTACAAAACCAGAAAACGCCACCTGGATGAAGATTGTTTTGAGAAAGGATGGTTGTTTACCAAGGTTGTTCTGCAAAAAACTTTCTTGAGAGAAAGAAAACTTTGAGAGAAACTTGTCCTTGGGAAAATGTTAGCAGCTGCTAAGCAGGCTAAAACCTCTCAGGTCCACAGTCCAACTCACATTGATGGGAAGGAGCAAACGATAAAAATCTGTGACATTTGACTGTTGCTGATTTATCTCCAATTCAGGCCACTTAACTTAACTTAACTTAACTTAACCACAGCCGGAGTATTTGCTCAAGCCCCGAGCTGACAAGAACAGAGCACCGGCCCGTTATTCCTGCTGGAGAGAGTCAGGGGGTTGGAGCCATCCATCCATCCTGCAATTCCTTGAATTCCCAGAGCTTTTTTTCAGGCGGCTTCCTCAAGGACAGCGCTGGCGTTCTCTGGCGCGGCGGTGACAGATGGGATACAACGTGTCATGTGATGGATAACGCCGGAGCCACGGCGCTTAATCCTTCTAAATACTAATAGCAGCATTATCATAGAGATTTATGAGAATGTCAGTTCCAAGTTCCCGGTTCCCATTCATGGGTTTTTTAAAAACTTCAGCTGCAAAAAACACGCATCCATCCCATTAATTCTAATTATCATGGTTCATCTTCTCAGCGGTTTTGTACTCCGGAACCTTTCAGTGCAAATTAACGTACCAAAAAAGTGTATTAATTAATATTTGTAGCTTTTAATTTCTGCGAGAGTGTTGTCTGGAAGCAGCTGGCAGTACAGGGCCACTGCTATTGAATCTTTGCCAAACAAGTGCAGATGTAATTTTGTTATCTCTTGCTTAGTCATTTACGCAAATTAATTTGAACAATTAGCCTTTTACTGGTCCTTCATGAATCATGCAAAAGGGACCTGCCAAAAAATTGCTACTTGACAGAAAAGAATTGGTTAACGTTGTAAATCTTCCAAAAAAAGGTATTACCGTGTTTGGGATAAAGGAGAGCTTCAGGAACAATCTTAGTGGTTTTATTTTTCTTTTGTGTGCCTTATCTATTCCACTTATTGCTGGGGGAAAAAAAAATTCTGAAAGAAGTGTGAGCAGAAGAAATTTGGGAACTTTTGGATGAATACCAAAAAAAAAGTGAAGTTCATTGCCTGGATGTTGCCTTGACTTCACTGCTTGCAGAGCTGTGCTGATGTTCTACAGAGAGGAGGTCGCTGCTGAGGTCACTCCAAAAAGAACAGATTTACTCGTTGTTTGAAAAAAACCTCACCCAAATCCTTCATTTCTTTGGCCATCAGTGTAAAGGAAGTCTATTACCTCATGCAAATACCTCTCCTCTAAGTAAAAGACGCTTCCACTTAAGAGCTCAAACTTTTATTTGACTAATGTGAAGAATCTCAACTCTTCTGTAAAGGCTGAGTGTGTATGACAGGAAACTCAGAGGTTTCATTCTTCTTTTCTTAAATATCAAACTGATTTTTCACCAGATAATCAAACTTACCAACAGATACTCCCATCCAGAGACCCTGAGTAGGGCTGCCAATGGAAATCTGTCTCAGTTGCTGTTGTTGTAAACACCCTCTTTAATTTTTTTCCTCAATATTTTTACATTTATCCTTTCAGTTTAAATTGTATTGCACAAATCTGAGCTTAGTGATGGATATTCCTAATTTGCAGCCAAGTTAATTGTTACCTGTCCCTCTGCTTTCACTGCCGAGACAGTTCTTGCAATTTTGGAAGGTATGTGCTGCAATGTTCTCTAGGTGGATTAAATAGAATTAATGGTCAGTTGTATCCAAAACTGTATAGCCAATATAATAATATATAGATATATAAATAATGATAATGCCGATATATTTGAATAAATTATTACAATTTTATCTATCTCATCACCCATCTCAACAGGATGTTGATTCTTCAGAACAGGTAAAGTTTTTCTTGGGGCAGTAACAGGACTATCCCATTTTGCCTGAAATTTTGACTGCAGCTATGAAAACAACTTCAGAATTAAATTTATTTTTTTTTTTGTGGCAATCACACTGGAGCTCAAATGAGCACTGACTCTTCATTATCCGAGCCAGGCAGCCCCATGCAAATTCCATCACTCCGGCAGGGTAAGGTAGGGGTCCCTTTCCCTCTAATTGTTCTTTCCAAGCTGCGATTTCACAGCCTGTATTGTTATTTCCATTTGTCCATTTGATTGTGGAGAGAAGAGACCAGATGTTGTGTGACAAATCATAGCTATTTGCAATCTGTCGGAATTCTCTACAAAATTGTACCGGGGATCATTTCCCGATAACCGATCCTGCAATCGCTGGTGCACGTGCATCACTCGGAGCACGAGATGTCCCATTGAAGGCCGTGGATCCATTCATGTGCCTCAATTAAAACACCCACCACGGGCATTTGTTGGGGATGTTTGTGGTGGGAAATCCGCGGATATTTGGAGCTCGATTCGCCGTCGCGTCAATTTCCAATTTCATCAAACTCCGCGTTGTTGTTACACTGTAAAACTCGAAATCAGCTCGTGGTTTTTTATTATAATTAGGGTACGTAGGGCTCAAAAATTTGGCTGGAGTTTATCCCGCTGCAGAACGATCCAATTTTGTTTGCTAAATCGTAATTCCCAACAAATAGCTCCTTCAGGAAAGTGCATCCAGCCCGGCCCTGTTATCCATCTGTTTTTAGGGGCCGTGGCTAATCAGAGAAGTGGTCTCTCACTGCCACACTGAGAAGAATGAAGTTAGTTCCTCTGTAATTGAAAGTATCGGGAGTAAACTTGGCTGGAGCTTGATTAATGGTATATTAAAATCAGAGTCTTCGTGGTGAGTGCTGGATAAGGAGTTTTGGGCAAATTACTTGGTTACTGGGAAACCTTTAAATTTTAATCATGGAGGCACTTCAGCATCATTAGGAACTGAAAAAGACAATGGGCACTGGGAGGAAGTTATGTGAATTGATGTGCTTTTCAATCTCTTCTTCTGTGGGGCTGTTGAGTGATGCATGGGCTGCAATCGAGGGTCCTCTTGCTCCCCATGCCCCTGATTGCTGTTGTTATAATTTAGTGTTATCCAGTTCTTTATGATCATGGAAATCAGATGAGTTACTTGCAAAAGATGGAAGGTTTTAGCATAAGAAAATGTGGTTTAAGAGCCTGGATTGTCTCTGCAGTTTGTCTGGATTTGAGGGGAAGCTGCACCCTGTGTTTAGGACGAGTGGAAATAGCAAAATAGGCTCTTTAACACACATTTATTGTTTAATGTGATAATAATACAAATCTCAAACCTACATTTACACCTCACTTTGAGATCTGTTCTTGTCTAGAGAGCATGTGCATGTCTGTGCCATGTATGGGCTCATGTGTGTGGTACCTGGGATTATCTATATTTATCTAGAGATAATATATTTGTTATCTATATCTCTTATCTATATTCATTACCTGTATATTTATCTCTATTCACAGAGAGATGAGCTGCTGCAATAGAACTTTGTGAGGATCCATGTGGGATGTAAACCTCTCTCCTGGCTGACAGATCCAGTTCAAAGAGTGACAATAAATCTGGTGCACTCAAGCCCTTCACATCTTTTGGTCCTACCTGGGATTTTGGAGTAACTCTAATCTCATTAGAGTCAGGATCTCATTTCCAATGTCAAGGAATAGACAAGGAATACTCAACATACCCAATGTGACAGCCAGGGCTACAAAATTCCCCAGCTTTTCCAGGGAAGTATACAATGGAATTTGGTTTATAAAGTGACCACAGTAATTTAAAATCATTTGTTTGCTTCCACTACCAAAATAAAACCTTTCTCCATCCTAAAGATGTCCTTTAGACATAATCTGAATTTATCTGTAGCCAGTTCATGTTTGCACCAACCTTGCCTAGTGATTTAAACTAGTTTTAGCCAACTCTTCATTCATTTTACTGGCCTAAATAAATGACTTTGTTTAATTCTCATCACTTAAGAGAGGTTGGACTTTGCCTCTAGTATCCCTTTTCCATATTTTGATGAATTTTCCTTCTGCCTGTGAACAGTCTGCAGCACTAGGCTGCCCCAACATGGTGCTTGTAGAATAGTGGGAATATTCTCTTATTTTTAATAAAAATATCATTCCCTCCCCATCATAAGATGCACCCACCATTTGTGCTCATGGGGCTGTTCCATCAGAGATTCATATTCAGCATATCATGAAATCTTTGCCTTCTTCTTCCATTTCCAAAAACAACTTCAAAAATACTAATTATTCATCCCTGAATTCCTGAACTGGAAGTTTTGTGCTGCTAAATGTTACCCTGTGTCTGTCATTGAAGTCCCCAGATCATTTCATTTACCTGTCGTCCAAAATTCCTTGGGGGTCGGCACTGCCTTCCAAATTCATGTCAGGAAAAACAATGTAATTGGTGTAGTCACATCCTCTGTCAAATTAATGACCAAAATTGTTAAACAGGATCAGTTCTGACACCTGGGCAATGTAGGATTAGCAGTGGTTTGTCCAAAGTCACTTTGGAGTGCTGTGAAGGAAAAGGTCTAAATCCCATTGTGTTCTCCAGAAGAACATCCATTTGCTTTCTAAAGGGAAAATATGTAGTAGGAGATTTTAGGCTGGGAAAAATGGATTATTTCCAACAAAGACAGAACCTGCTGCAACAAAATATTTGCAGAAGAAGAAACTTCATTTTTGCAATATTTGCACCAGTTTTTATTGGAGAAGCTGGTTGGGAATGATCCCTGTTCATATGGGATGCAGGAATCCCAAATCCAACCTGTTTGCCATAAAAAGGCACAACAACCATCCACAAGGAGATCATTCCCTGGGAATATCCCATTCACCCATTTCACTGAGTTTCTTGTTGATGCAGATTAGAAACACTTTTAAAATAAAAGGAATTTTCATGTAGGAAGATACCATTTTCCATCCAAAATAGCCACAGGCTGGAATTCTTGCCACAGAAGACAAACTTCCAGACCAAAATGTGAGAGAAAGAGACATATCCGGGGATGGTGAGCTGTGCTTTTTTATTTTTCTTCTTCTTTTAATCGATAATAGGAATGGAGAAGAGTAGAACAAGTCCTAAGGGGGTTGTGGATTTAATGGAAGGGGATGAAGTTGTTGAGGGAACACGTTGTTTATTGAATTTCCTCATACAGATGTTTATTGTATGATTTATGGTGACTTAAGGTTATTGTGTGCCCCTTTTTAATTTGTTGTGTAATGATTGTGCACATGTGTACAACCAATTAATATATCCAGAACAGATAAAAACACTGGGAGAAGCCCCTCTGATCAACCAATTTACCTTTGCTTACAGTGCAAGACTGAAATTTCACCTGTATCAGGTCACTCCATGCCTCTAGATCTATAGAATTTGGCAATATGGTACATGCAGGACAGATTTCACAAATATTTTTGAAGTTCAGGATTCACTGGGTCGTTTACAGGGAGTTTTGGATTTCACCCACCTCATTTTGTGTTTGCACAGCCCAGTGGTGAAGCTGAAAACCGGAGACAAACCTGAGGCCTCTAAAAATGCCGGGCTTATCTAATGTAGTTTAGGTTTGCCTTATCAGCCTTGCAGAAGAGGAGTGTCTGTGGGACAGGCAGACACTACAGGGTTATTTATCAGCTTCAAAATGTTCATAAAGATGTCTGAGAAGTTGAAAAGAGAGTCTGTGCTGAGGGGCTGCTCAGCAGCTGCAGGAGGGGCTGGAGTTCTGTCTGGTGGGAAGGATGGGAATCAAGGGCCAGTCCATGGCATTACATGGTGTCACTTCCCAAAGCCAGCTCTTTTTTATATAATTATGACAATTCAGAGCTCTCTCTTCCATTTTTCCATTTTTTTTTATTCCCCCCTTCCCCTCCCCTTTCTTTTCCCCCTTTTTTTCTCTTTTCCCCCTGCTTTTCTCCCTTCCCTTCCCTTCCCTTCCCTTCCTTTCCCTTCCCTTCCCTTCCCTTCCCTTCCCTTCCCTTCCCTTCCCTTCCCTTCCCTTCCCTTCCCTTCCCTTCCCTTCCCTTCCCTTCCCTTCCCTTCCCTTCCCTTCCCTTCCCTTCCCTTCCCTTCCCTTCCCTTCCCTTCCCTTCCCTTCCCTTCCCTTCCCTTCCCTTCCCTTCCCTTCCCTTCCCTTCCCTTCCCTTCCCTTCCCTTCCCTTCCCTTCCCTTCCCTTCCCTTCCCTTCCCTTCCCTTCCCTTCCCTTCCCTTCCCTTCCCTTCCCTTCCCTTCCCTTCCCTCCCCTCCCCTCCCCTCCCCTCCCCTCCCCTCCCCTCCCCTCCCCTCCCCTCCCCTCCCTTCCCCTCCCCTCCCCTTTTTTCTTATCTCCCTCTTCATTATTATTATTATTAATAAAATTATTATAATAATTGTTTTAAATTATTAATCTGGTCCTATCTAACCCACAGGTTTCTCTAATTTTCCTCCCCATCCCATGGGAAGAGGAAGGCAGCAAGCGGCTGTGTGGGATTTATTTTCTGGCTGAGGTTAAACCATGACAATATCTCTCAATTTCTTTGTCTTCCTTTGTCACCACATCACTGGAAGACGAGAGAAATCAGGGGGAAAAAAAAAAATTGATTAAAGATCCATCACAAATTAATGAACAAAAGTGCAATCCTGGCACTTCATGCCAGAACGGAACATTTTAAGAAATCACGAAGTGAGACATAAAAACACTAGAAAAGTTTGGATTGGGGCATAAAAACTCTTTGGAAAGGCTGTGTGCTAATCAACAGCAAATGTAAGAATCCCTCGGGCTGAAAGGGCAGTGAGTGACTGTATTTGTTATATTGGAGGTTTTCAATCAGCATTTTCAGAACGTGGTTTCCCATTATGATAATGGGATTAATTATCGCCATGAGAACGAGTGGTAGTGGCACTTTGAACTGTGTTTGTCACCACACCACAAGGGCTGTTGGTTGTTTTCACATTCCCAGGACATGGAGAGCTGCTGGATTTGGATTGGGAAAGGGCCCAGCTGGGCAGGAGGTGTCAGAGGAGGACAAACATCAACAGCCTCCTCACCTGCCTGCATTGGGATATCACCTGGAAAATAACTGGAATTAGTCCTTGGGATTAACGTCCAACTGCAGCAAATTGTGGGTTCGCTTTCTAAGAACTAATATTGTCACAACAGCCAAACTTCCAAAATTTATAGAGCTGTTATCAAATTTAGGAAGTTTGTTTCAGCCCATGCTGGAGAGGGAGCATAAAGCAGAGTGGTGGGGAAAACGAGGAAAGGGAGGAATAAATCCATGAATCCCAGAACATTTTTCTGCAGCAGAAGTGTGGGGTGACTGGCAGAGCAAAACACTGAAAATATTGGGGATTTTCCACTTGTGAGCTGTGCCCAATGAGAATTTCAGGGAAATATTTAATCAGAAAATGAAAATATATCGAGATATAATGAGAGTTACTGGGAATTGGAATGGCTTTAGCATGGGGTATCCAGATTTACAACCAGACTGTTCCTAAGTCAAAGCAAGGATAATTCTAAAAAAAATGAAACTTCTGATTCTCCTGCATACACTTGATAAATTTGTTGACAAAAAAACTACTTGGAATTTTTTTTTCAATGAAGTTTCAACATTTATCTGCTGCTTATATGACTTCCAGAAGCTGTTATTTTTATTTTTTTTTTTTTCTGAAGGCCTCACTATTTGTTGCAATCTGTTTTCATATGAATGGTTACCCATGTGGAAGAATACTTTTTCCTTGTAATTAAATTAATTCAGGGGACATGGAAAAGCAGCTCCTGGTGCTCTTTAGCTTCTCTTACTTTAGTAACTAATTAATGTACAGCTGACACACACGTACTCAGCTTTCATAATGTTATCTGATTAATAAGCAATAACCACCTCAGTAAATCAAAATTAAATGCCTACTTATGGCAGTGAGTTTAGAACACTCCTGCCTAGAGACTTTCCATTGATTGATTCATTAAATATTTCATTGACAGATGAAAAAGAAGAGGAAAAAAAAAAAAAATTCCTCCTGAGCACTTTTGCCTTTTGTTTTATAGGGGAAGTTTTATACCATTGGTTCACTGAAGAAGTTCTGCAAAGGGTCTTGGGTGGCTGAAAAACCAGATGAGAGCAGGGGTGGGTTGTGCTCCAGGCAGTGCTGGAGAGGGAAAAAGGGATCCCAGAGCAATAAATCACTCCCTGAATTTATGAGTCCATTTTGTGGATAATTAGTGCCCTGCTGGAACTACCAAAATCCTGCTGGTGGTTTCATTGAAGGTACTGGAAGCTTGATAAATGGTGAAGGAATGAAACAGAAACTCCAAGAAGTTGGAAAAAGAGAGGGGTATCAAAGGAAAATACCTCTGGGGGAGAAATTGAAGCACTTAATTCCCAACAAAATTCACTAAATCCTACTTTCCCCATGGATTTCCCAGTCAGTAGCATCAAAAAGAGATGAAAACCTTTGGTTTTTGGTCACTCAGGAAAGTTCAGGAGAGGCAGCAGTTTTCAAATTATTCTTTTTAGGGGGAAGCTTTCCCTTCCACCTACACCAGACTATTCTGGCTATTTTGTGATGCTCAATAAAAAAATGAAATTGCAATTTAACAATTATGTTTTTCTCTGGTGCAAACAAACCAGTCCCAGGTGTGAGAGATGCATATTCAGAATTATATTACTATTTTTTACAACCACATTTCTCACAAATTTGCAGATTTATGGCGAGCTTCACCACTTAAGAATCAAATTTGTTGCTCCAAGATTTTTCACCAGTTCCCATTCTGATTTTTTGGACATTTTATACTCATTAAGTTGTGCCAAGTGTTTATTACACTAAGATACCTTGAGCGATGAAGGCCAAATGCGCAGCAGGATCAGTTTGAGGAGCTGTAAGTTTGTGAAGGAATGTGTGGGATTGGGAAGGCAGAGGGTTAATATTATATCTTACTTCAGGAATAGAAATGATTTTTGACAGAAAATGAGGAGTAATTACGTGATAAACAATATTTCTTTTCCTTTCAAATGTAACAAGTTAGAAAAAAATTTGATTTTTTTTCTTTTTATTTTGTTGGTTTGGTTTTTAGTGTTTCTATGACTTGGCACTTATTTACAGCCTGCTTTCTATCTTTAATTTTTTTTAACCTGATGTTGAAGGGGATTCATTATGAAATAGAATAAAATTGGCGAAATAGAATATGCAAATTGCATTTCAGTTCATGGTGAGCCTCTGCCTGGGGTAAACTTTTGTATAAAAAGATGTTTTCGCTCTGATCTTCTCCACTAAGGAGGTTTTGGCTGTAAAAAAAGCTGCTCTACGGACCAGAACCTAACACAATGATTATTATTTTTTTTTTTTTAAAACTTTACAGCGAAACTTCATCTTTTTGTCGCTGCGTTACCCTGAAAAACATAAAGATACATCTTCGTTTTCCTTTAAACTCCCTCTCCCAGCCATTCCTTTCTAACTCATCCCTATAATAGTCCGTTCCGAGCAACGCCAAGTGACAGCAAAACCTATGAGGGTTTTCAAATTCAATAACCAGGCCTGGAAAGGAGGCATCCCTCATCTCAGCCTCAGCTGAGTAACTGCAGATCCTTAACATTACCCTCTACACTGGAGGTCCTCGGGGCCATCAATCTGCTGGAAATGCGCTGACAGCTCCGAGCGGTTCCGCCGAGTCTGAGCCGCTCCAGGAGCTCTGAGATCACCGCCCCAGCCGTGAGTGACGAGCTCAGGGGTGAGGATTCTGCCCCTGCAGCTCTGAGCACACGTGTTGGGCAGCTCTGGGCACGTGTGAGAGAGCCAGGGAGGGAATGGAAAGGTTTTTTGGTGTTTCTCGTCTTCTGGGGAAAGGATGGGCGGGAGGAGGAAATTGAGAATGTATTGCGCTCGATGTGAGGGAAATGGGAATGGTTTTTAAGGGTTTGTGGTGATGTCTTGGGAAGGCTGACCTGGAACAGAGACTGGACAGAGCTGGAGAATAAAGTAGGGATTTATTGAAAGGCTTCCAGGATCCATCTTGGGCAGGACAGGGCCTGACCAGGGCTACACCCAAGGTGGACTGAGAATGATCACAAAATGGACCCAAAATGGTCACAAAATGGCTGAATGATCACAAGATCTGACATTTTTATAAGTTTTGTTTCATTTGCATATTGAGCCTTAATTGTTCAATTATATCTTCAGGTTGTGAGGTCTCATCCTTCTTGTTCTCTCTTCAACCCTCTTGTTCCTGCTGCTGGGCCTGACACTTGTGCTCGTTGTCCTTGGTCTTCTGCAGGAAAAGGATTTGTTTTGTGTCCCTGCTGTGTGCAGAGCTGAGTGACACTGACTGTGAGCTCAGAGCTGCAGCCCTGGGCTCCACAGAACCTGAAATACATGGAAGCTGAAACTTAAGGCATCAGTAGGGTATAACTGAGATTCAAATCTGGGTGTCCTCTACCTCATCCTCCTACACCCCCAAAACACCTCTCTGCAGTCTCATTTTCCTGATGTGGAAATCCCAGGATCGTTGAGGTTGGAAAAGACCTGCAAGGTCGTTGAGTCCAAGCTGTGCCCAATCCCCACCTTGTCCCCAGCCCAGAGCTTTGAGTGCTAAATCCAGGAATTCCTTGGACACCTCCAGGGATGGGGACTCCAAATATCCCTGGGCAGCTCTTTCCAATGTTTAACAAATCTTTCCTTGTAGAAATTCCTTCTGGAGGTGGTTTGAAACAATTGCTCCGTGGGTTGTCTCTGGGTCTTGCACAGGCCAAAACTGAGCTGTGTATCCTCAGCTCAGCAGGACCTTTCCTCTGTCACCTCTGCCTTTCCCTTCCTCCTGAGCAGCTTTCTGCCCAGCTCACAGACCACCTGCAAAGACACGGGAATTATTTTTGAATCCAATTTTCGTATTATTAAAAAGAAGTTTCCCTATTTTTCAGTTTGGACAATCTCTCTTCGTTGTTGTCTCTAAATTAGTTTTTAACCATGTGCGTAGTAATTGGAACAATGATACAATTGTTGCAATAACTTATAACAATGTTACAATAATTTCCTCATATAACATTTCTATTTTTAACTACGCCAAAGGAAGTTGAGTACACACAGTAGGGAGATTATGTGAATGTATTCTGATTGTTGATGTCTCCCATTTATTCCTGGACCTGATGAATGTTTCCCTTGCAAAAATGTGAAGGGAGTGCATCTTGACTTTTCTCACAGTACAGACTAAAGCCAGGAGTTTAAGGCTCTGTGAACCAGTTAAATACCCAGACAGCATCAAAATATACTGGGAATTGGGTCTTCAAACCCCTTCAGCTACGTTCTTCTGCCTGAAGAATTCCACCACAAACCAATAATTTCTGCCGCGTAGGAATAATTACCTGAACCCCCGTATCTTCAGCCTGAAGAAATTCCACCACAAACCAATAATTTCTAGCCTGCGGTAGGGAATAATTACTGTGATAACCTACAGAGACTTTCCCTTTTCCCCCCTTTCCTTTCCTTCCTTTCCTTTCTCCTTTCCTTTCCTTTCCTTCCTTTCTTCCTTTCCTTTCCTTTCTTTCCTTTCCTTTCCTTTCCTTTCCTTTCCTTTCCTTTCCTTTCCTTTCCTTTCCTTTCCTTTCCTTTCCTTTCCTTTCCTTTCCTTTCCTTTCCTTTCCTTTCCTTTCCTTTCCTTTCCTTTCCTTTCCTTTCCTTTCCTTTCCCTTCCCTTCCCTTCCCTTCCCTTCCCTTCCCTTCCCTTCCCTTCCCTTCCCTTCCCTTCCCTTCCCTTCCCTTCCCTTCCCTTCCCTTCCCTTCCCTTCCCTTCCCTTCCCTTCCCTTCCCTTCCCTTCCCTTCCCTTCCCTTCCCTTCCCTTCCCTTCCCTTCCCTTCCCTTCCCTTCCCTTCCCTTCCCTTCCCTTCCCTTCCCTTCCCTTCCCTTCCCTTCCCTTCCCTTCCCTTCCCTTCCCTTTTCCTTCCCTTTTCCTTTTTCCTTTTTCCTTTTTCCTTTTTCCTTTTTCCTTTTCCCCTGTTCATCTCCTTTGCCTTTGACATCTTTACTTTCCCTTTGATCCCAAAATGCGGTTTTATTTCCAGCTGCCCTGTACCCATGTCCCACTTCAGCAGTTTTGGGCCGAACTCCTCCACTCCAGCACCGCTCCCGTTCCCTCCACCGCGGACAGTTCTGTGTCCTCCGCTCAAGGTGACGTGGAGGCCGAGTGTCTCTGGGATGTTAATGCCATTCTCCAGCTCAGTGGAGTTTCTCCCCCAGCAGCCAGGCCGTGTGGGTGGCACTGCAGCAGGCTGGGGCTGACCCCATGCCCGGGCACCTCTGGGCAAAGCCGCTCAGCCGCGTCCCCAAGAGCGCGCCCCGAGACCGGAGCGTGCGCTGCCGCCTGCATAATCCTCCCTAATGCTCGATTTTTCCTTCCTTGAGAAAAGATTAAAGAAGAGAATTACATTGGAACTGGTGGAGGCATGATCCATGCTCCCTTGATTATATGGAAACATTAAAATATCATCAGCATGTTAATTTTATCAACTGAACTGGATGAGATTTATTCCTCTCTCTTATCTATTGCATTAGGCTGGAAATACAATTTATTCTGATGGTGGGAATGTCAGACAGAGAGACCAAAAACATCTGGACATCTTAATAGGAGACAAATTTTCTAGGATGTACATTGACCCTTTAAAATTAATTCTGCTAATAAAGAGGCAGGAATTTCAGGGCCTGTTCATCTTTCCAAATCGAGCCCCAGCTCTTTATTGGGGCAAAATCAGGGGATGCAATGGAGGTTCCTTTGAGGGCTTGTGGTTCTCATGTCTTTTGTTGCATATTTGAGTATCAAACACAATAGGTTATTAAATATAAATATAAATACAAACCACACAACATCAGATAAAACCCAGTCATCATAAACTAATTGATTAATAAAAACCAGTGAAAATTCTCCTTTAGAAAAACAATCTATCTTAAGCATTCTCCAGGTCTGCATTGGAGGATTTTCTTTCTAAACATTTAAATCATCATTAATTAAAACCAACTGTAAAGAAAACCCCCAGAAAACCAACTCCTTGCTCACTGAAAGATAGTTTCCATTTTAAAAAGTATTCAAAAAATAGAAAAAAATACAAAAAAAATCTTGCATTGCAGCATGTAGAATATTCCAGAACATTCTCAGCCCATGGAGGAAGGTGAATGACATTTCCCCTCTGGTTTTTGAGGTCCTTGTCCTGGGATGCAACACATGAAAACAAACTTAAATACCCAGAGTGAAATACCTGCGGCTCTGTGCCCGCCTGGCACATTCCAATCCCCATTTTCCTGGGAGCACAGAGGAGAAAAGCAGAGCAGTGAGCTCTGATTCCAAACATCCCTCTCATCTCCAGGATGGCTGAGCTTTCCTGTGGCTCTCCCTGGAAGTTCCAGGCTCGCCCGTAGCAACAACCTGATAATTGTTCTGGGAAGAGACTCAGCACTTCTATCTTATGCACAAGTAAACAGGCCTCTATAAGATTAAGAATTATATGCCAGGGCTTTGACACAACCATCAGTTATGCCAGATGCAAATAATTTATTCTTTGTCAGTTCAAATACACAGCCTCGTTTGGATGGCTGAAATTTATACTGGCACCAAAACGCAGCGCGGTGTTATTTCAAAACCACAGATGACCCAAAAAGAGGGAGAGGAGTGTTATTTATATTTTCTGAGGCTAACTCATCACTGATTTGTAGAAATAGGTGACGTAATAACTCATCCTCTTTGTGGGATGATACGTGGGGAGGCTCTGGCACAGAAGAGAAGCTGTGGCTGCCCCATCCCTGGAAAACCAGGTTGGGAAGGGCTTGGAGCAACCTGGGAAGGTGTTGGGGGTGGAACAAGATGAGTTTTTAAATCGTTTCCAACCCAAACCATTCTGTTATTCCATGATTCTTTCATGATTCCTTCATGATTCCATGTATCCTCCTTGACACAGAAATTGTTTAGCTTGGGAAATCCAGAAATTGTTTAAGTTGGGAAGGACTCTCCCCACCAGTCTCCAAAACAGTTCAGTTTCCCAAAGCAAAGCAGAGCATGTTGAGATGGAGTCTGAGTGAAATCAAACTGCAGTTCTGCCAAGGTGGAGCTGGGATTGTGCTCAGCTTGCTCAGGATGCTTAGAGGGTGCTCAGGAGTTTCCTCAGCTTTGAAAACAGGAGAAAAGACGTTCAGCCAAGGTTTATCCAATGGTGAGGCACCTCCAACCTTGGCATCATTTCTGGGCCCCTCCTGAGAAGAGAGGAGACACTGAGGAGCTGGAACATGGACAGGGAAGGGAGCTGGGAAAGGGCTGGAGAATTCCTGAGGGAGCTGGGAAAGGGCTGGAGAATTCCTGAGGGAGCTGGGAAGGGGCTGGAGAATTCCTGAGGGAGCTGGGAAAGGGGCTGAGCCTGGAGAAAAGGAGGATCCAGAGGGATCTTTTCCCTCTCTGGAATTCCCTGCCAGGAGGGCACAGCCGGGGGGGATTTGGGATCTGCTCCAGGGAACAGGGACAGGAGGAGAGGGAACGGCCTCAGGCTGGGCCAGGGGAGGCTCAGGTTGGACATCAACAGGAATTACCCCATGGAAAAGGTGGTCAGGTCTTGGAAGTGGCCAGGGAGTTTGGAGTGCCCATCCCTGGAGGTGTCCCAGGAATTCCTGGAGGTGGCACTCAGTGCTCTGGGCTGGGGACAAGGTTGGCATAACCTGGACTCCACATTCTGGGAGGGCTTTTCCAACCTCAAAGATCCCATGATTCTGTGAACACCTTTATGCACAGTAAAGTCAAACACATCTCCGAGATTATTTGGCACCTTAAACATTGAGTTAAACTTCGGTGAGGCTGTCAAGTAATCCGTTCCCGTGCCACCAGCCGAAAATTCTGCTCCTTTTACAGGAGTTCAGCTCCCAGGGATTTACTGGACAACAGAAAAAGTGGAATTTGAGCCACACATCCTAAGCCGAGTCCATAACAGCCCCCATTTCCAATAACAAAACCAGCAGTGACAGTGATATATGGCTTTTTTTATGAGACCTGATAACTGATGGATATGTGATCTTATAAATGCTTAGACAAACTAATGCACATAATTATATTTTCCATTTGAAGTCTATTGCTCGGCATTCTAATACAATATCATTAGTCGGAATGGCCACAATGATACAGCTTGGGCAGTTTGTCACAGTAATTACGGGGTGATTATTTTTGACTGGAATAAAGATTTCAGTTTTAGTATGGTAGAAAGCATAATCACAAATTAGAAACAGTCTCAGAATAAAGAAATATCAAGGAGAGGGACTTTAAATATGGATTATAGTGCAATTCCAAAACAATTTCTTTAAAGAAGTGCACTCATTTGGCTGGAAGTGGGAACTACTTTTAGGTTCATAGCAAGTTCCTTCCCAAAAGGATGACAATTACCTAATTAACAGTTCCTGTGTGGAAGGATTTTTTTGTAAAAGGGAAAATCTGGGCATTGCAAGGAAGGCTTGACTCGTAATTTACATAACTGCTAAAACGGGCTTTGTTTTTTCAATCGACAAAAAAAAA
Source organism: Zosterops lateralis (assembly GCF_965231275.1). Taxonomy (NCBI): domain Eukaryota; kingdom Metazoa; phylum Chordata; class Aves; order Passeriformes; family Zosteropidae; genus Zosterops; species Zosterops lateralis. Next base: position 36,111,300 of record NC_139767.1, on the reverse strand, counting down.
AAAAAAAAAAAAGAAAAAAAAAAAAGAAAAAAAAGCATCATTTGTCTTCACCATGTTCAGGAGGGTTGATTAAAGTAGACACTGTCCTCACATCTGTATTGAAAACTGTATTAATCAATTGATTAATCACGAGGCATTAATCAAAATCTTCCTTAAGTGTTTTACTTTTGGAGCGGCTCTTAGTATTTTCTATCAGATTCCTTTTAAGGTGTCCATTATAAAGATTAAATTTGGGTGGTAAATATTGAGGGGGTTGAAGCACACGTGGCTTTCCCCCTTGAAGGTCACAGCCATTGCTCATTAGTGTTACTTTTAATGGGATAAGAAGCAAAAGTTTTTAATATGTGACTACATCAATTAATCAAACCCACATTTGATTTCCTTTCCAGTAAGCAGAAATTTCTAGTGGTGTAAAACTTCAAGTACTTCAGGCTACGCTTAAAAATATTGCAAGAATTTAAGGAATTTAAGATGTACATGCAGATAGAATTGTAACTGCTGGTTTTTAAAGATTCTGCTTTAAAAATATTGATTTTTAAGGTATCCTGAAGAGTTTTCATTGAGGTTATATTTGAATAATCTCATTTTCCCATACAATGAATGAATATCAAATGTTCAGACCTCTGTCATGAAGCTTTTTAGAAGTTATTTTTTGAGTACTGAGTGAATTCAATTGAGCCATAGAGGACCTTTGCAAGGAAGCTGAGCATCTGAGAATTCCACTCTGTTTGTTTTTTACTCACTCCTGTTTGTTTTTTCAGCCTGAAACATTAAACACCGGCGCTCCAGTAAATGTAATTTTGGAAGCATCAATTGCAGCACAAAAGAAAAACCGCTGATTACAAATCTCTTCATGTGCAGGAAAATGTCTTTTCATCTCCCAATCCCTCTGTAAGTGATTCTTTAAGAGAGATTTACTGAATCCTCGTGGTGGCTGCTCTCATGACAGACTGGAAATACCTATTTTCCTACTGACTGCTTTTTCCACAAGGGGATAAAAAAAAAAAAATAAAAAATTCATAAGGGAAACACCAAACCCAAGCATATGCTATTTGTATTTATTTGGATTTTACAGTACGCCAAAAAAAAAAAATGCGCATCTGGCATTCCCATCACCTCTGGCAAAAGTTTAAAGAAACAAGAAATCAAAGCTGAGCAAATTAAATCCTGCAGGCTTTGCCTTTGCCTAAAGAAGCTGCCTTAAAAAAAAAAAAAAAAAAAATTCCAGTGCTTTTTTAGGTAGTCCTGTATGCAGAGATTGCCAGCTACTGATTTTATAGTGCTCCTAAGCACTCGTTTTTTTAGGGGATGGCTTCAAGTTGAACAAAGTGCAGACAGAGCTCTATTAAATCCATTAATTCAAGAGTTATTTAAAGATTTGAATGATTTAATGATTTGATTTGGGCAGCCTTAGGACGGATCCCAGGAGACCCTCAGGAAGTTTATCCCAACCCAGGGATGGGACAGCAGCAGCAAGAATGGGATTGGGAACCTCTGAATGGAGGCAAAGCTTTTAAAACAGCTCTTCTCATCAGATGCTGATGTTATAATTCCTAAAAGCACCTTTGATGTGTTTTTACTACATACAGCAGTGGAGTTATTCTGCCTTTAAAGCCACTAAAATCCGTGGAAAAATTTTTAATGCCTTTAAAAATGATACTGAGCTGCTTGTCCTGTAATGATGTGGAAGAGAAACATGTGCTCCAAGTCTTGAAATAATCAACAATTTGGAACTAAACTCAAACCTGTGCTGCTCTTCCACAGCTGAGCCCTGTTCAGGTTTTGCTGTGGCTACTGGAGGTTGGTTGCCTTCTGCAAATCTGCACAATTCCCATTATTCCTTCCTCATAAATATATCCCAATATTTCTGTGGTGGGTTAATTTGGGGCTGGTCATCTTTATACTGAGCTCCAAGTGCTGTTTCAGCAGTGGGAAAAGTGGGATGGGGTTTAGAAATTCCTGCTGGATGATTTATATCTAAAACATCTTCTTTTTTTTAAATAGAATTGTGCTCAGCAGTCCCTCAGTTTGGGTTTTTGGGAACCCTTTGGGTTTTTGGGAACACTGATCCCATGATAGAGATGTGGGGGATTTATCAGTGCTTTATTAGCACTGATGGCTTTTGGTTGTTCATTTGGGTTGCTTTTTATTTTATGGAAATATGAGCCAAAGAAAGAAACCATTGAAATGTGTGACTTATAATATATAAAAGTATACTATTTATAAATGATGCACTATAAATATAATAATAATAATAGTAATAAAAAATAGGATTATAGAATTACAGAATCCTAAATGGTTTGGGCTGGAAGGCACCTTAAAGCCCATCCTGTCCCACCCCTGCCAAGGGCAGGGACTCCTTCCACTATCCCAGGTTGCTCCAAACCCTTGCCTTCAACACTTGGAAAAAAAATAATATTTAGTACTTAATACTACAATTATATCTAATAATGTTTATAAATATTAGTACTTTAAGTATTACAGTCACACAAATATAATTATGATGTGGAAAATATATAATTAAAATAATAATCGTTTGTCAGCAGCACCTACAGGCTGCTTGGTGTGAGATATTTCTTCGGAGGCTGAAAATGTATTTTTGTGGGTTTGTAAGAAAATGGAATTTATCTAAAATTTTGTTCTGATTAAATATTTATCTTTTGCCATAGCTTATACTTCTTTCCTTTTTCCTTTCCCTTTCCTTTTTCCTTTCCCTTTCATTTTTCCTTTCCTTTCCCCTTCCATTTTACCATGGCCTAAAAATTTCCAGATGGTCACATAACTTTAAAAACATTTTTTGAATAGCTTGCATGACTGGAATGTTGAAATCCATTTCTATTACCTGAGATTCACTTCTCCTGCAGAAAAGTGACTGAGCTCTGGATCAGATCCCTGGGCAGTGCTGCTCTGCCCTGTCCTTCACATTCTAAACAAGAGCTTAGCTTGGAGTTTTTAAAAATATAAATGTTTGGTTCAGTTTCCACAGAACAGCCTGAGGGTGGGGAGAGCTGAGTGTCCTCTCAGAAATAGCCACAGCTATTCTCGCATGGGCTGCTCTTCCCAAAAGAGCAGAGAGATGCAGCTGGAGCAGCTGGGAAAGGGACAGGACTGTGGGGCAGGAGGTGATGGCTGGGAAAGGTTTTAATCATCACAAACCCCCAGAATGGTTTGGGTTGGAAAAGACCTTTAAATTCATCCCATTAATGCGATGGGCAGGGACACCTTCCACTATCCCAGGATGCTCTAAGCCTCGTCCAGCCCAGCCTTGTACACTTCCAGGGATGCAGGGGCAGCCACAGCTTCTCTGGGAAAACTGTGCCAGAGCCTCTCCACCTTCACTCTAAAAATTCTTCCCAATTTCCCATCTAACCCAGCCTCTGGCAGCTCAGTGAGATGCTTTTCCCCAAGGATGCCCATTAAACGGGAACTTGTACACGTCTTTTCTGGCTGTGACATCCCTTCCAGGTTAAGCCTGGCCAACTTTACACACCTGCATTTGCAGAATGGCCACTGCATTAAAACTCCAGGTAAAAGGGCATTACAACCTTTATTCTGCACAGAAAATACTTTGTCTTCAAGTGTTATGAGCAAAGGAAAGAAATTCAGAAATAGTGCATAGAACAACCACCCCACAATGATGAGAAACCCCCAAACATTCTTAAAAATTATTTGATTTTAGGGGTGTTTTTCTGGGTTATTTTAGCTTAGAGCACAAATACAAGATGAGAAATCTTCATGTCCCAGTTCTGCCTTTTTCCTCCAACAGCTGGATGAGCACAGGGATTGCTCTGAATGTACTGTTTTATTATTAATTAACATCTACTTATTATTATTTATTATTATTGTTATTATTAATATCTACTTGCTGTTATTATTGGTTTGTTATAACAAAAAAGAGAGATTTTACTAATCAATTTTTATTAATTAATATCAACAAAAATGTAATAAATAGAATCAAAATATTAATAATTTAAACATGATTTTAGGTGTCCTATTTCAGCACAGAAGCATCTTTTGAATGTCCAGTTACCAAGCCTTGGTAATGAAGAGTACAATGACAAAAACCAAAAAAATACCACCAAAAAAACCCCAAAAACCAAAAAAAAACCCACAAAACCCCCCCCCAAAAAAAACCAAAAAAAAAAAAAAAAAGAAAAAAAAAAGAAAAAAAAAGAAAAATAAGGAAAAAAAGGAAAAGAAAAGCAACTCTAACAATGATATTGGAAATATCAGAGGGATGCTCCTTGTGCTGCTCCTTATTGGCTCTTGTGCCTCAATTGTTTTCCAGCCCCACAATGTCTGCCCATGGAATTTTTTGTATTTTTCTCACTGCAGAAAGCCTACGTTTGACCTTTCTTTGTAATTGTGACACCAGTTGAATCCTGCTTTGGTTCATGGCAATTTACTCCATCCTTTGAGAGTTCACTAGTTAATTATTGCCAAGTGAATTTTTAATTTGCTCCGATGATTACATTGGTGAGCGCAGTCATTAGCGGGAAATTTATTTTTAGGAATTGGCACTAGAGGGAGCTAAGTAATTGTATCATTTATGGATCTGGGAAAGGGAGAAAAAGAACATTCATTAAAAACTTGCCTTTTTTTTTTTTTTCCCCTGAACCTGCTGATTTTACAAATATGGCAGCTATGCCTCAGCAAATTAGAAGTGATAATGAATTAGTTAATTTTCCTCCCTGAAAACTGCTATGCTCAGATTATTAAGTTACTGTATTTCTGTTTTACCAGCTACCAGCCAGTAAATTAGGATTTCTAGGACTCTTTTGGGAGGGCGGATTTTTGTAACTATTATCCCTGTTTATCATTATTTTGGTCTTAACAGAATTAAAGTGCTCACGGATCCCCTCCTGAAGCGTCGGCGCGTTCCCAGATGAATTCCAGGATGGATGGTCCTGTCGGAGGAGAGGAGCAGAGCCTGGAGCCTTCCTGGCCTGAACCAAAGCTGGGGCTGGACACAAAGTGCTGCGTTTTCCACCCCAATGTCCACTGAAATCTGGGGAATCCTGTTTTAATTCATTTAATTCAGTGGAAGGAGCAGCTCGCTCAGATTTTTTGTCTTTACTGTTCACCTTTATTTTAGTGGACCTGCTGGAGGAGAGTCCAGAGGAATCCATGGAGCTGCTCCAGGGCTGGAGCCCCTCTGGAGCCAGGCTGGGAGAGCTGGGAATGTTCCCCTGGAGAAGGGAAGGCTCCAGGCAGAGCTGGGAATGTTCCCCTGGAGAAGGGAAGGCTCCAGGCAGAGCTGGGAATGTTCCCCTGGAGAAGGGAAGGCTCCAGGCAGAGCTGGGAATGTTCCCCTGGAGAAGGGAAGGCTCCAGGCAGAGCTGGGAATGTTCCCCTGGAGAAGGGAAGGCTCCAGGCAGAGCTGGGAATGTTCCCCTGGAGAAGGGAAGGCTCCAGGCAGAGCTGGGAATGTTCCCCTGGAGAAGGGAAGGCTCCAGGCAGAGCTCAGAGCCCCTGGCAGGGCCTGAAGGGGCTCCAGGAGAGCTGCAGAGGGACTGGGGACAAGGGCTGGAGGGACAGGACACAGGGAATGGCTTCCCACTGCCAGAGGGCAGGGCTGGCTGGGACATTGGGAATTGGGAATTCCTGGCTGGGCTGCAATTCCCAGATTTGCTGTGGCTGCCCCTGGATCCCTGGAAGTGTCCAAGGCCAGGTTGGACAGGGCTTGGAACACCCTGGTGATGCCTTATGCTTTATCTTTCATGTATTTCAGGTTCTGTGCTGCCCAGGGGTGCAGCCCTGAGCTCACAGTCAGTGTCACTCAGCTCTGCACACAGCAGGGACACAAAACAAATCCTTTTCCTGTGGAAGACCCAAGGACAACAAAGTTACAAGTTTTGAGGCCTAAAAGCACAAACAAGGCTGGGCTGAAGGGAGGAACAAGAAGGATGGGACCTCACAGCCTGAAGCTGGAATTGGACAATTAAACCTCAATATGCAAACGGACCAAAACTTATTAAAATATAAGACCTTGTGATGGGTCAGTGATTCTGTGACTATTTTGGGTCCACTTTGGGTGTAGCCCTGGTCAGGCCCTGTCCTGCCCAAGGTGGATCTTGGAGGCCTTTCAATAAATCTCTACTTTATTCTCCAGCTCTGTCCAGTCTCTGTTCCAGGTCAGCCTTGCCGAGGCATCACTGGGAGGTGTCCCTGCCATGGCAGGGGTGGCACTGGATGGACTTTGAGGTCTCTCCCAACCCAAACCATTCCATGATCTCCAAACCTCCCAGCCCAGTCCCATGCTGGATCCCAGCTGGAATATTCACACCTGTATCCCACAGCCTGCAGGTGTGGCTGTGCTTCAGAAGATCCCAGAGTTGTCCCTAAACTGCTGCTTGTGTTCCCCTGCTCTGTCCGGGAAATTGTGACATTTTAGTGTGATATAAACAGTTTGCAAGGAATTTCCAGATCCAAGAGCTGATGTTTCTTTTTTTTACAAAAATGTCACCTTTCCATGTAGTGTGCTCAGTAAATAGGAAATAATGCAGACAGATAATTAAAATAAATGCAAATCTTCAATCCAAGATGCAGCCACTGGCCTGGATTCTTTGATAAGAGTGAGAACCTCTGACTTCACAATGAAATATCACTGACAAAAATTCCTGAAATGTGGTGGCTTTCTGAGCCCCCACCTTTTGGTGTTTATGTCATTTTTTCCCCAATTTCCTCCCTTATTCAGGCCATGGGAAGGCACCACCACTCCCTGTACTGGTTTCACCTGCTGAGCTCACCAGGGAGGAATCACTGCTTTTAAATGAGTCCCTTTTTCCAGAATTTTTTGCCTGGATTAAGGTGTGGGATTGCTCTGCTGGTGCTGTTGGAGATGAGGATGTGTCCTGATTTATGTCCTCACAGAGGTAGGTGCAATCAGGGGTATAAATGAGGATATTATTGGGGATTTTTGTGTTTATTTTGTATTTTCTTCCCTGGAGCTTTAACAATGTTCCCCACCTGCAGTGCTGAACAGATATGGGTGTTTGCTGTTCCTTTTTCATTTCTGAATTCTGGATACTTTTACTTTGAATAACTTTGCTAAATTCTTTATTTCTGTGTTGGATTCCTTTCCACTGCCCAGAAGCCTTCCCTGCTTTAGTTCTCTGAACTGAAGTTCCTCAATGAAAAATCTCTGATCATTGCAAGTCCTGAAAAATCCCATGGAAAGCAAACACCACACTTCATCCTTTTGACACTAAACCTATTGTTCAATGGTTTAAATTGATATAAGGAGCAATATTTTTAATCCAGGGCAAGTTTTAATTTTTCCTTTTATGTCATATATATGTGTGTGGGCAGTGGGAAAATAATTTGGGGTTGGGGTGGGGTGGGTGTGTTCCCCCAGGGATTTTATCCATCCTTGGCTCCAACAAGAAACCTCTGGGGTGGGAACTTTGGATGAGATTTTGCAGTTTGACATTCTTGCACCTTAACTGGGGCTCAGAACCAACACAAATTCTTTACATTCTTCATAAAAAGGTTTGGGTTAGGAAATATATCCAGCTCCTTCTGGCTTTTCAAACCAGTGACAAAAAGTTGGGGATTTAGAGGGGAGTAAAACCCCTCTCAGGAAGGGCAGTGCTCAATGCATTTCTTCTGTTTCCAAAAGAGTTTATTTTTTTTTTTAATTCTGTTGATTTAACTTCATTCTGCACCAAAAATCTGTGCTCCGAAGGTCAGAGATTACAGGGAATAGGGTTTTTGTAAGTGTTTAGAAAAATTTTATAGCTCTGTGTCTTCATGCATCTCTTTCCAAATTTCCTTTGGAAATGAGGGAATCTTGTAGCATCTTTTTCTTTGCTTAATTTTTCTTTAAGAGTATCTCTGATAGACATTAAACCCCTTTGACTTCACTGGGAAAGGAAATGTAGGTTTTTAGATCCCGAAATGAGAAACATTTAACACGTTTTGGGTGTTTTGGTGTTTGTTCTACCACAGTGGAAGTTGGAAAAATCTCAGTGATGTTTTACCTTCACCTCCCCAAGGTTCTCCTTGGTTTGGCTTTACCATCCTTATACTTTGTGGGAGAATTTCCTGATGTTTGATGTTTGCTGTTCTGTGCTTTGGGGAGCTGATGCTCTGTACACTCATTTCATGAGCACTTGTCCTGGGTTTAGAGTAGGATGTGCACACAGTATTTATCCCATCCCCATCCCCATGAGCTGTTGGAACCAGGTGGGGCAGTGTTTTCCCAGGCCCCTCCTTTGGGCTCTTCTGCTCATGGCCCATCAATGCCTTGCCCAGGACTCACAGGGAACTCCCTCCAGGAGCTCTCTCTGTTTAATGGGCCATCAAGGAGCCACTGCACGACTCCTCATCCCATTGGGAGATGCTCCCAATGCCCAGGGGGAGGAGCCAAGCATTCCCACCTGGAGAGAATCTGGCATTTGGGACAGGACAAGCAGCCCTGAGCCACTGGATTCCCAGAGGAGCAGAGCTCCCAGACCTTTCTGTGGGATCACTGCTTCAGGAAGAGCCCCTCACCTGGACTGCTCCCCCCACCCTGCTCAGGGTGTGTTCTGACTCTGGCAGTGCTCCTTTCTGTTATTGCATTGATTTTATTTTATTTTATTTTTACCTTTTTACCTTTCTTCTTATTAAATTGTATTTCTGACTTGGAGCCTCTCACTCATTTTGTTTTCAAACCACAACAGCACTCTAAGAGGTTTTCCTGGACATGCCCATCGAGCAAAAAATACCCTTTTAAAGTGAATTTCCCAGGTGTGTGCTGCTCTTGGGGGAATCATCTGGCATCACTTTTGCTTTCTGGAGCTGATAAAAAAATCTCACAGATTGTAGGGAATGTCTTTGGGAAACCTTTGTGTTTTCCCTGAGGATTGTGATGCCCATCCATGAAGTTGTGGCAAAAAATGTAAAAGCCAGACACAAAAACTCTGCATTTCCTTTGTTTTTACTCCCCTGTGACCATCTGCAGTGGCCCAAAAAAATAAACAGGTGGTGGCCAAGGCACAGCTCTGGGTGTGAGCTTGGCCACAGCTGTAAAAACTTTGGTGATGTCAGAAAGAACTTGTGACACTTGAAGTGTTGGTTTGGGCAGTTTGGGAGAGTTTTATGGAGAATGTTCCAGGGTAACAAAGTTCTTTGTTATAAACTCTTGTTTCACTTAATACCTTTAAGCCAACATCTAAAATATATATAATGTATTTTATTATATATATAAATATATATTATATATATTTATATATTTTAGATATAATATATATTATATATTATATATAATAGAATACATAAAATTATATATACGTATAGAATATATATAGAATATTTATAGAATATTTTATATTTATTCTATATATATATAATATTAATAAAATTCACCCTTTTCATACCTTCAAAATCTATGTACCTTTTTGAGCTGCATAAAAGTTTTTTTTTCATGTGAAAGTTATTCTACAAAGAAAATCCAAAAAAAAAAAAGAAAAGCACAAAAAATCTACCAAACAAACAAATAAACCACACACATTGATTTTTAATTTATATTTTTTTATCCTACATTTGATTATTATTTATTTTTTTAAATATAATTTCTGTGTTTGTTTGGTTTTTAATTTTTTTCTTTGTGTTTCTCCCCAAGTTGAAGACATGAACTGGTCACTCCCTTTGGATTTAGTTGGGTTCCATCACCACAGCCAGTGCAGGGACAGTGATGGGAATATCCAGGGATCAGATATGAGACTTGGCAGTTTTCTGTATCAATTATTTCTCACTCTTCATGGATTCCCAGTTTTTTCTTCATCCATTTGTCTCCAACAAATAAATGTTTATACACACACACATATATATATATATAATATATATATACACATATATATTATAATAAATGTTTAACACATATAAAAAATGATGTCTCTAGACTATTTTCACTCTCAGAGAAGGCTGAATTGTTTAACAGTTCACTAAAACCTGAAGCAATGCAGAATTTGCTGTGGTCCAGCTGATGGAAGGAATGAATTAATTTCCATGCTCATCTCCATTTCCCACAATGAGATGCCTCGAGTTTTTGTCGTGTTTGGTGCAAAAAAGGGAAACAGCACCTGAATTTCAGAGAGATTTGGTATTATATGAGTGAGTTTCCAAATAACTCAGTTATCCTGAAGGTTCCCACTTTCAGCAAAACTTTGCCAGATTTGTCTTTTGGAGATTTGTTCTTTTTAAATCCTCTACAGGACTTAAAAATCACTTTGGTCCACCCAGCTATTTCTTTAGCATGATGAAAAACACAGACACTGAGTTCTTATGATGCAATTATGGATATTTTTAAATGGTTTGTGTTGTATTTTTTATTCCCTTAATTCAAATTGGACATTTTTCTGAAGTTTAGAGGTTTTTTTCAGAACCAACAGAGAAGGGTGGGTTGTACATGGAATAGAAATCTTGGGTGAGTTTCTCAGTAGTTTTTTATAAAAGCAGTTTTAAAACCCTGAAATATTAAGAGGTGGCATAAGAGAAGGAGGACCTTGAAATAAGAGATGAAACTTTCTTTTGAAATATTTTTAATTCATTATACCATTTTTATTCCCAGTTTTGTTGTTTCAGAAATTGCACCTTGATTACAAATTCTTTAGATACAAACAAGTTGAAGGCATTCAACTTAAATACTTTCTTAATCAAGAGTTTTTTTTTATATAGTGTTTATTGGGTGCCTTGGTAGCTCTCTCAGCTGATATGAAATATTTGTATTTTTCTGCAAAAAACCCTGTTGCCATCAATGAATAACAGCTGGAATAATATATTATTAATATAATATTATTAGGGAATAATATCACTTCATCTCTATGGCTCTGGTTTATTCCTGAGTGCTGCCCAAGAGGGTTTTGCCTCTTTCTTGTTACCTGGTTTTCAGCCCTCTGCAAAATGTGAGTTTTGAATGAAAACTCACATTTTTCTCTCCTCTTTTGAATGAAGACCTGTAGCCCATCACTCTCCAAAAATGAGGAATATTAACATGTCCTGAATTTTGGGCTGTGGCCTTTTATCCAAGGGATTAAAATCCCCAGCAGGTCTGGAATCAGTTTAATGTTCTTTACTCCTGTTGGTACCTGAGGCTGGATCTGCATCTTTGGGATTTTTGTGTTCTCTTGGGTTTTCCTGATTTTCAGGTCAGAGTTGTGGTTTTTGCTATTGAAACAAAGTGCTCCAACCTCTTCAGAGCCAAGCTGTGGGTGTGGGATGAACAGGAAAATTCCTCTTTCCAGGAATGAGGGGCAGGAATAAATTTAAGATCTCAAGGAGGCGATGGCTGCTGTTTCTATGAGGGTTCCCTGTTGAAGGAGTTCATCAATAAAGGCAAAAATACCTCGTTCTGTTGAATTCAGCTTAGGAAAATCCTGCTTGGGCTGTGGAGGCCAAACTCCCCATCTCTGATTGTGTCAATAATGACTCCAGTGAAGCCAGGATGGTGCTCACCCATTTAATCAGGGAGCTGGGTGGCTCCAGCTGGTTTATTATTACTATTATTATTATTTATTTCAGTGTATCCAAAATCCACGGGCACCACAGAATGACTTGGGTTGGAAGGGACCCTAAAATCCATCTGTTCCAAACCCCTCATGGAGCTGGAACTCCATCCATGACTGTAGAGTGATGGAAATCCAGGAATTCCCTTCCTCCTGTGCTCAATTTTCCCCCGTGATCTCCCAGAGAAGAGGTTGAAGATGTTCCCAGTAGGATTCCCTGTTGGAAAAGCCACAGTCATTAGGAAATCAGCTTTATTTTTTGATTTTGGAAAATGGTAGAATAACAATCTCACCACGTAATCAACATCACCTTCAACCAGTGAGTGGATGGTAATTTATCTTCAAGGTTCAGGGAGTGCTGCATTATTAAAGATGTGCGTGTTCTCATCAGCCCCCATTGTCTATCAACTAATTACTGCCGGGATTAACTCCATTCCACGTCAAGGTTTGCACGTCAAATAAACCTGAAATTTGAACGGGAGGTAGTTGCTGCATATCTCTCAATTTAAAATAAAAGAGTGGAATCCTTTCTTACAGTGGCTGAAGGAAACTCTGCATGGCAAACTCCCTTTCCAGTGAAAAGCAGGGTGGGATTTTTTTGTCTTTTCTTTTTTTTCCCCCTCAAAAGAAAATTGGGGAAAAAAAAAAAAAAGCTCTTTTTAGACTCTTTCCAGTTGATGCTCCGTGTTGTGACACGTCATGTAAAAACTGCATCTGTTATGCTGAAACCAGAACATAAGAGAGACGCTCTTGACATGAGGAATCACAACACGAGGGAACAGCAGGAACGCTGAAAGCGCATCGCGGTTTCCTTTTCCCATAACCCCAGCCCTGGGAGAGAACGAGGTATTTCACAGAGCTTCCAGCTCCACTCAAAATCCATATTTCCCTCCCTCATGACTTTCCCCCTCTCTCCAAACTCAACCCAGCCCTTTCCATAGTGGGGAAAAAACTGGTGGAAACTCAGAAGTGCCAAAATCCGAGGGAAGCTCTGCCCGAGCGGAGACCCCCAGGATCAGGCCTGGGAGGTTTTCCCGCCTGTGAAGTAGAAAATAGACTCAGATTAAGCGAGCAGACTTGTTATTTGACAGTTTATAAAATATTTTAGTATCTTTTTGGCAGTAGCAGTTTGAATGTTGGCAAATGCACACATTGCTTGCAGTTACAAAACCTTGTAATGAGTATTTCCCACTGTAATAGCAGCGAGCTGAAATTTGGATAAACCACTTAGACTTGTGAACTCTGACATGCCTGGTAACTATGTCTTTGCAAAAAAGAATTTTGTCAAGTATTGGAGCTCCTACTAATAGCACATCCATCTTTCTGCACACTATAAATCTTAAGAAAATTTCTATTACTCTGCAATTTGTCTGGCTTATGCTATTTATTAGCCATTTTATTCTGCTGCTTTAAGAAGTAATGTGATGTTCATTTTATTGCTGGTTCAATAAATTGTTAATTATAATGCAGTGATTGCTGCTGACGTGATTTAAAAGCCACATTAGCACTATAGCATTAAGTTTTAACTATTTTACCCTTCAATTCCCTGTTTATACAACAGTAAAAGGAAAATAGCCCTAGACTAATTTAAAAAATGAAAGTACTTGTATCTATTGATCACATGATATACTAGAAACTTTTGTTGTTTTTTGGTTGGTTGTTTTTTTTTTTGAAAAGGTTACATTCAGGTCTAAAAAAGAAAATGCACCAGCTGAGCACGGTCTTCCTGTTCAGCAAAAAAAAAGTGTTCTTAAAGCAAGATTAACCCCAAAGTTAAATTAACAGAATTACTTAGTTAAATTAGGACAATTGGCCTAATAGATTAAAGGAACAAAATACCCAGATAAATCATAATCATTTTATAGTTATGTGTAGCTTTCGGTGCCCATTTTGTATAACAATGGAGCAGAAGGGAGGCTGAGATTGGAAATTGTACCTATTTTCTCCAAGAATGTCCTAAATGGGATTGGGGGAAATCTCCATTTTGCTGATTTAAAGTAAAATCTAATTGCTGCAAGTCTAATGATCCATCCTTGGCTGAGCAAGGAGAGAGAACTGACTCAGGTCCAGAAGCCACACAGAAATATTGGGCAGGATGGATGGAATGATGGAATTCTGAACTGGAGTGGCTGGGAACTGGGAAAGCAGAAACTTCCTTGCTGCCTCTTGGAAATATGTATCAGACACGGAGATTTTTGGATGAAAATATTAACTTTTCTTAGTTGTAACGTGATTAATTTTTTTTTTCCTTAATTGAGAAAAATACACTCATAGAAAAATAGGGAAAAACTAGAATAACTCTGGAAACTGGTACACGAAGCTGAGTTAGATTTGCATATGCACACATATATATTTAATATACATAAAAGTATCTATGAAGGGATCTAAATCTTCCTGTAAATCGTGCACCACCACCAAAAGTGATGTGCAGCTCTCAAAGACTGGAAGCTAGAAGCTCATTAATTCAAACAATGCCCTTTAAATATGTGGGAGAATGTAAATTTTAAGTGTTCCCAAGTGTCCCTGCCATGGGATTCCATAGGGAATATTCACCATCACCAGATTTTTCAGGCTGCAGCATCTCTGGTTAAAGCATCTCCTGAGTCCTGGGCAAGTTTAATATGTAATTATTAATATAAAGAATAAAAAGAAAAAAATAGGAAGCTGTGGTTAGGAGAAAGTGCCTGGTGGAGGTTCCCTGCTCCATCCTTCCTCCAGCTTTTGTTGGGAGATCTGCTGCTGGACAAGCCAATAAATCACAACAAAAAGACTTTCCTTGCTAATCAGAGACTTGTTGAAATGAATTAAACACCTAAACCCTTTAGAGAATCCTAGAAGGGAGAAATCTTACCTTTAATTGTCTGATTGAATTAAGAAATCTGCCTGGAGGAGCCCTTCTACTCTTTAACTAAGTCAGAAACAGTCATTAACTCGAAGACACCCTTTTCAAAGGTGGGCTGACAGTGGTTTTGCTGCAAGAAAAGAGTTTAAATTATTTTATTGGGGGAAGGATCATTTCCCAAAAGAGAATATTTTCTGCCAGAGGAATGTATTTTAAAAAAACCACGACACCCAAAACAAGCCCAATGAAAAAGGGGGGAAAAAAAGTGAAATTAGCAATTTACCCCACACCTGAATTTTGATAAATATGAGTTATTTTTGATAAGTACAACTTATTTTGATAAATACAACTTACTTTGATGAATCTTAACTTTTTCTCTTTTGTCATCCCTCATTTTATTTGTGTTTAAGACACTGGCTGAACTGCTTTCATAAAAGGATATACTAATTTAGACAGAATTAATTTAGATAAAATTACAGAATTAAAAACAAGTTTGGCAGCCAGCTGGCCCCAAGATTTCAGGCTTTGGGAGCAAAGATAAAAGGACTGATAAAGCTTCTGGAGCTGCCATAATGTACTGGAAATCCTATCCTTGACTTAGTGCTACATGACGTTTCAATAAAAGAAATTGGGACATAAAATATAAATGATTGTGGCCCCTATTAAGCAGATTTAAAAGTGATAAACTAATTGCAAAAAGTAATGGGGATGTTTTCAGCAGCATCTCATGGAGATCCAGCCATGGCCTGATGGGTTTCCATGGAATGAGTAACGACCTGGAAAAAAAACCCTTTTAATGCTTGCAGATCACACAAGAACTGGAGGGATGATAAATAAGGAAAGGGAATGGTAATTTGTGGAAAATCCAGATTATTTTGAAAGAAGGGGCTGGTTTTCAGAGAGAGTTTCAAGGGTGACTTTGTGCTCCATCACACAGGAGGGATTGGTGGGGAAGGGGATGGTGCTACAAACCCAAGACAAAATCATTGAATTTCTTGAGGAGGAATAATTTACCCAGGAGGAAGATTTGGACTGGGGAAGCTCAGGGAATCTCTGCTAATTCCAAGCTTGCCCAGCTCCTCAGCATTTCCCCATGTCAGTCAATCCAGGTGCCCTGCCAGGCTCTTGGGGGAATTTTACATTCCAAGATATTCTGTGTCAAAGCCTGGTTTAAAATCTTCACGTTTGCAAAGGCTGCCTGGAATCTGTTGAAAAATTCAGGTAAATTCTACCTCTGTCAGAGTCCAACAGGAGATTTTGGGGCGGGAGGCTTTGCTTGTGCTGCTTTCAGTGAAACTCCCAGCCTGGAATTAATCCCCACCCCAAATAATTAATATAAATTACATGAGGGAGTGGATAAGTGGGGGGCAGCCCTGCTCTAAAAGAGGGTTTGAACTAGAGGGGCATTAATGTCCCTTCTAACCCAAATTATTCCCTGATTTTCTGCATTATTTATCCCTAAATAAAGGAGGGAAGGGAGGCCTGAATTGATGAAACTCCAGGAATTCACAGCTCAGTCAGCACAGAAAGCTGAGCAGCCTGTAAAGGGCATAGAAAGGAAATAGATAAAAAAGATAAACTGAAAAACAACCCCCCAAATTTAATGAAAACATTCCAGGTAGGAAACTGCCAGAAGAACCAGGAGAGAAGGGATGAAGTTGATAAAGCCACCACCACGTCTGGCTGATGGAGCTTTTGAAAAGTGTTCAGACTGTGACTTTGGAGATGCCAACTCACTGCTGGCTCTAAACAGAACGTAAAAAAGTTATCCACAAAGCCATAGGAGGAGAAAAAAAACCTCGATGAACTGCAGAACCAGATGCTTTATGCTATGGAGCAGCACATTCTGCAGCCTGCATATTATTATTATTTTGTTTTGGGGAAGTGCTGCAATGTGCTCGGTGATTTCCAGTGGAGATGAGGACACAGTTTGTGCTGGGGGGGATATTCCTGTTGGTAGGTGGGAATATATTCCACAGAAATAAATGTAAGTAAGAAAATAAAAAATAAATAAGTTCATTTTTCAAGCTGGAACAGCAGTTTAGTTTAGAAACATCATTATTGTTTTTTCTTCTTTTTTTTTTTTTCTTTTTTTTTTTTTTTTTTTCATGATAACACTCAACCCCCATCTCCTAGAAAGGATTGAGACCCTACAGGTGCTGTTGGAGGGGTTGGGCACCAAGAGGGTTCTGACAGGACCTGAAGAAAAAGGTTCCCAAATATCCTAAAAACACTCTGGGCTGGCCTCAAATCAGGTGTTTTTCTTCCTAGAAATATTCACGATCTGGGGTATTTGTTATTATGAGAGGTTGAAGCAAAGCAACACCAACAGTGAATGGTGAAATAGCCTCTGTACAGAAGTATTAAATTAATTTTGCTCATGAGAATCATTTTGATCCTAAAATTTTTTGACAAAGAAAACAATTTTTAAAAAAATGTTTGTTTTTACTTCTATGGTTGAAGTATCATTAGAACAAAACTGATTTTTTAATTTTTTTTTTTTTTTTTTTTTTTTTTTTTTTGGATTGTAAGAATTATTTACTACTTAATCACATATCTAAAACAATGCAACAAGTAAGGAGAACTAATTTCATGCTGACTTTATTGGTGAGAATTGTGAAGGGTCAGATAAATCCTGAATTCATAAAAGAAGGGGCTCCATGTATTGAAATTATCTGCGCAGAGAAGAAAAAGTGAGACGCAGAAATAAGTTCTGATTAATAAGACAAAAAGGAAATGGTGCAAAACAGATGGCAGCCCATTCTGCCTTATGGTTATGTATGATGTCATTACAAAACACTGGGATTTTTGTGTTGGGTGATTAGAGACCAAATTAGCAGCTTCACTTTTTCCAAACTTTTGCTTAATCGATAGAATTTTCCATCTCATGGGTAGTGGCCTCCAAGAAGTCCCTGATGCAAAGGCTGCAGTGGGGAGGTAAAAAAAAAAAGAGATTAAAACCAAAACCTAAGAGATCTTTTTGGTTTATCTATCAGATTTTGATTCAGTTAATCGGTTCTAACGTGTAACTTTTGTTGTTGAGCATGTTACAAAGCATAGAAGAAATTGATTTCTTGATAAAAATTGCAGTAGATTGAAGTGTTTGAATTAGGAAGATGGTTTGAGGAAGGTAGAAAAAACACAGATTATGTGGTGTGTGTGTGTGTATAGAAATAACAAGAAAACCTCAATATAATGGCCTGTATAGAAAAAAAAAAAAAATCAAAAATTTTAAAAAATTAAGAATGAGGTGGGAAAACTAGGAAGGAAGCAACGTTCAGCACTGACTGAAAAATGGAATGTGTTGGGCGAACAGGAGAAAATCCCAAAGAAAGAAATGCTTTGGAAAGGAAGGATGGAGAGGCTGATCTGAGGGAATACCATTAATTGGAATGCCAGTGGTAATTAATACCATTAATTCCTCCTGGTGCCAACACTTTGGGTGATTGCAGGGACACAGAACTGGCACGGGCAAGAGGGACAAGGTTAAAGAAGTGATGAGGGGAGGGTTTGAAAGCTCCAGGCCTATTTTTGATTTTGCTGCAGCAGGGGATATTTGTTTTCCTTGCTGGACTCGAGCACTGGGCATTTCTATTTCTGGAAATGCCCCGAGAACGTCACTCAAACTATTTCAAAACTCAGGAAAATTTCCTGGGTAGTTTTCAGTTTGCATTGCAGTTCCTCTCGTCTCTTCCTTCCAAGACTGTTCTGATAAAAAGCAACAGATCCTGGAGATAAATCCACATTTAATCTTTGTGAGAATTCTGAGTTGTTTGTTCTTTGACCAAAGCTACGTCTTCTCATCTTCATTTTAATCTTTGGTTTAAATCAGGATGGGGGGAATGTTTCTTAGTAAGATTTTTTATTATTATTTTATCCCCAACCTCATCTGAAATATCAGAGGAGGGAAAGTTTACTCTTCAGGCATTGAGATGCCTGGTGCCAGTTTGGTTTAGTATTTTAGTGTAATTTTCTCGTTCTATTTAGTTTTCATCCAGTTTTTAATTTGTCACTTGTGTGTCGTATTGATAAATGTTTACTTCAGTGTGTTCTATTTGTTAAATGAAAATAGACATAAAGAGAAACCACATTTTTGCTTTCTTCAAGGCCCTACTTGTCTTAAAATACTTAGTAAATTCTAGATTCTCAAGTTTCAGGACAAAGAAAAATGAAAAATAGGAGTATTGAATGCGTTTCATTTACAGGTGAAGTAAAAATAGGAAAATATTCTCCCATGGGGAGAACAAAGTCTGAATTAACAGTGCAAGCAGAGAGAGAAGAGCAGAGATATTAAAGGAAATAGGGCTTGGAGGCAGGATCAGCTGTGCCCAAATCCTTCATGACAGATCCTTGTCTGGCTGGCTCTTTGCATCTCCACTGATGGACTTTCCACAATCTCTAAAGGCTCTTTTTTTTTGTTGTTGTTGTTAATGTCTCATCAAAATCTCCTTCTCAGCACTTCCAGCCTGTTCCTATTTATCCTTTTTGAAGTGGACACATGGAGCAAAATTCTTTGCAGCTACCACCCATCTATGTACAAACTTATCACTGCTGATCCTTCCCTTTGGGTTCACCCGCCTCACTCAGCATCAGTTTTATACAGATCATGTTTTCCAGCCTTTTGTTCCTTATCTCAAGAGTTTGGGCAGGGCAAAAAAAAAATTACTGGATAAAATATTAGGTAAAAATATTTCTATATTTTCACCCAGTACTTGAGCTGGGTGAATATTCAAGCTAAAATCTAATATAATGATTAGAAATGAGTTGATATTTGGGATTGGTTTGTGTGGTTGTGATTATTTAGTTTTATTAGGCTTTGCCATGAGTAAGAGGGTCCAACATCATCCCCCTCTCTGTGGTTATGTAGAAAGGACAGTTTTGAAGCTGTGAAGAGTCTTTTATCCTAAATCTGTTGTTTCTAACCAAAAACTCAGTCCTGAATCAGGTGGCATTTGAAACATCTTCATGAAAACATTTTGAAGCAATTCTTTTTTAATTTAAATTCTTTCTGCAGAAGGAGAAAGGACCTTCCTAGAAAAGCTTGGTCTTTGCCTTGGAAAGGTGTAGAGTGCAGGACACTTCCCTTCCTTTCCCTTCTCTTGACACCTTGTACATGGAACCATCACTAGTGGTGAAATCCATACCCTAAAAGCTTCAGGAGCCTGAATTTTATAGGATTTGATCACTTTTCTTAAAAAAAAAAAAAATTTAATAAATAAATAAATAAAGCAGAGCATCATGGAGTATCCTGAAGTGGAAGGGACCCACAAGGATCATGGAATTCCAGCTCCTGGGCCTGCACTGACACCCCAACAATCCCATCAAATCCCAAAATTGTCGTCCATGGCAGAAAATTCGTGGTGCTCTTTCATATCTAAGACACAGACTATAGATGTAAAAGAAAAAAAAACCAAACAACCCAAATATGCTCCCCCAAATCCTTGCAAAATATTTTGCCTGCCTAAAGAAAAATATTGGTTGGATATTATATATTAAAATTAAAGGAAAATTAATTTGTGAGAGAGAAAAAAAAATCCCTCATGCACATTTCCAGTGCTCGAAAGAAAACAAAGTCCTTTTGATTTTGTGTTTATACAATGCACAAACTTCTACATTTAAGTTACCAGATAAGCAATTAGCTGTTGAGCTCTCTTTGAGAGATTTGCTAAATGTTTATATTAAAATCAAGGGATAGTTTTGATTTTTATAATCAAAGTTCCCTGTTTTGTTCCCCCATCTACTTTTGGCCGTCAGTTTTTTTATTTAACTTTAAATTTTTGCTGTTTTTATTGAATATAACAGTTGTATCTTGTATCAAAAAGGATGGATATAGGGTGTCCCATTTTGGAAAATCCTGGGCATTTAGCAGCAATCCATTTACCAGAAATTCATGTAAAGAAAAAGCTGGAAAATTATTTTTATTTTTACAAACTTCAGCCTTCTGTCCCTTAAGAAATGTGCTATTTGAGTAAGGAAACCCAGCTTCAGGGACACAAAGGCCCTGAAGGACATTCCTGGGCTGGCAGGAGCAGAGTTTGACTTCCCAACTGTGGGCAAATCCCTCTCCTGATGCCAGAGGATGGTCCCCCCTCTCCACAGTCAACACAGCTTAGGACTGCATCCTCAAAAATCTGTTTACTCATCACTTTAGTCCTCCTTGAGCGTGCCTAAGCCAGAAATAGATTCTCCCCCGGGACAGGATTTGCCTGATCTGACTTGTGGAGTTTGGAGGCAGAGTTGGAGCTGCCCTGGGAGTCGGGAGAGTGATGGGCGCCCCTGGAGCTGAGCTTTCTTCTCCTCCTCCCAGCTCTGCTGCCAGGGTGAGGAGATCCCTTCTTGCTCCCTTGTTTTAAAGCTGAACCTGAAAGCAGAACTCAAATTTGGGGCAACGTTGTCTTGATGAATATTGGAGAATCCCCACCCAAAAGATGAGCTCAAAATTCCATTTCCCGTGTCCTTGTGCATAGGGTGATAAATTTGACCATGGAAAATAAAAGGCAGATTTTTAGCCACAGATGCCACTGGAATGTGTCAATAAGCAAAGTTTAGTGAAGCTCCTATGTGAGATATTGTTATTTTGAGATATTATGGTGCAAAAAGAGTTTTGCCCTAGGGAGAGAACCACAAACCTGCTCTGAAGCTGAAGGAACCACCTGGTTCCAGTGCAAAGATTTTTTTGGATGTGATCCTTAAGGTCTCTTCAAACTTAATCACCAATTTCCCATCAATAATTCATCATATGACTCTGATATTGTTATTTATTCTGCTTTTTAGCACTGCAGGTAGTGAAAAGAGCCTTTGCCACCGCAGCCACATCACCCTCTTATTTCAGTGCCTTCAGGAGAGTCAGCTTTATTTGTTTATCCCCAATTAATAACATATTTTATTATTGTTCTTAGGATTGCAATTACTTCAATTGGGTGGTTTAAAAACAAAAGAGCA
Organism: Zosterops lateralis; assembly: GCF_965231275.1. Lineage (NCBI taxonomy): Eukaryota > Metazoa > Chordata > Aves > Passeriformes > Zosteropidae > Zosterops > Zosterops lateralis. The sequence continues at coordinate 36,090,027 of NC_139767.1, read as the reverse complement.
AAAACATTACAGGGAAAAGTGCCTATGGAAAGCTTGTCAAAGTGTCAGTGACCCGCCAGGGCTGCTCCATTTATCACAAATGGCTTTGTTAATACCCAGCCTCACCAGCACTTAGACTTAATGCTCTGCTCCAAGCCCGACAATAGGAGATAAATACTTGGTAAGACATCTATTGTCATTATTTATCATTTATAACGCGCAGCAAAAGCCTGATAAAACATTTATGGGGTGTTTGGAGGTAGAGCATTGTCACCAGTGCCACCCAGGCTGCAGGGTGGGATCAGCCTGGCTGGTGAGACCTGCTGGGTGGAGGGAGCAGAGGAAGAGGAGGGAAAGGAGAGGGAGAAGGTGGAGAATCTGACAGCACAGCACAGAGGGGAGAAGGAGAAGCTGGGGGGAGCTGGGTTCGTCCTAAAGCTTTTTATGACCAACAGGAAAGTGTGTGACAGATGAGAGAAAATTTTGGGGCGGTTTTTGGCACACGTTAATTTTGAAGAGGGCTGGGACAGTCCTGCTCCATGGAGATACCAGTGCTACAATCTTACTCCATAGGGATGCCAGTGCCATAATCCTGCTCTATGGGGATGTCAGTGCCCCAATCCTGCTCCATGGGGATGCCAGTGCCATAACCCTATTCTGTGTGTGTGCCAGTGCCCCAATCTTTCTCCATGGGGTGCCAGTGCCCCAGTCTTACTCTATGGGGATGCCAGTGCCACAATCCTGTTCTGGGGGATGCCAGTGCCCCAGTCCTGCTCCATGGGGATGTCAGTGCCCCAGTCCTGCTCCATGGGGATGTCAGTGCCCCAGTCCTGCTCCATGGGGATGTCAGTGTTTCAGCCCCACTTGCGGAGCAGCTGTCGTGCTCTGCTCCTGCTCTGGGCAGGGCATTGCTGCCAGAAACACACCCCAGAGCCTCAGGAAGCAAAATTCAGATGCTGTTTGGTCAGAGAGACAAGTAACATTTCACTGCTCTTTCTTCTTCCGTGGCAGCTGTTTCTTGTTCCCCACATGAGGCTCGGTACCAAAGCACTGCTCTTCTCCAGAGGAAAAATCTCTGCTATTATAATTTTTTTCATTACAGCTTAAACATTTTCAGTTTTAAAAGAGGAGAAAGATAAGGATAATTTGCTAGATCTGATTTCTGATGCATTTTGTTCAGTGTTATGTAGCCTCATTTTTTTTTTCTTTTTTTTTTTTCAGTGGGAAATTTGATACATTACTTGAAGTTAACTACATACAAGAGAATACTAAATAAATTCACTTTATGTGCTTCCCTAATTAGTTTTCAGTCATGTAATTCTCTTCAATACGGAGCTGAGAAATCCCCAAGTCTACCTTGATGTAGTTAGTGTCACATACACTGATCATGTGAAATTGAATTTGAATTTACTACTAATATTTAAACACGAAAGCTGACTTGAACCGTATTTCCCCCTTGGATAGAGATGTCACTGCTCCCTGTAATGAGCAGCATTATGTTGAATACTTAAGCCAAGAACAACCAAGTTAGAGGGATGGGACATTAATCTTGGAGAACTGTGGAGTTTTTGTGCTTTAGACAATGCAGCGTCTTCGCATTTCTTCTTACACTTTAATTACTTGAGAGGAGGATTCTGCTTGAGCGTATTTTGTGAAGATGGAGTGGGAATATTGAGATTTCCAGGATCTCTTGGATAACTGCAAACTGACTATAAGCACAAAACTACATTGTTTGTATCACCTTCAGCTGTTGGATGTATGAAATGCAACAAATCCCTGTCCAGATCTGTCTGACTTTTTTGAGGGTGTGGTTGGGTCCTGCCAGTCCCACATTTGGGGGAGATGCTGAGCGTGGGTTTGGTGCCACATTCCTGCTCTTGCAACTATTTCACTTTCCTTAATTAATTCAATCTAAAATCTGAGTGTCTCTCTGGTCTCTCCCTCACCTTGGGGGAATCTGAGGCTTTGGGGAGAAACCAGTAGGAATGACTTTCAAAGACTGGATACACCAAAATACTGCCAGGGTTTCTTTCTGCAGTTTTTGGGGTGTTTGGAGAGATGGGACTGCTGGACTTGGCACTTGGAGGGCACAGAAATATGGTGTAATTTGTGCTGCTGCATCATTAACTCCTTACCTGGATGACTTTAATGAACTCTGCAGCACTTGGCTCTGTTATCACTCACTGTTTGCTGATCAACCCAGGCACAAATTTGTAGAAGGAGGGAAAGAGGCTGGAGCAGGAGAGAGCAGAATTTGAAATGTCACTGCTGAGTCTCTCTGGAATTATTTAGAAAAATCAGGTGGGATTTAAGCCTTTCTCAGTACCTTTGAAAAGGGTGAATACCACTGGAATACCTGCACAGTGAGGAGGATGTGGGGAACCCCAGGTCAGCTTCCAGTGGATGAGGATTAATAATTTTGAGTAAATAATACCAAATCATCTTCAGGAGCTTAATGAAAACAACCCACAATGCATTGAAAATGGAGTTTTTGTGTGTTTTTATAGCCTTTTCTCTCTCCTTTCTACAAATCCATCCAGATCCTTTATTTAGTTCTTAATGGGGTGTGGTAGATTTGTTCCTTAACATGTTGGATTTGCTTTACTACTTAAAGACTTTTAAGATATTGTTTCTAAACTAATTTTACTGAGCCTGTGTGAGATTAAAAAAAAAAAAATCCTCTTTGCATGAGGAATCCTTAAAAAGTGGCAAAAAACTGACTGGTAAATGAGTGAGTTGTGACCCATTGGGGGAAATTTCTGTACATTGATTTAGGGTTTGTTGTAAAACAGCATTTTGGGTGATTCCTTAAATCACACCTTAAAGAGGGAGTTTGGTTGAAATCAGGCATCAAAATTTTGCTATTAGCAAAAATTTTACTATTTTTTTATAGAGGAATGAACTCTGAATTCAGAGCTGCATCTTTCTGTATCAGGCTGGGTGCCTGCTGCAAGGAGAACCCAAAAAATTTGTTGGTGAAGTTTTCTTTTACCATCTTAGAATGGATGAGCTCTTCTTGCTGCTGTTCTCTCAACAGCAGTTGTGCTGTGGTGTCTGCAGGAGGAGGATTACACTGCATCTGGCAAAGGAAATTACGGATTAACATGTGCATTACGGAGGAGAAACATTACAGGAAAACTGTCATTTGTATTTTACAAGGAAATAATCCTTTAAGTCTCTTAGGGCTGCAATAACTCCTTCGTTTTACTCCCCTTTTGGAATACTCTGTGAATCCTCACGTCAGAATTAGTAACAAACAAAGCAAAGCTCAGAGGAATCTGGAATTTTTCAACCAGAAAGGTCAGTGCAAGAGAAGAGATTTTTAGAAAATGTTCCAGGAGCTACCAAAGGAGCCCCCACACAGTCAGACCTGGGATTTGGGGAGTACTCCAGGTGCTGAGTGTGGAGTAGATTTATCCAGCTGCCTTTCTCCCTTCCCACACTGAAAATGTGGAGTGATGCCCTGCAGAGGGGCTCAACCACTCCCCAAAACCTGAAGGAAACTGGTTTGGATGCCATAGGCTCAATCTATGATTTTGCTTATTAATATTTCCCAGGAAAAACGTTGCTTGGAGGTCTGGAAGCATTTTAGGTATCACTAAAATACCTGCAAACTGCTGCTCTCCTTGGCTCCTGCAGCAGCTCACCACTTCCAAATCATGGTTAAACTCTGTGATCCTACAGGTCTTTTCCAGCCTTAAAGATTCTGGGGAATCATGGTTGGTTTCTATGATTTTAGAGGTTTTTTCCAACCTAAATGATTCTAAGGCTCTGTGTTGCTGCCCCAAACTTTGCAGTGAGAGGATCCTGCCTGCAGCATCCAACTCCTTAGATCTGCTTCAAATGGGCCTGAGTTATTTTCTCCCTCGACACTGGATTAAAGACTTTAGAACTGCAGTCATTAGGGAAGAGTGGGGATTTCTGCTGGGAACAGCCTTGTGCAGTTCCTTTGCTGTGGAACCACCCAGTGTCAGCTGGGTCACTGCTCCAAGTTTGGTTTGTCACTGTGGAATGGGAATGCTGGACCTTGGCTCACAGAATCCAGCCATCCCCTCCATGGGATTGTGCCTTTGCTCTTGTCTTAGTTTGGAAAGACTGGAGTCTGCCAGGGAAAAGCTGGAGCCTCCCTTGGAATGGAGAATTAACCTCCTCCCACCTCTGAATTGTTGGAATTTTGAAATTAAGGGGCTTTCAGGCCAAGATATGGGAATAGGAATAACAGTTCTTTATTAGGAAAATTAAAAATTTAGTAGTACAAAAAAAAAGAAAAACACTGACAGAGCCAGAACACTCCTGACCCCCTGTTGGTTCAGGGTGTTGGTGTCAGTCCAAATAAATCCTCCTGCAGTGCCAGATGTGGTTCTGCTGGAGCAGAGATGATCCTGTAGAAGGTCCAGTGGTGCTGAGCTGGGTCTGGTCTCCCTCTGGGAATCCAAACAGGCTGTGCTGCTGTTCCCAATGCCAGGTTTGATTCACGTGGGAATTCTGGGCTCCTCCCCTTGGGTGGAGCATCTCCCCATGGGCTGATGGAATTGTCTCAGCCCTGCAGTGAGCCTGGATGGGCCATGGACAGCAGAGATCCCCTGGGGGGAGGAGGGGGCCTGGAAGGGTAAAGAACTCTGCCCCAGCTGGTTTAACAGAATATATCCCCCCAGAGTTATGAGGGGTAGGTCCTGGAAGGGATAAAGAATGCTGCCCCACCTGGTTTTAATAGAAGATATCCCTCCAGAGTGATGAGGGATGGGTCCTGGAAGGATAAAGAACCCTGCCCCACCTGGTTTTATCAGTTGCCCATTAACAGCATCCACCTGCCTCCTCCCTCCCAGAGTTATGAGATAAAGAAAACACCTCTTCAACTGCTGTCAACAGGTGGGAATAGAATACACCTTGCATTGCAACCCAAGACAGCTCTTCAGCAAAGGTCTTGGAAGAACCTTCCAAATCCCATCTGGGCATTAAAGCACTGGTACTGCTCTTCCATCCACAGTGTTTGCTGTTTTCTGGTGGCCAGAGGGTCACTCTGTGCCATATTGGGAGAAAAACAATTTTTTAAAGTCTCCAAAAGCAATCGTGTGACTCCAGGCTTGGTTGAGGAACGCCACAGACCCAATAAACATTTTAATGTTGACTTCAAAGCTCTTGTTGGAGAGGCAGTTTTATGTGTGCTGACCGTGGTTTCCAGTTCTGCCCTCAAGGTTATCACCTCCTTCCAAGCCAAACACCGAACTGGGAGGGAATTCTGAGGGAAAACCAGCAGCTGGATTGGGCCAGAGATCTAAATTCTAAATTCCCACACTTTGGGAGAATGCTGGCTTTGGCCATGGTGGTGTGACTAAAACACAACATGGCAGAATGTTGTTTTCTGTTGGGAGCGCTGTCATCTCCCCACTGGATTTTTTGGCAGAACTAAAAGCAGCTTTAGGCAATAATCTGTATTTTATTTTTTTTTTTGTAGCCAACTCTATGTCTACATTTATTATTTTAGAATTTTTTTGCTTTTTTTTCCTGTTAAAGAATTCCTTGGTGTCTCTTTTCCAGCCTCCCAAGAAACAGTTAAACGACTGAACCTCAAAGGTTTGAGCACTTCTACAAACAACAGTCACAGGGAGGAAAATTAACGGTTTTCTGTTAATGACTCATATTAGTCCTCTTTGGTGGTCTGAAGCGATGGATTAGATATTTTTTTATTTTTATTTTTATTTTTTTTTCTCCCCATTTCTTCCACATGCCTGTCATTGGGCTGCTTTTCTGATTGCTAGTTTTGTTGTTAAAAATGTCACTCTCTTTATTCGCCCTTCTCCCCATAGAATCTTTAAAACTAAACGCAGGAAAAGTGGAATATACCTGTCATTTAGACCAGCCAGAACAAAGGTTGATAGAAAATACATTCCTAGTTTGAAGAGGCTTCCCTGCTGATTTTGTTTATCAGAAAATGGCAAGTTTTGTTCCTAATGGACTGAAATTTAAATAAAATCTGACTCTGGAAATAAAAGCAGCCATTATGACAAAATAAAATTATATATTTTATAGGAGAAATTGAATTAAAATGCTAGTTTCCTTTGGTTAAATTCTTTTACATAAGGAAATGAATAAACGAGAGAGAGTGAAATAGAATGAGATAGAAAGCTGATTGTTGAAGTAAGCTTTTTAAAAATCAATAATCTCTTGTAATTTATATTTTTGAAAAAACTTTGAACAGACTTCCATACGATATCTTGAATTATAGCTACATTTCTATGTTTCCTTTCATTAGAAGTTGAACTGGGGGTTAAATAGAGTTTCCCCCCTGGGATTTCAGGTCCTGATTGGGCTTTGCCTTTGGATTACAATCTTCTACAAAAGCAGACTGTCTCCAGAACCCGAGTTATTTGAACAAATTTATTTATTAATATTAATTAAATAATTATTATTTTTTAAAAAATCAGGTTATTTCACTTGCCAGGATGGGAACTGAACTCTGAAGAGAGGAGATGGTGGAGCCACATCAGGGCTGGGGAAGGTGATGGTTGGGAACAATCTACCTGTTGGAGATTTGGCTTCCAGGGAGGTATTCCATCTGAATTCAAGAGGTTTAAGAGTCAGGTCCAAAAAAATAATGTTTAGAAACAAAATTAACATTTCTGTACACAAATGCGTGCTCTCACAGCAATTTGTCCACCTTACATTGGCACAGAATGCTTGAGAGGCATCCTTGCATTCCTTGCAGGTGGAGGGGTTGTCCGGGTTTTCAGTGGCACTGGTTTCCTTAAAAACAAATAACTGGTTTTGAGATAGACAAATATAGGACTTTGTAAACCCTAAATTATTAATTAACTTTAAAGGGAAAGCTCAGATTGCATGGAGGTGTTATAATAAAATTTGAAATGCATTCCTGGGCAGGCTGTGACTCTAATTTGCAAATTTCCCTTCCATGAGCAGAAGGTGCTCCTGGATGAGAGGAAAAGGGGTGGTGGGGAGTAGTTTATGCTTTTAATTTGAATTCAGCTCCACCTGGGTCCTAGGTGAGACCGTGTGGAAAAGAAGCCCTGGCATATAGCAAATCCTAATCTAAATTTAAAGAAAAAATACATAAGAAAATCCAAAAATATGTTCTTGAATTCTCCTCCATTCCCTCAAAATCATGGCACTTTCCCAAGTGTAGAGTTTTCTACTGAGATGGAGGATGAGGGAGGTCTGAGAACACCAAAATGTTGGTTCTTGCATTTTTTCTTGGTGTGATGGGAAGAACCTTGTGTTCCCCTGGAGGCTGGGAATGGAGATGTGAAATGGCATCCATGAGGCCTGGGTGTGACTGGAATGGCATCATTAACCCCCCAGGAATCTCTGCCCCCCCTGAGGGTCAACAGGGCTAAAATTATTGTCTTCTTTAACCAGCAGATGGGGAGATCTGTTAGCAGATGTTTCAAAAGGGCTTTGAAGATGAAAATATCTAATTATTATTATTATTATTATTATTATTATTATTATTATGGCTGTCCATAGTGATTACTGTGATCACAGAGTGCCTTTCTGACATGTCCCTAATGACAAAACATCCTGTGGGCTCTGAAGGGTTGGAAGAAATTCTTCTGTCCCACAGGAATTTGTATAAGGATCACATTTTGGGCTGTCATGGCTTCAGACCTGCTTTTCCTGGTGTTTTTTGGGGGGATGGAGATACCTGAGACATTTTTCCTCACCAAATTTCCAGGGCTGTGGGTTGGCACTGGTGGCACCTTCACACCTTTCTGCTTGATCCTCCTTCCTCCAGTGAGGAGATGTGGAATGGATCAAGGAAATTGCTATAGACCCACTGATTCCTGATTTCCTGATTTCTACAATAGCATCACACAGGATTCTAATTTTTTTTATTTATTTTTCCCTTTTTTTCCTCCTCAGCTTATTGAGGCTGTGGTTTAACAACTGGTTTATCTCTTTCATCTCCAATTCAAGCCTGAGCCAAAACTGAGCTAAATTTAGTTTCCCAGGTCTTTATTTAGGCATCCAAACGGAAGGGATGTGATGTTTCCCATCCATCCTTAGTGGGCTTCACGCAGCACCGACCAAAACGAGCAGGTGTGAGAGAACATTCCACCTTTCCAGCTCCTGCCTCATGTTGAGAATATCAGGTTTCAAGCCTAATTTTAGCAGCTCGAACTGGAGAACTTTGGTTGTTTCTGGCTAACAGCTGATGGGGGAAAGGTCTGTTCCTTGAGAAATTAAATTTGTTTTCGTTTAATGGAGAATTTGCCCTCAAGGAATGGATGTGTGACACAGGGCTTTACCTGGGGGTGTGGTCAGGGGTTACCAGCCTGGTGCAGCATTTCAGAGCTCCTGATAATAATGGCAAGGCAGAGAGGACACTAACAGCTCTTAGAGCTGCTTTTGTGCCCTGTCAGAGGCTGGAAAATGCCCTTTTTCCACCAGGCAGAGGATCCTACCGCAGCTGATCCTTCTCCATCCCAGCAGGGCAGGGTCTGATGCAGAGCTGAGGGGCTGTGCAGAGGCTGCTCCCAAACAGGGACCACTTTGCTGTGGGAGCAAGACAAGGACAGGACAGCTGTGTGCCAACATCTGGGGCCAGAGGAGATCAGCTCTGTCATCTTGTGCTTCACTTTGGGAAGACTGAATGGGAAGATTTAATGACATGGAGCAAACAAGATAAAGAGCCATGGCTTGGCCAGGCGTGTGCTTTTATCAGCTCCAGGCAGGGACATTTCTAAAGGATAATTGCTGGAATTCAGTTTTTACAGGGACAGCCCAGTTCCCAGGATTGTTGCTCAGTGCTGGGGATGTTCCCTGCACACAGCTGGGAATTCTCCTCCTTGGTGGAGGACAGGAAGGTCCTCGACTGCTGTGTCGGGGCACCAAGAGTTTCACGCTTCCCTCTGAAGCTCTAAATCTTTTTGAAACCCTTCAAAAACATTCTCTGGTCTCTTGTCCAAGGGTAATCAAAGCTGGAGGAGTTGTTTACGTGCCCCTTTTTAGAGCAGTTCACCCCCCTTGAAGACGAAACCACCCTGAGTAACCGCGGCTGCCCCGCCAGCGACTCCTGAGTGCGTGTTTGGTAATCAGGAGGTACAAAACTCCCTGAAAGGTTTGTGGGCAAAGCCCAAGCTCAGACAAAGAGTTTCCAGAAAATAAATCGCTTGTGTTAATCCTACTAATTCATCTTCAGCTTTTCTTCTTCCCAAACAAACCTGGCTGAAGCCACTTGTCACACAGCCAGTGAATACACGGGCTCGTATTTTAACTCTCATCGAGGAGGGTTCAGTTTCTTCTTTCCCATTTGTATTTTTTTTTTTTAAATTTTAATTATTGTTATTTTATATTTGATTACCTCCTATTATATCTGATACTTACCAGAATGAAGCTCTCCTCACTGTAATGAAAACCTCAGTGAGCCTGGAGGGCTTTGGCAGAAATAACCTCGGGCTTGTTTGTCGAGAAGGTTTTGCCAAGCCCACACAGCTCTAATTACGTCTTTTCACTGGCCTGGTTTAAACTGTCCCCTCTTTCCAAAGTCTTTTGTGTGTTATTCAGAAATACGTTGTTACAATGAGCACAGTATGTTTAGAATAAGTTTAATTGGATTTGGTAGCCGAGCAAGTGTACGTTTTTATTAGAGGTACTGACGGCTTCCAGTGGAGATAATATTTATACAGTGGTCCAGAATTGTTTGCATTTAGGAGAATAAATAAAATGAATAATATCCAAACAAGATAATTAAAATGTCAATTACAAAGTACCTTTAATTTGCTCTGGCTTTTGATTTGCATATTCCTTCCTTTGCTTTGAAGACAAAGAAAAATACACTCCATACCAAATGTCCAGCTCTCAAATATATCCCGTAATATGATATATTAGCAAGTACCTCCCTTTTGCACTGTATTTATGCTAAGATTGCAGAAGAACACCCATATTTGCATATTGGGCCATTTTTTTTTTAGTGCACAAACGTTTTCTGTCTGGCTTGGTCAGATGTTGACTTGAATTTTTGTTGAATCACAATGTTGTGGATGAGAAAAAAAACGCCCTTGAACCAAACCTAAAGAACACACAGAGAAATCCTTAAAGAGAAATTCTTAATGTTTTATGGAGTGCTGGCTAAAGGCTGTGATGGACAGGTAGTTGTGGAAAATGGCTTTTATTTTCCATTAACCTGTCTTTCTGTAGGTATCCATATTTCATTTTTAAAGAAATCAATATTAACCTGTCCTGTTATCATATTATATTATATTTAAGATGTCTTACCCTAAAGAAGTGGATTTTGAGAAACCATAGCACTGTTTAAATTTTGTGTTTGGAGCTTCCAGGGAAGAACAAGATAACAGAAGGACATAAGAGTCATTAAAACCTTTGTGAACCTGTTGCTTGTTACGTACCTGGAGTTTTGTCTTTGTTTCCAACATAGTCAGCACTTATAAAAATATATAATCTTGCAATACCTGGGGCTATGTTTGCATTTTGAACCAGCAAATTCTTTCTTGTGATTCCTAAAAATGGCCATTTTTGAGCAGGTTGGACGTTCTTCTGTCACCTTATTTTTGTTGTTGTTTTGGTAAACTTGACTTTTTCAACTCTTGCCCTGCCTGCACCATGAATTAGCTGTCGTCAATAATTATTGCTCTCCATTTTGATCTTCTGTGTGGGTACTTGGCAAAACCTGTAGGGACTACTCAAGATGAAAGGGCTGCTATGCAAATAGGAAATCTTTACTCCCCAGTATTTGTCACCAGTTGCAAAGCACAGATTTGAAATGAGCAGTTGTGTGGCATCCTAAGTAAATAGGGATGCTGGGCTAACACAGCCTGTGGGGCTCCGAGACAAGTGGGAAAAGCAAGTTAAGCTTTTTATTTTTATAATAGTTATTGCTACTCTCGATTTATGTTGGGTTTTTTTTTTTTTTTTTTTTTTGGTTTTTGGTGTTGTTTTATTTATTGTTTTTTCCTGGCAGGCTTTGTTAAGCAGATCTTTATTTCCCAAAGACTGAAATGTACTCCTCTTTCTTTTTCCTTGAAAATTAAAAGCTTCTACCTTAAAGAAGTGAATGATACATTATCTGCTGTCTCTAAATTGAACCCATTTGGAGCTATTTGCATCCTGTAGAAACCTACAGCTGAGTGCTGTGCTCAGAGGTGTAATGACTGGTTGTCACAACACGCTGGAGGTGGCCCCATAACAAAATGATCCCCTGTCAATCCCCTTGCAGGAAATGCTCTGGCAACCTGTAATTCAGCCTCAGTATTAACATCCTGCCTGGGTTTTGTTAAATAGCACTTTCTAGGAAGTAGATCTGCTGAACTTGTGCTTAATAATGTTTTTAGGGGAATATTTGATGGAAGTTTGAGAAAGCATCACATGGGGTTAACAGTGATTTGTCATTTGTTTCTAATTAAAGGACTTAATCTCTTATCACTGGAACAGCCTATTTTTTTAATACTAAAGGCACAGATGTGAATAGAAACATATTAATGAGATGTCATACTACACAGTCATTTAGTGTTTTGTTTAACTTAAACATAGCAGAAAATGTGCATCTAAGTAGACACATGTAATGACATTGAGATAGAATTCTAATTCCCTGCATTTGCATAACCTTTAGCAGCTTCCACCTTGCTGCAGTTATCCTGCACCCAAAATTGCTGTTTGTTATAGGTCTGAAATCACACTGTGACATTGTTTTCCTGTCTGAGGGGCTGTGCCTGGCCTTAAACCAAACATAGGCCTCTTTGACTTTGTTGGTTCCTCTTAAGACAAAAAAATAGAATTGCCATTTTTGTCAGATGTGGCAGTTGTTTTTGTAAAGTGATGAGGAACAAGGACTGACCTCATCCATGGGTACCTCTCCAGGCATTCCAGGTGCATGACAGCCCCTCCAAATAGCTAAAAATGAATAAAAAAGTGGAATGAACTAATCAGAGAATCATAGAATTGTTGAGGCTGGAAAAGTCTCCCAAGGTCATCAAATCCAGCCTGTGATGGAGCCCCACCTTTGTCACACCCAGTTTTTCCTTGGACACTTCCAGTTCTCAAGAGTAAATCTTTTCATGTGGGTAGGAAAGATCCCTATGTGTTAATTTAGTGGTTTAAACCATGAATGAACTTAAGCCCACATTTAAGAATATTTGGGCTGCTGTGCCTGTTTCCCTCAGTGCTTTGCTTTGTTATTTTCATAGTGGGTGACAATTTATGGTGGGTTACATCCCTCCCTTTATGACAAATTGTTTCTTTTGGCTGGGATGGTTATGAAAATTAAGGTTGTTCATTCAAAATTCCAAATTTTACCCTTTTCCTCACTTGCACTAGAAGTTTCCATGAAAAATGAAAGCAATGACATGTTAGAAACAATCCTGGCTTATGTAATAAGAATTAAAAACAACTGCAGAGCAAAATTAGATTGTTTCAACATGCAGAGTTTTTTATCAGGTGGCTCTAACCTTTGGCTGTTGCTCACAGTCAGGATCAGCTCATTATTTGAGGACTACATGAATGTTTCCTGGCACTGTGAAACATCCATTGAGAAAAGGACAGAATTTTTATTCTCCTTCCGTGAAGATGTTCTCTCTTTCTTAATGGAAAAATTGTGATGCAAGTGAGAATATTTCAAATTTTTTTTGGACTGGCTGTCGAATACAACAGAACTGGATGGCCTTAAAAGTTAATTTAAAAATAATTGAAAATTTGAGTGCATGTGTGCACTGGCTAAGAAGGTAAAATGGATTCAGTTCTGGAGATAAGAGATAGTTCTTTGGTGTTCAGTTCTTTGGTGTTCAGTCTTTGGTTTTCTTATTTTGGTCATTCGCAGGTTTTGGTGTTGAGCGGAACTCAAAGGGCTGCACCACAAACTGCAAACAAAATCCAGGGGTCAATTTGGCTTTTCCATTTTACCTCAGCAATGTTGTGATGACAGAACTCTTCATTATCAGGGACATCCACATATCTAGCAAGGAAAATCCATTATCCACATATCTACCAAGGGAAAAATGGTGAGCACTTTTAGGATCATAAGCTCTGCTGGGTTACATGAGTTTCATATCTAGAAAACAAAAATTTGTGCCAACTCAAATGCGAATTATTGAAACGATTTCTTCTCTTCTCCCCATAAAACAATAAATCTCAGGCTAGAAAAATCTGTAAAGTTTTGCCCCAGCCTCTCCATCCATCCTGTGTCAGATGGAGAGTTCTGTTCCTTTCAAACATGCAGAGAAAGTTTCAGCCCCGAGTTTACTCAGAGTTTCTGCCCCCTGTAAAAGTTTGAGAAGGGCTCATAAATGGCAAGAAGGCAGTTTGTATACAAGAAATGTAGCCTGGCAATAAAAAGCCTGTTTTGAAGTACACAACATGGTTTCTGAATAAATACTTCTTTAATGCATGTAATTACCGGATCAGCAGAATAAATGTGGTCATGTCCTTGTAATTAATACATTGTCAAAAGTTCATTTAAGTATAATAATTTCACAGCAAAACTGCTGCCTATGTAGTTTGTGCAATAATTTGTTAAATTAAGTGCAATAAATATAAAATTATTGGTAGATATATATATTTTTAAGTTCTTATTCATTACAGCACGCTATCTAATACACTTAAAGGGATTTTTTTTTTCATTAGAAGAAAAGCCACTAAAAATAAAAATGCTGTAATGATGTTTTTCTTCTTTCTGCTAAAGGAATTTTCAAGCAGCACCACTTAGTATCGCAGCTGCAATTGGCAAATATTTAGTTAAGAATTGTGTAATCAAGTTGGCAGAGGCTTGAAGATCCAGTGAGGAATGCACAGAGAAAGATGCCTGTTTATCCATTGTAGAAAAGCAAAATGTTTATTCCTGGATTTGGTGTCAGTCAGACTCTTTCAATTGTACCCAGAGCTAATTACAGGGCTGGGCTAAATGTTACAGCTGTACTGAGGTTTTTGCCATGGGGGAGAGTGTTGTTCTTGAGTTTTGGTGCTTATTTGGAAATAATTCTGGAGAAAAATATTCTGATTCTTCACTGCCAATCCAAGACTTTTGGTGACTCGTTTTGTGATGTCCAGGGGAGCAGAGGCTGTGGAGCAGGGATGTGACCATGGATAGAGCTGGTGGCTACAAAAGAAATGTCACTTTGTTCTCAATCAGAGTCTGGGTTAATGAGTGAGAGGTTGAGCTTTGGAAGGGGCTGCCCAGGCAGGTTTGGAGTCCCCATCCAGGAGATGTCCAAGGAATGCTTGGACGTGGCTCAGTGCTCTGGGCTGGGGACAAGGATTGGGACTCCATGGTCTTGGAGGGACTTTTCAACCCAAATAATTCCATGATTATGTTCTCAGAGCCTGGTCAGAGATTACTTATCAACTGACCACACAATGGCTAATTGACATTAAAAATAGAGCTGGGATTCAATCCCCCACTTTCCAAACCTGTGCTTAGTTGGTGCTCACAAGACATGATGGAACCCATAGAATGACTACTGGGGTTTATAATGTTTGTAGTCAGAGACTTAAATTTATCCAGGCAGTAGAAGCTTTTTATTTTATTTATGAAGACAGAAAAGTTGAAGTTTTAATTTCTCACTGAAATTTCCTAAGATTTGTTACCTGATCAGAGTTTAGTACGTGGGTCAGTATTCAACAAACATGGACTAGGAAGGAATTGGTGTGTTTTCAACTGAAGCTGGAACCAAATCAAACACACCCACCCAAACCTGGCTGGATGAGCAGTTCATGAGTGGACAGAGTTGTAACCCCAGGATGTCTGTGAGAAGTGATAGAACCTTCTGAGAATTCTTTGAGGCTTTTTTTTTTTGTGATAACATCTTTATCAGCCACCTGAGGTGGCCACAGGGGAGACTCTCAATGTGTTGGTAGAACTTGCTGCATCTTCATTTTTTATAATGAAGGTGATAAGGCCCTGGCACAGAGAAGCTGGGGCTGCCCCTGGATCGCTGGAAGTGTCCAAGGCCAGGCTGGACAGGGCTTGGAACACCCTGGGATAGTGGAAGGTGGGAGTGGAAGGTGGGACCCATGGGAAAAGAGGAGTTTTAAGGTCTGTTGTGGCACAGGAGGATGCAGGACAACCAGCACTGCTTGGAAAGGTGGAATTTCACACTGCACAGGAGAAAGAACATTTTCCCCATGAGGGTATCCAGCAGGGCAGGAGTTTTTCCAGAGCAGCCATTTCCACCCCTGAAGGTTTGCAGGGCACGAGTGGATCAAGTGCTCAGCAACAGGGTTGGACCACAGAGCTGACCCTGCTTGGGCAGGGGGTTGTGGCAGAGCCCTCCCAATTTTTTTCTGTGATCCCACAAATGGGAGCACATACTCAAAAAAAACCCCTAAAAAAAAATCTGAGAGACACTTACCAGTTCTGACTTACACTCCAGGAGTAAGTTACTACACGTAAGGAGAATTCCAAACGATCCCTGACAGTCTGCCAGCTCCAGTTGGAATTTCAGTGCTAACAGCTCCATTTGCTGCAGTGAGATATAAATGTTCCTTGACCTCCAACACAGGTCACAGAGCACGTACGACATCTTGTAATTAAGCTAAAAGATTCATTGACAAACACCGCTCAAGTGCTGAGATTTAGATGGTTACAAGAAACCATAAAAAAAAAAAAAAAAAGTTGTGATCCTGCAGGGAAATTGGCTCCAGTGGGTCTATTTTACATCTTGGCTTTGAGACATTGCATGCAGCAAAGAGCAGAGCAGTGCTGCTCATAAACAGTGGAACATTAATTATATACGTTTAATTTTATGTAACTTGTGGAAAACATAAGAAAAATTCATGTATTGTAAATGTCATCTTTTTTTTTTTTTTTCTTTTTTTTTCCTGAAGGGATTTTCCATTATTATTTTATGATGATAAAATAAGGTGTTCTGATGTACTCTCAAAATAATTTTTATATTTATTCTTTACGTATTTCAGTAATATTGAGTCAATAAAGATGATATCAGGAAATCTATGAACTATAATGAATTTTATTTACATTTTTATTATAGCACTAACTTCACATCAGTTCCCTTCAAGTGTACAGTTGACAAAAAAAAAAATGTGCAAATCATCTCTTCTTAGCAAAACTACCCGAAACATCTCAATCACTTTTGTAATGAATTTTTTTATTGCAGTGTTAGAAAATATTTACATTGAGACAAAACGTTCATCAAATGAGGTCATATTCTGGAAGAATATGGAAAATGGAGTAATGGAAGGGGAATATTTTGTGATGAGAACTGGTTCTTGCTTCCATAACCTTTTTCTGGAAAACAGGAATATCTATATAGTAAGATGAATATCGCTCAGTCTAGAGAGAAGTTCCTGAATTTGTTCTGCAGCACAGTGCCAGTAAATGAATATATTTTTCCCTTAAAAATTCTGCTTCAGGTTTGTCATGGGTGTATAAAATGGGTTTGATGGTCATTTATAGAATCCCAGAGATGTTTTGGGTTGGAGAGACCTTAAAGTTCATCAGTTCCACAGGAGGGACACCTTCCACCATCCCAGGCTGCTCCAAGCCTCATCCACCCTGGCCTTGGACACTTCCAGGGATCCAGGGGCAGCCCCAGCTTCTCTGGGCACCCTGTGCCAGGACCTCACCACCCTCCCAGGGAGGAATTTCTTCCTAATAACTAAACCTCTAGTTTTAAGCCTTTAACTGTTCTCAAAGTATAGTCTGAAGCCATCCTCATCGAGATGCTTTAAGACCTGCTTCCTGTCAAAACGAGCCATAACTGTGTCTTCACAAGTGCTTTTAACAATATTCCTGATCAAACGAGTCCTCTGTTGCCAGAGAGGAGTTTTGAGGGTGAGTGGACAGCAGTCAGCTGGCAGAAAAGTTTTGGGACTCCATGCTCCAGGGCAATTAATGCAGTGATTGTGAATTGGAACCTGGGAGAAAAAAAAATGGCATTTCTGGCAGGGAGGGCTTTGGAGGGCCCCCTCCAAACCCGTGTCGCTCCATTTGGAAGCGCTGGTGGCACAACGGATGGCGTTTGTTTAAGGCAGCCATCTGGTCAGCACGGGAGTATAATGCACCATATTGCATCCCCAATAACATTTAAACTGTTTGCAATCTCCATAAACTTTTAACTTTTGAAGCACAGGCATGGGGGTCAGCTCCTCGCTGCTGTTGGAGGGAAAATCAGGCTCACGTAGTGGCTGAATAATTCCATTTCCAAAAGCTGCAAAGTCGACAGCCAAAAATAAAAGAGCA
This sequence comes from Zosterops lateralis, assembly GCF_965231275.1. NCBI lineage: Eukaryota > Metazoa > Chordata > Aves > Passeriformes > Zosteropidae > Zosterops > Zosterops lateralis. The sequence goes on along the minus strand of NC_139767.1, from coordinate 36,072,884 downwards.
GGCCAAGAGCAGCAAAAGCTCGTGAAAACCTCTGGTAGCTGTTTTCCAATTCAAATTTTCCAATTTCCAATTCTGTTTTATTCATCCTCCCACTGCAGCTTGGGGCTGGGCTGGTGGATTGGAGCTGGGAGCTGCAAGGTGTGGAATGCGATAGTTTTCTCCACAGGAGGAGATGGGAGGAGTTATTTTGGAAACTTTGGTTTTGAGACTGTGCAAAAGTGTCTCCAACCTGTAGGTACCTCAAGACATAAGCAAATATATAATTTTTTTCATTCTTCTTTCTTTCTTTTTTTTTTTTTTTTAAATTTTTTAATTTTTCTCTTTTGCTGTGCATTTTCCACTCAATGGGTTTTTTACTGTGGGGGTGGGGAGAAACAGGTTGCCCACAGCAGCTGTGGCTGCCCCTGAATCTCTGGAAGTGTTCCAGGCCAGGTTGGATGGGGCTTGGAGCAGCCTGGGACATGGGACTGCCCATGGCAGGAAGTGGAATGAGATGAGTTTAAGGTCCTTTCCATCCCAATCCATTCTGGGGTTCTGTGGATGAAGAGATGAACCATTCCTTGTTGAATTTCTACTACTGGGAAAGCAGCAGAAATGATGGAAGAGCAATTTATTTCACCTGTTGACACCTCTGCTTTTCCTCTTCTCTCCCATTCCATTCCAATACTGTTGTCCACAACTCATCTTAAGTTTTATCTGAACCCATCTCCTGTCTCCTCTGGTGTGGTCTGGCTGTGACCACCCAGGGCAAGGTGGTCATAGACCAGAAAGAAATGAGTATTCTTGCAACCATTCACATAAATCCAGCACTGAGAAAATCTTGGATCATGTTACTTTGTTCCCAAATCCAAGCCTGAATTCTCTCTCTCCTATTGCTCCAGGCATTGAGTGGGCATTTTTACAACTATATAGTTCTGTAGTAGGAGGATGAGGTTTCACACACTGAGCCACTACTCAAGGAAGCAACAAAGAGTTGCTCCTTCTCATCCATTTCATGCTTTTGTCTGGATATTCCAGTGTCACTTTTAGGACAGAGCCCCATTAATATAATATGCCAGCTACTTCTGTCAAGGCATTGATATATGTCATTAGCACAATGGAAATAAATTCAAATTCATACGTTGCATGTCACACACTGAGTTTTATCTTGACCTCCTAAGGTGAGAGACAGATGTTTTCCATTGGCAATGCTTTGGTTATTTGTTTATACTTGTCAAATGCACATCTGAAACCCACCTATATAAAACTGGAATATGGGCTGCATTTTAAGTGAAACCAGGGAAAAATATGCAGACTTTGAGAGATGAAGGGGAAAAAAAACCTGCAGCAAGCACCAGGATATGGGAGTGAATAAGCATAATAGATCAGAATAAGGCCCTAAATCAATTTTATTTTCACAGTTCTAGCATCATAAAAAGTGGGTGGCAGTAAACCAATTATTATGCAACTTAATGAACTAATTAGGAAAATCAGAGCAATAATGGTACTGGTACTGACTGATCTGAATATAAAAAGTAGAATTAAGTTCTCAGTATTGAATTTTTCAATGCAAAGGATTGCAGAATAACTTTTAAAGCATTTTGAGTTTGGGAAGAGGGAGGCTGCATCTGTAGTTGCTGTGGGTACCCAAATGATCACAGCACTGAACTCTCGGGGTATATTCAGTCCTGTACAGCTTTAAAAACAAAAAACAAGCAAGGAACAGGTCATTAAAAGCTCTGCTTGCATTTATGTGCCCCTAAATGCTGTTGAAACTCTGGTGTCTGTTGTCAGGAGGCTCTTAAATACCTGGAGCACGGGGCTGGGTGGCTCAAACCCTGTGCACTGGGATTTCTGAATAAACCCAGGCTCTGGTCTGAGCTTTCACAGGAATGGGATTTGCACCAAACCGAGGGAACGAGAACAGAAGAGAATAATCACAAAAGCACAGCTTCTCTCCCTTAATGTTGGTGTTGTTAGCACATGCTATGCTTTAAAGTGTTTAAACCTCCTCATAATATGGTTCATGTTGACAGAAGTTATAAATATGTTGGTATCAGAGCAGTAATTCTCATTATACCTCTGAGATTATGTATGAGCTTTTCAAGACTTTCAATAGTTTGTTGATTTTTCTCCCTTTATACCATTTCTGACTGTACGTATTTGATAATACGATGTGTGATTATGGGCCCTGAATCTTTTCTCTTTAACATCAGTGGCAAAGGTTCCTTTTGCCTTCGGTGCCGAAATTGAAATCAACCCTCATAAATTCCTCCATCATTTCCTTGCTATTGTGAAATGCTCTGCAGTGTTTTCATTGATTTATAACGTGGTTTGTTGGGGTTTTTTTATCATACAATTGTAGCACAGGGGTTCTTTTGTAATTCCACGTCTGCCTTATCCATGTTTGGCAAATTTAGTAGCTGTTCTATTTGTAGATGGCCCATGTTGATTTTTTAAATGGTCTTTATGGTAGTTGGATGTGTTTGTTTTTTTTTTTTTTTCCCTGGAAGGAGCTGTCTGGGCCATGAGTGTTTCATCCCAAAGGAAAGGTGAAAACGCTTCCCTAAATATTTTCACGGATAAACGCAAGTAAGAAGAGAAATGGTTTCTGCTTTCCGTGATCAAAACAATCAATGTGAAGAGTTTTGTTTATTTTCCTGGTCAAAAAAGCCACTGTCAGAATCTATTTAAAACAAATGGGGAGATGGGAGGGGCAAATGGCCTTAAAGCAAGTGTATCACATCCAATACTTTTTAAAAAAGAGAAGGAGCCCAGGCCAGCGCGTTAAAAATGAGCATTTCCAATACAATTTGTCACCCATGCATAAATCTTGCTGACATTTTCAGTCACTTTAATAGCCTTCCCATTTTATAAATCAGTATGAACTTGCACAGTTGCAAAAAGTGTGTGTTTTGAACATCTCATTTGCATACTTTACCAAAAGCCAATGAGGCAGTGGAAGCAACACTGGTGATCATAATAAGTGTTTGGGAAAAGGCAGAAAGATCACTAATGGTTTGCCTTTAGGGATTTCTGTACTCCATAGGGGACGAAAATGAGAAATATTTTTCAAACAGCAGGGGTAAAGGTTTTAAAACTAGAAACACATGGAGTGATAAAAATGTTAGTGCCACAGGGCGCATAGCAGGAAAAATTTACAATGTAAAAACTGTAATTTCAGCATTAGGAAGTAATAATCGTGTTTCATCATTGTTATTAAAGCATGACCCTTAAAGTCACATAAATTAGATATAACTTTCTAGAGAAGTGTATTAATCTTCAATGGAAAATATTAGGAAAGTTTATTATCATATGAAGATCAGAAGAAACTGGGTTTTTATTAAAAAAAATGAAGTTAAACTTGGCGGGGTTTTAAATTTATTCATTTATTTATTTATTTATTAATAAATCTCCAGCATTTTGAACCAGCAGACAGGCTTGTGTTTACTCAATGCAAAGTGCAGAGAACCAGCTTTGCTCTGAAAACCAACAACAGTTGCACGAGAGGAAACACAACCCACAATTAAATAACGAACGGAGGAAATCCAGGGAGTTCTGTGCATGGGCATAAATGGTTCCTATTTTGTTTGACAGAGACATCTTGGTGTGGATGCCAAATGCATCCAAATGATTAATGGAGAATGTTTTAGTTCTTGGAAAAAAAAAAATAAAAGCATCGCAAGAATATCTAATGGGAGACTTGAAATGGCACCAGTTATCCAAGATGTGACTTAAGGAGTTTCCATCCTGCCCAGAAAATGCAATTTTATGAAGGCCTTAGTATTTCTTGTAAGTGCTGTTCAACAAGGGTGTTTCACCTGCAAGAGCTTTTGGGTAAATTTGTATTTCCAGCGATCTAACACCATCCCTGAGTGGGTGTGACCTCCCTTTCTCCTGCCCTGGGCTATGGAAAAGTGGGGCAGTATGGTGGGACTGGAGCTGCTGGACTTGGTGGACCACTGAAGTGGATCCATCCAGATTAAATGTGATTTCTGGCTTTTCTGGATCCAAAATCCCAAAATATCTCCCAAAGTGTTCTGGGTATGGATTCAACACTTTCTGCTGAGCTGCCTGGGTGATATACACAATAATTTTATAGTTTTATCTTGAAAATTCTTGGTTTAGATTCAAAAAACTAAATGCTAGCATTGACAGACTGGGTGTGCTTTTAATGAAAACTTAATTTTAACAAGGAATGGAACAGCTCTGTGCTATTGATAAAAGAGTTTTGACTTCCTGCAAGGCAAACAGCCAAACAGGGGCCTGCTGGGTTTGGGATTCTGGATGTGTCCTGTGTCAGAGCAATGAGGATGTGCTTCCAGAGTGGGATTCACCCAATTCCCTGCTCAGTCATTAGAGAGAAATCAGAGAGAACAGAACAACAGATAAAAACTTCCTTTACATCCCTCACACTTGATTCCCCCCAAATCTTTATTTCCTCTTGCTCTGCGTTTCCTTTTTCCGCATTGTTCACCTGCAAGAGGGACATTTCCAATTTGGAAGAGCAGACAACTCCTTCTCAACGTAATCTGCAGCTTGATTTGTGGGCAGCCTCTCTCCAGAGAGGAATAAAACCTTTCCCAAGTGCTCCAGACGCAGGGATGTTATGCATAAGGAGGGTATCATTATTATCTCTCCTTACAGCTGTGTTCTGATGTGAAAATGGCTGTGGCTGTTGTTTTTTCTGCCCCTTCCTGCCAGTCCCTCAGGCAGTTTATGCTGCTCATGCACAGCCAAAGATTAGGCATCGTGCTCCTCTCTACAGTTGAAACTAACAAGACAAACTTGCCCAAATGGGAATAACTTTTTTTTTTTTTTTTTCCAGGATGCTTTTCCTGTTTGCATGAGAGAAGATTGGAAGATTTCCATCAGAAAGTATCATTTTTCCAAAGCAGAAAATGTTTTTTATTATTATTATTTTGTCAAAAATTACCTGTTCTCTGATACCAAAACTTTATTTTATGAGTCAATGTGTTGTAAACACCTGCAGCTCCAATGGCACTGATGGAAAGAGGCTTCATCTTTTTCTCAGTGAAAAAGGGAAACATTCCAGATCTTTATCTGGAATTCTCTCTCTGCAGTTGCAATATCATTAGTTGCAGTCTGCTTCTGTAACAATGATCTATAGAAAAGAATTAAAATGAAAATTAAAAAAAAAAAAAAAAAAAAAAAAAAAATCCTTGCATATGGTAGATTTCTGTATATTTCTAGAATTCCAGAGTAAACTGAAGGCACAGGGTCCAGTGATGAACTGCAGTGATTTTAAGAATTTTTATTGATACATTCCAACAGTGTCTATCCTTGGATGGGATTAAAATGGGGCTCAGCTTAATATAAATTGCAAAAGAGTTTTATAATGGACATATAAAGTGTTTCTAATACAAAGTTCACTGTGGTTCTGCACCTTTTGGAACTTGGCCCTAAGGAATTTCCATCTTTTCCTCTGGGAAATTTATAACCTCTTAATAAAACTCTGATTACATTAATTCAGATGTTAATTTGGTAAGAATTTGTACATTTGCTTGTATCTTTTTAGTTTATTTACAATTTATAGTCTGGACTTTGTGGTCCAACAGTTGTGTTTTCCAGGAACTGAAACCTCTGAGGTCAAATCTAATATTTTCAACTTGAACCATTTAGTTGAATAATTTCAGATGGTACCATTTGGAAGCTGATAGAAAAACTGGGAGAATTATGGTATATCTATATATATATAATCTATAATTATGGTATATCTATAGGAGCAGCTGTAGTAAATATATAAGCTGGAGTGCAATAATAGAAGGACAGAGAGACTGGAAGAAAATTCAAGGAGATAATCAAAGATCAGACTGAAAACTTCTTTTATGTAATATTTTTGTGAATGATCTTTCCAAAACTAACAAAAAAATTTATTCTTTTTACACACAAAATTTGAAAACATCACCAGCTCAAAACTGAGATCCACAGGAATAAGTAGACCATACCAAACCAGTTTATATGAAATTAAATTTATCACTACTGAAATGTAGCTGCTGGTGGAAGAAATTTCCTTGGAACTGGAATTTCTCAACACAAAACAACAGAGGGAAAAAAAGGATTTGATTGCACCAGGATGTTAACAAATGATTGAGATCTACCAATACAAAACTATTATGAAGAATATTAGACACGAGCAGAGATATTTCCAGAAGGAAAGATAATACAATTCTACCAGGCTTTTGTAATTTATTTTTCTCTCTCTCTCTAACAGCATTGTTGTTTAATTTTCTTGTAATTTCTTTCTTCTTTCCCTGGGTTCTGTGGGATCAGTTTGCCTTATTGCATCCATTCTTTGGCATGAATTTACTGTAAGTACACTCACAGTGATTATAGCTTATGACATGTGTAACTTTACAGGTCCTAAAAATAAAATTAGGCATCTGGAATAACCCCTCCAATCTAAGAGTGCAAAGACAAAGCTTTTTCTCCAAGTGGAAACATGACAGTTTCTGGATTTCTCTGGAATGTCAGGCAAATGTATCCCAATGTCAGAGACATGTCCTGATTTTCCCTGGATAAAAACAAACCAAACTTCTGCCTTTTTTTTTTTTTTTTTTCCCTTGGATGCTGGAGATAAAATGAGGGTTTGGAGCTGTTGTGTGATGTGAATTCTTCCAGGGAAAGCTCCTGATAAGAGCTGGGCACATCCTCCAGTGAAGGATCTCTAAAAGGGAATTTTTCCTGGTGAGGAAAGAGATTTATTCTGAGGAGATCCTGACCAGCATCTCCTGGGCAGTGAGGCAGCAGGAGAAGTTCCTGTCATTGGCTTGGACCGAGGGAATTTGGGAATGCTGAAAGATCCTGGGCTGCAGGTCAGACACTGATCTCCAGAGATCTTTTATCACAGGGCATTCATAGACATGGGCAGAGAGAAATAATCAAATTTAGTCTTTTTTAAAATACCTTTGACCCCTCCTAAAAAACACCAAAGCAAACCTACCCCCACCCCCCAAGCCCCATCAAAAAAGCTGGAATGAGTTCTCAAGTGAAACCCACTAATTTAGATTTGTTTTCTCACTTTTTCTCCGTAAAATCTCTTAATTTCTTGGTAAAACTCTCTTAAAGTAAGTGGCAGTAATCTTGTTTTTCCCAAGGTCAGGCAATCAGTCAGTAGTGGGCAGTCAACATCCATGGAAAACCCTACAATAATAACATTCATCCTATAAATAACAAACTGGTTCATGTGCCTGATAGAAGGAAATAAATTTTGAGAGTGATTTCAGTATCAAGTGATTGAGCTGTTTATTGAATAAACCAGAAGTGAAACACATTATTAAAAGTTATGAAAAAATAACTGCAGAATGCCAGTCAAAACATCGTGTTTTGCCACGCTACTTAAATTCAGCAGCTTTTTCCCCGTGAAATATATTTTCCCTGTGAGTTTTAAAGTAAATATTTTCCTGGGAAATTATGAAGTGTGTATTGCTCAGGAGAATCTAGTCTTGAATAAAATGGGTTATTTTGTGTTGGAAAGGTTTGTGGCAATAGTCCCTACTGATCCTAAAATATACAAATGGCTTGGATTTTGCCTAATTGCCAGTTTTCACAGTTTTGATACTGAAAAAGAGAAATATTTTATTTTAATTGTGCTTTGATCTGATGCAAAATTTGCACCTTTCAAATTGAAAAGTCTGTGCTTCACACAAGGCATGAGAAACAGAGGAGCCGCTCTGGGACACAGTGAGGATGAATTACACCGAGGGTTTTCTGGAGCTGGAGGTAGAGAAATGTGGTTGCAATCATCCCCAAATTTGTGGGTGTGCAAAACACCTGCAGCTGAGAAGGAAATGTGATGGTCAAGTTCAGCTAAAAATGTTCACAGGTTGAATTCTCTTCTGCTCTGTGATGATTTGTCACCAGATCCAGTCATTGTCCAGCAGGAAAACCATTTCTGGTAAATGTTGGCTTTATTTTCAGCCAGCTAAACATGCAATGAACTGGTTATTAATTTGTTTTTCCCCTCCAGGTTTTAGATAAATTACTCATATTCCATCAAAATTATGATCTACTGATAGTTGAAATCACTTGTTCAGATTAATGTTCTGACTCAAAACTTGCAATTTTTTGGCAAAATGTTACTTGAGATATAAGAATGTCACATTCCAGGTGTATCAACCACCCCTCTGCATTTCTATTTACCAGTGTTTGCAGCCATTTATACCATTTCTCTTTCAATTTTGCCACGGTTTAACCTTTGCAGGAGACAACTAAGAAAATGATTTAGTTTAGTAAGTCAATTCCTGAGAAAATAAAATCTTCAAAAAATTTCACAAGCATCTTTCTGAATCTTTCCCAGGTTTGTGACCTGCAAACAATAAATAGAGGGACAGAAGAGGACACATTTTCCTGCCTGATTCTTCTGAAGAAGGAATAATGATGGATGTGAACTTTCTGTACAGCAAGGTAAGACCTGGGCCAGACAAAAAGACAAGAGAAGGTTTTGGCAGCATAAAAGTGTTTAATTTGAGCTCTGATATCATCTCAGTGACCAAACTCTGCTTTTTTTTACGTGCTGGAAGTTGCAATACTCAGACTGCAGCTCTTTGTGTGAGCTGGTGCTCCAAGTATCAAAACCCAGGATGGTCATGGAGTGCAGATTCCGTTGGCTACTCCAGGGAATCTGGAGTGCCCATACACTTTGGAGTATGGGAAAAGAGATAAAACTGGAAATTCAGGTGCGGGGGAAGCTTATTTATGAGGAATGGTGTGATAGCAGTGAGGCAAACGCTTTGGGAAGGAGCAAGGAGAGAGAAACCCGAAATCCCAATGGAGCTGGAATTTGGGAAGACATGGAGAGCAGCACCAGCCCTGGAGAAGGAATGCCCTGCTGGGGTGGGAAGCAAAAGAGCGAGAGCTAGAAGTTGCAATATTCAAACTGCAGCTCTTTGTGTAAGCTGATGCTCCAAGTATCAAAAAACTTTGAGCTGGTGCTCCAAGTACCAAAACACCACGATGGTCGTGGAGTGCAGATTCCGTTGGCTACTCCAGGGAATCTGGAGTGCCCATACACTTTGGAGTATGGGAAAAGAGATAAAACTGGAAATTCAGGTGGGGAGAAGCTTATTTGTGAGGAATGGTGTGATAGCAGTGAGGCAAACGCTTTGGGAAGGAGCATGGAGCGCGTAGCAGGAAAGCCAATGTTGCCGTATCCCAATGGAATGGAATTTGGGAAGTCATGGAGACCTGCACCAGCCCTGGAGAAGGAGTGCCCTGCTAGGCAGGGGAAGGAGCAGAGGGAGAGCTGGAGGTTGCAATATTCAGACTGCAGCTCTTTGTGTGAGCTGGTGCTCCATGTACCAAAACCCAGGATGGCTGTGGATTGCAGATTCTGTTGGCTACTCCAGAGTAAATTTTGGAGTACGGGCAAAGAGATAAATCTGGAAATTCAGGTGGAGGAAAGCTTGTTAATGAGGAGTGGTGTGAGAGATGCGAGGCAAACTCTTTGGGACGGAGCAAGGAGAGGGAAAGCCGAAATCTCAATGGGGCTGGAATTTGGGAAGACTCCCTGGAGAAGGAGTGCCCTGCTAGGGGGGGAAGCAAAAGAGAGAGAGAGCTGGAAGTTGCAATATTCAGACTGCAACTCTTTGTGTGAGCTGGGTGCTCCACGTACCAAAAAACTTCAAGCTGGTTCTCCAAGTACCAAAACACCAGGATGGTTGTGGAGTGCAGATTCCATTGGCTACTCCAGGGAATCTGGAGTGCCCATACACTTTGCAATATGGGCAAAGAGATAAATCTGGAAATTCAGGTGGGGGGGGGGAAGCTTATTAGTGAGGAGTGATGTGATAGCAGTGAGGCAAAAGCTTTGGGAAGGAGTGTGGAGTGCATGGTGGGATAACTGACTGAAGTCACCATATCCCAATGGGGCTGGAATTTGGGAAGACATGGAGACCTGCACCAGCCGTGGAGAAGGAGTGCCCTGCTAGGTAGGGGAAGGAGCAGAGGGAGAGCTGGAAGTTGCAATATTCAGATTGCAGCTCTTTGTGTTTGCTGGTGCTCCATGTACCAAAACCCAGGATGGTCATGGATTGCAGATTCCGTTGGCTACTCCAGAGTAAATTTTGGAGTATGGGCAAAGAGATAAATCTGGAAATTCAGGTGGAGGAAAGCTTGTTAATGAGGAGTGGTGTGAGAGATGCGAGGCAAACTCTTTGGGAAGGAGCAAGGAGAGAGAAACCCGAAATCCCAATGGGGCTGGAATTTGGGAAGACACGAAGAGCAGCACCAGCCCTGGAGAAGGAGTACCCTGCTAGGGGGGGAAGGAGCAGAGGGAGAGCAGCTGTGGCTGCTGGCACATCCAGCTGCCCAGAGCTGCCCACCCTGGCAGATGAGGCTGGCACCAGACTGCAGGAACGAGGCCGGGGCGATGCTAACGAGGCTGAATTGATCTGCATATATTAGAGAGCGGCACCGCGGCGCTCGCATAATCACAGAGCCGCAAAGTGGGTCCAGGGGAACACCTTGACTTCCCCAGGAAATGAGGAGGCAGCTGCGAGTGTTTTTTTGGCAGGAAAGTGCTCCTGCTTTTTGAGGATTGTCAGCCCGGCATTGTTCGCGCTCCTCGTGGTCTGGGCATCGCCACCACAAGATTTAGTGGTTTGTGTTATGGACCTGGAAGGAAACTCCTGCCTGAAAAAAATCGTGTTACAACACCAACAATGTGAATGTATTATGGAAAACCTGCTTTGAGGGGGATGGAGAAAAATGGGAAGTATTTGTTTGGTAAATGGGAAATTATTTCTCTCTCTCTGTCATTTAATGATCTGAGTCGCACTGCGTGTCTCTTGTGCTAAAAATGAATTTATGTGGAGAAAGTGACACTCCAAGTCCTCAACTCTTTGGTTAAATTTCTGATCATTAAAATTTCCCACGGATTTTAGAGATGTGACCATCAGACTTAGTGGGCAATCTTGCTTCTTTCAGTGCATGAAATTCTTTATTTCAGTTTCAGAGCCAGAAAAAAAAAGAGGTAAAAATTGAAAAAAACCCCAAACATTTACATGTGTCTTATATGTATATAAGACATGTATATATATGACACATGTAAATTTAATTATTTATAAATTTTTTAAAAATATATTTTATATAATAAAATTATGTATTTTACCATATAAAATATATATGTGTAATTAATTCTATATATTAAATATATTATATAAAATATGTATTATATAATATATAATAACATATATTATAGAAAATAAATATTATATATATTATTTTATAAATAAATATTATATGTATTTTCAAAAATATCAACCATGAGCCTTTCAATAGATCAGCTTTGCCAAAAAATCTGATGGGTTTTCATGGAGTTAAAATGAAAGGAATTAAAATGATCCATATTTTAACAAGATGATGTTTTTGTACTCATATTTGCAGCTTTTAAAAAACCAAATTGTCTCAAAATTATGACGTTTGATCTACTAAATTCTTTGAAGTATAAATTCTTTCTATACTTTCTATGCTCATAATTTTAGATGTTGCATGTAGAGCTCCTTTCTACTCACTATAATAATTAGTACTGATATAAAATATGTTTCCTCACGGTTTTGAGCAGGATCCTGGGTGTTGTTTGTCTATCAAAGGCTGTGAATTATGAGATTGTTGGTCAAGAAGAGTTTTGTAGATTTAAAATATTAACACATGAACATTCTCTGGAGACGTTTGGCCAGTAGTTTGAATGACAATGTTGAAGGTGCAGAAAAGTCCAATGACAAAGAAAATGGAGAAAAATTAAAAAAAAAAAAAAAAAGAAAAAAAAAGAAAAATGGGAGAAAATTTAAAAAGAGAAACAGAAGCAGCAAGAGACAGGGAAATCTCTCAGCCCTTTTTTACCAATAAAGAACAAGCCGTAACCAGGACTTGCTGATCAGCTGTAAATTTCTTTATTCTGCATTTCCTCAGGCAACCAGAGTTGTCCTCCATGAGGATTGTTTCAGCAGATCCTGCAGGATTTGAGGGAGATCAGGATGTTTCAGCATCCCCAGAAATGCCAGCTCAGTCTTGCACTTGGTGAAGTGCAAAAATGTAACGTGATGCCTTTGGAGAAAGCAGCTTCTAATGCAAGAAGACAAATCACTGATTTGGAATTGATGTGTTCCTTGTACTTGATATGCTCATTTATAGGCAAGGAATTTATTTGATCCCAAATTCAGGAATTTAACCGATCAGGCAGATAATTATATGGTCATCAAGTGAAGAAATGAGGAAAAAAAAAAACCCTATCAAGATCCCTGTTGCAGAAAACAAGTCTGTGAATTAGGGAACAAGTGACAAATCCTGAAGAGGGAAGGAATATCTTAAATAAAGTCCAATTCCAGGCATGTAACTTGTGTAACATTAAAGCTGTGCTTGTACAAGAAGTGAGGAAATTGAAACTGGAGAGAGACAAGTCAGCATTAATGCTGAACCTTGCCCTCCTAATTTCCAAAATGAATTTATTTTTGTTTTTCCACGCTCTCAATGCATATGCCAACGTAAATGACAGAGCATTATTAACACAAACAATATAAAGGCATTGGAATACAGAGAGATTATATTTTATTTGCTTTTCAGCTCCGACTGAACAGAAACAGTGCACAGCTCCCTCCTCTCTCACACACATTTGTTAGGCTGGTGTGTTTTGGTTTTTAATGTGAATTCCTTTCTGTTTTAGGTTTTAATTACGAGTTATATAGTTAATACATTTGTCAATATATAGTTTAATTCGTAGCAATAAAATGTACTAAATTTTTAAGAGGGGATATAAAATAATTACAAAAAATTTCAAGGTCACACATCTATTCTTTGGGTTTTTGAATGAGATGTGGTGGGTAATTTTGAGACTAATTTTCAAACTCTCAGGAAGAATTTTTAAGTATTTCAGCTGAGCAGGAATCTTGGGGTTAGGAACAGTCCATGATTTGGATTTAAAAGGACTTAGGTCATAGTGCTTTCTATTTATTTTATTTTTTTTTTTTTTTTTTTTTTTTTTTTTTTTTTTTTTTGTTAGAAGTTTATTATCAAAAGCTCATTTTTTAATAGATAAATCAAAATTGACTAAATATTGCCTTAAAAAGTATAAGCCCTTCTTACAAATTCACACAGCACAGTGTTTGACAGAGAAACAACACCCAGGATCCTGCTCAAAACTGTGAGGAAACACATTTTATATCAGTTCTAATTATTACAGTGAGTAGAAAGGAGCTCTACATGTAACATATAAAATTAACAGTATAGAAATAATATATTGAATATATTGAAGGAACTGACTGGATCAAATGTCATTATTTTGAGATAATATTTTTTAATAAAAGCTCTAAATATGAGTGCAAACATTATCTTGGTCAATTATGGATATAATTTTAATTTCCTTCATTTTGTCTCCATGAAAACCAATCAGATTTTTGGCAAAGGTGATCAATTGAAAGGTTTATTTTTTATTATTATTATTTTTTTTTTTTTTTGAAAATACATATAAGACACATGTAAATGATTTTTTTTCAATTTTAACTCTTTTTGGTTCTGAAACTGAAATAAAGACCTTCATGCGCTGAAAGAAGCAGAATTACCCTCCAAGTCTGATGGCCAAATCTCTAAAATCGGTGGGAAATTTTAATGATCACAAATTTAACCAAAGACCTGAGGACTTCGGAGTGTCACTTTCTCCACATAAATTCATTTTAAGCACAGGAGACACTCAGTGTGACTCAGATCATTAAATGGGAATGTTTGGAATAGTCCACAAAGTGCATTTCACTCAGGTTATTATTATTTTTTTTTTCCCTCTAAATACTGAGAATGCATTAAGATAATTGCAAACAGAGTAATTAGACTTTCTCCTTAAAATGACTTGTCTACAAGTGGTTTAATAGATTAAGGATTTTTAAAGGGGTTGGAGAGAACCAGTTACAGTAATCAGAGAAGAAAAAGTGCTGAAGGTATCACCAAGGCTCATAATTAAAGCAGAGCTTACAGCTCAATTAAACTTGAGCATCATTATGCATAAAACATCAGTGGGCATCAGGAGTCCAATAAAAAAAGAGATGGGATCCATGTGAAACAGCTAAAAAGGTAAAGGCAGGATATGGATTGGCCCAAAATTTTGAGAGAAAATTTAGGAAAACTGGGAATAAAATTGGAGCTGAAGTTTTTATGTTCTTCTTTCAGTCAAAAGTCCTGGGTTAATTTATTTTTTTATTTTTTTATTTTTATTTTTTTTTTTTAACCTGCAGCAATCAAATAATTAAAATATTGTGGAATTCCTGTCAGTGTGACAATGTTGGGAACAGCAAATCAGCCAAAACTGGTGTGCCATAAACCCTTTGGGATATTACAGGCAAAAGAAAATTTGTTGCACAAACAAAATTTCGTATGAAAATTTTTTTCCACAAAAAAGCAGATTTTGGTGTTTTTCTCTGAAAAATATCATTGCAGTTTCAACTAAAAAATTAAAAATGCGTTGATTGTGCAATTTGTGTTTCTATAATGGAAAATTTAAGATGGTGAGGGCTGGGAGAAGTACTGGGGGAATAAGAAGTTGCTGAGTATCACAGGAAGAATGAAGAAGTCCTGGAATGAAAGATTTGACACAGATCCTATAAAATTCAAAATTATTAGTAAAATATTATACTTAGATACTCTTGCCCTTTTTTTTTTTTTTTTTTTTTTTTTTTTTTTTTTTTTTAGCTCTGCACGATTTAATATTCTCTTTTCTTCTGTGCTGCCCTCTGGATTAGTACCTGCAGGAAACCTCCCAGCTCCCCTTGGAGAAATATGTTATTAGGGAGCAAATGTCATTATTTAACACAGAGGAAAAAGGAAAATCTCAAAGTGAGTAGCTTGAAAGTCCAAGTGCCAGCACATTTCAGATCCAAGCTCTTCCCTTACTAATTGTAAAATTCCTGTTGTCTTCCTAGGAAGTGCTTTGTAGTGTTTTATGGGATATTATTTGTGCAAAGGCTTTTAGTCAGGGCTTAAATTATGACGTATATTAAGTTTTAAAGGAGTTTAGTCTGGAAGAGTTTCCAGATGGGCAGAGTGAGAAACGCTAAAAATTGCAGGAGTTCAGGTTTGGGTCTGAATGTGGCTCTCCTGCATCCTGACTGGATTTCTCCAATTTTGGAATGTTCCTTAAAGGATTCTCTCCTGAGGAGAAGGGAAGGAGGTGAATTCAGCTGGGGACTCCTAAATCCAGGCAATATCCAGAGGTTTGGGATCACAGAATGCCAGATCCGAGCACTCCTTTGACCGCGCCTGTCTTGGGTCATGTCTTCATTTTATTTGTGTTTATGGCAAAATGAAGGTGCCCCAGTGTTAATTAAGAAGGATCTATCAGACCATGTAGAAATTCCCTCCCAATTTAGATTTCCAGCCTGGGTTAGCTGGGCACTGATGGCTCTGAATGTGTGCCCACCTCCCCTGCTCTGTGGTAAATGTGAATTTAGCTCAACTCACAAAGAGTGCAGGACAAAACCAATTTAAATTTGTCCTGCCTGGTTAGTTCCTGTGAAGCAAATTGGTGCTCTTTGATAGTATTTAGATTTTATTGTGAAATCAACAGTTAAGTGTACACTGTGCATTAGCCCAAGCAGCATGTTTGTTCCTGCTCAGGACTTTAAGTATTATTTTTGTTATTATACTTGTTAGAGCCTTGTTGTATTACACTAAATAACATTAGCTAAAATTGTAATTACCATCATTATGTTCTTATTGTATTAAGCTGCTATGTTGTGATAATATGATCACAATATTACGGTGATGGTGGTGGTGATAAACAGGCAATTCTAGAAATTCTTTGTGCAGCTGAAGCCACGGTAGGAGCATGATGGGATAAAGCCTGTAATGTTTGCTCTGACATCAGCCCAAAGAGCAAAGAGCTAAAATTTGCGGCTCAAAGCCAATCCTTAGAAATTTGGATGCTCAGGAAAACTTCCTGAAGGAAGGATTTTTCTTTTTGGGGCCATTGGAAAACCAAGGCTGAGGTGCCCAGAGCATCGCCCCGAGTTAAATTTACTCACCAGTGTTAAATTTACTCACCAGTTCTTTAGGTCAATTTATAACTTTTGTTTTGCAACTTTTTGAATAAAGAGAAAACCCCAAGAGAAAACACTGAGAAAAGCTGCAGAGGGGCACAAATTCCAACCAAGCCTTGTCCTTGGAGTCTTGATACAAACTCAAGTTTGATAAAACAGTTTTAAGTGCCCACACAGACAAATCTTTTGTGTCTGACACAAGATTTGTCTGTATTTCTCAATTTAAAATTACACGGGATATTAAATACATGGAAGAATTTAAAGAGTTTGCCAAGCCAACAAAAACAGGTGGATTTGTGAATCTCATTATCTGCCCCTTCCTGGGTAATTCAGTCCGATAACAAATGTTTGCACCATAATATTTCTGTGGCCCAAGTGAACGAGCAAGGAGTGAGCAGAACAATATTTCATCTTGAGGCTTTTTTTTTTTACTCTTTCCCAGAAGATGCTGTTAGCAACGTGCAAAAAAAATATTGTATTATACCCCAAATTGTACAAAAATAAATTCCCTCCCCCCAAGCCAATAGGTATTGTTTTACAGCTGGGAGACAGAAAACATATTGGTTGAAAACATTACAATATTTAAAAACCACACGGAGTTGTAAAAATTGGAATGAGTCCTCTAAATCTTGGATAAAATGGTTAATCAGTTGATCCTTAACAACTGCTATGTACAGTACAGAGAGATTATAACTCACAAATGCAGGTTCAAGCAGTGTTCCCCCAAGGATGGGGAGAACAGATTGAAACACTGAAAAGAAAGGGGAAGGAGACAGAAGGAAAGAAATAATTAAATAAAAATGTCAAATTCTTCTTTTTTTTTTTCATATTTCGTGTTTTCCCAACTCTTTTTCTCTGTCTCTTAACCCTGAAAAAAAAAATATATATATTCTCACTTTTGATGGAAATAATCAGTTCAGTATTTTTTTTTTTTTTTTGAATACTAGTTATTCAACTTATAAGCTACTTTTTTCATCTCTTCCAAGAAATCGTCTACATTTTGCAAAATTTAAAGCCAAGGGTTTGCTCGTAGTACAAGAAAGCTGAAGATATATTTATTTTTTTTCCCCCTTTTTTAATGACAGTCTAACAATAGTCCCACAACTCACCAGTGCATTCCAAAAATCTCATGCTGTCATCATAAAAATCTGACTGCAGCAGAATCTGTCTGGCACTAGACAGAGCCCTAATGACCCTAAACTCACATAAGATCCCTGGTGATCAGAAGAAGAAAAATACAGTAAAAAATAGAGAAATATGTAAACTGCTTAAGTGACAGAAAAATATCCTCTGGAGAACGTCATTCATTTATTTTTTTTTTTTTCCTTGTCTTTCACAACTGTCAGAGGTAGCAGGTCTCTGAACTTGTCTTTTTTGTGTTGCTGAACAGGAAGCTTTGGAGAATTTTCCAGTCACTTGGAAAGTGAAATTAGTGCTGAAATGGGGTCGTTTCCCAATTCCTACAGTTCCAGCAGCACATTCCCAATGTTTAAACAGGAAGCCCAGCATCACTTTTACAAATGTTGGGAGTGTCGAATTTCCCTCACCACTTTTTTTTTAATTCCGATGGTTCATTTAACGAGAAATTGTGTTACAACACAAAGCAATCAACAGGGTTTTACTTGGACATAGAAATCATGGAATAACACATGGATTTTTTTTTTTTAAATCAGTGTTTTGTATGTGCTTTTTCCACCTTTTTTTCCCCCTGTTATATATAAAATAGCTTGATAGCTGATTGATTTCTCAATTAAACAGGAAGGAACTGATAGGATTCTTCAAAAGCATCCCAGAGAAATTATGCTGAAGAAACAAAGAATTTCACAGTTTGATATAATTTTTTTTTTTTTTTGGCCATATTGGGTGACATTTGATGTTTTTTACCTCCAGCTTTTGAAATCAGCCCGGTAGCAGAGGCTTCCTTCTGTCTCTCTCAAACTGTAGAAGGATAAGACACAAAATGTGAATCATAAATGCGCTGACCCCAAAAGAAATGAGAAATATCAGTGTAGAGTTGCTTTGAATAAATTACAGGCGCTTTAAAGCCATTTGGTGTTTAATTCATTGTGGTTTTCAATGTTAGCAGCGAGCAGGAGCCTCTCTGTGTTGTGTTTAGCTCTGCCACCACAATGTGTTTTACACGTTTTCATCAGCCCATTGATCTCCCTGTGATTGGGTCTCACCCTGGTTTTTGGGTTGGGCTCTGAGTACCATGAGCAGGATTTTTATTCAGATCCTTTTCTCCTTCTCATGGGAATCCTTGAGAGGGAGCATTTGGCTTTTATAGAGCCACTTTTGAGGTGGACAAAGTCAAATTTCTTTACAAGTGAAATAGGTTGATCAATAACAGAATCCTGGAATGATTTGGTCAGGAGGGAAATTGGAATTTATCCCATTCCACCCCTTGCCTTGGTTGCTCCAAGCTCTTTCCAGCCTGGCCTTGGACATTTCCAGGGATCCAGGGGCAGCCACAGCTTCTCTGAGAAACTTCTGCCAGGTCCTCCCCACCCTCACAGAGCAGAATTTTCCCCAATACCCAATCTAAACTTATTCCCTGCTGGTTTAATATGTAATTTTCTATTACTAGAAAAGAAAAACCCATAGGACCAAAGATCTAAGTCACAGTTCAGACAGGCAAAGATCCTGCATTGGGAAGGGAGGGGAAAAATCCCCTTTATCTGCAGGTTTTGTTCTTTAAGGATTGGAAATAACAATATTGGGGATTTTCCCTCTGTGTGAGCAGCAGCTGGAAAAGAGTCTGTCAGGAAAAGGTGTCTTTTTAGTTGCTGATTCATCAGGAATTTTAAGTCTCCTATCAGAGGAGGTAAAAGTGGGCAAATTGCTGGCACAATACAAATGAAAGGTTTATTTCAGCCTGGAAGGTGTGTTCCCACCAAAAAGTGATTTCCTCCCATAGAAATGGATATCTCAGCATACCAAGAGCTTGGAGACTGAGAAATCCTGATGTATAAATCCTAATTAAAGTTGTCAGAAATCCCTGGAATTGTCCAAAGCTAGGCTGGACAGGGCTTGGAGAAGAAGCCTGGTCTAGTGGAGGGTGTCCCTGCCCACGGCAGGAATGAGATGGGCCATGAGTTCCTTTCCAACCCAACCCATTCTGGGATTTCTGTGGGATGCTGCACTCCCAGTGTGCTGAGGCTCACGTCAGCATCGTGGATCCCACTCCCTCCTGCTCCAGCCCTGCACATCCTCGTGTTTAGCTGGAAGTTTATAATGCTTTGTCCACATCCCTTGTGGTATTTAATGCCTTCCAAATCTGAGCAGATCAAATTTCCCAACATCCTGATAGGCCTTGTCAGGAAAGCTTCATCTAAATACTTTAATCTCTCTTCTTGCAGTAAAACTTTCACTTCCCCTTGCACACATCCTTTATGTTTGTTGAACTTGTATTTATGGGCCCAAGTTTTCTTCAACCCAAACAAAACGGGTAATTTATCTCCTTTATTTCTTTCAAAATGGTGTTCTCGAAGTACATCTTGCAGATAGATTATCCGTCCCTCACAGCAAAGCCTCACAATGGGAGCCTAATAATTGCTCTTTTTCTAATTTCGCTAAATGAGTTATAATTATTTTACGTCTGCTTTATGGTTACGGAATAGTATTAACCTAAGCTCTAATTATAATATAGCTTTCAAAGGAATGTATGGACACTAAATTGATGGACTGCCAGCTTATGTGGGAGCATCACATAAAGCAGATATACAGCTGATGGTTGAAGGCACAGGCATGTTAAAATTCAGGGGCACAACTTGTTCATGAATAAGTAACAGGGTGTAAATTCATTGATTTTCTTTTTTTATTTTTAGTGGATCAAACAGAGAAGGGCTCCATTCATACTTGTCAAAATGCAAGTACAGTCGAAGTTGGATGTGACTTACACCAATAGGCTTGGGAGACTCAAGCAGAGTCTGGAAGTCAGGCTAGTCAACACTGCAATGGTAATAATGGATATTTTACCTGTTTTCCACATCCTGGGACATTGTGAATGTTACTGCCACAAATCAAACCCTTGATTTTTATGTATAAAGTGATTATTGACCAAATCTTGTAATTCCCTTATTGGGAGAGGTGGTTGAAGGACAAAACATTAAGAACCAAAGCTTTTAACATCTTTGTCTGCTTTGCAGAGCCTTTGCCAATGTGAATTCTGGCTGTAGATCTACACCCATGGAGCCTCATCTTGTGCATCCCTGGAGGATGAATCTCCTCCCAGCAGAGCTTTCTGCAGCCCCCAGCTTCCCACACACACTCAGCTGCCTCCTCCATCAAAAAGGGGACTCATGGCTTGCTCATCTCAAAGTAGAAAATCAGATATATTTGGGCATTTATTGGTTGTTCAGCAGAAAGAGGTTATTTAGGTCTAAATTCATGGATGTGACCTTCAGGGGAGGTTTGACTTTAGTATGAGAGGATTCATTGGACAGCACTGACTTCTTGCTTCATCTGATGGAGCTACCATCCCCAAAAATGTCCAAAACATGAATAGATGGGGGATTTTTGGTTTAGTGCAAATGGTGATGATCAGCCAAAGGTTGGATTTGATGGTCCTGGAGGTCTTTTCCATCCTCAGTGAGTCTAGGATTCCATCTCAACACAGGCACCAGAACCAGGCACACCAGAAATAACCGACAATTTCCTCCCCACAAAGGTGATCCCTCTCATTTAGGGTCCCTGACTGTATCTGACACCCAGACTGAGATTTCAGAAGTCGGGTGCAAACTTGGAGATGAAAAGTGCTGTTTGAATGAGCTTCAGACTAAACAAATTTAGATGTGTAAAACACACCTGGCTCTTATCTCCCTCACAGCTAAACCTTGGACTATGAGAACTAAATAAAACCTACGAGCCATTTCCTGGCCACTATGGGAGATTTCCCCTGAAGTTTATTTTTTAAGCCTCAGTGTCTGTTTCTTAACTACTTAAAGGTCCATGGATTTGTTCTGTTGTATGAAATTTGATATAAATTGTTTACCAGACTTAAGGGGACGAGGAGATTATGCACTTTCTTATTTTTAATATTTCTCTGTCCTATCTGCTGTGACCAGACAGAAATTTCAAGCAACAGTTCTTGTAAAACATATGGAGACCAGCCTGGGAATTTTGTAAGGTAAGGGACTGTCCATGATGCCAGGATGTCTGGCTGCTGCTTCTGCTGAGCAGCTCTGCATCCTTTATATTTTGAAATTATTCTATTGTAACCATTTTCCATCCAGTTTAGCTTGGTAATATATCCTTGTTTCTAAAGGTGTCCACACTTATTTGACTACAGAAAATATTTACTTTTCTAAAGGGCAGCTTAACCTTTGTTTAAAATCTGAGGTGAGCTAAAGGGCACTGTAATTATCTGCTGTATTATTTGTGTCACATCTGAGTTACCATGAGGGCTCAACAAGCATTGCCCTTTATTAGGAAACTGCTTAACAAAACCCAATATAACCACAGGTTTTGCATCCAGAAAATATTTTATTGAACCAAAGGCTTGTCCAGGAAACTTGGACTCTGAGAATGTTCAGGTGGCAGAAACCTGTCCCAGGGGATGGGATTGAGAGGGGTGGTTTGTTATGGCAGCTGTAGTCACTTTATTTTAAATATCTTGCAGTCAGGTAAAGGGGAAATGTGACTTCAGTGTTTCCTGATACAGCTTCAGAGTGGAAAAAACTCCAGTAGTGATGGAGGTTTTACAGCTCAAGTGGATCCGTGGGTATGTCCCATTGCTTTCCCATAATATTCCCAAAATGTAATTTTGCCATAACTCCTTTGAGAAATAAGGAAGAAGAAATACTCAGTGTGGTTGGAAGTTATAACTAAAAGCTACACAGGATGTTTCAGTCACTCTTTGAGGCAGGAACATTTATTTGTCCTGCGAAAAGGCAGTTTGGGGCTGCAGGAGGGAGCTCCACCCTCGTGGGCAGCAGGGACGGCTGAGATCACCCTTTGGTTTTGTTGCTATTGATTTGTTGTGGTGTTTCTGATCCAATTGTTGTTTCATGGAATCATCACAGAATCCCAGAATGGTTTGGGTTGAAAGGGACCTTCAAGCTCATCCAGTCCCTCTCCTTTTTTTTTTATCAGATGTTACATTCCATAAATAAACCTGCTGCCTCTACCTTGATGGGAAGTTTTGACCCGGTGAATAATTAATTGTTAATCTCATTTGAGAGAAAGACATCAATGCCTTTGCCACAGAAATTGTCTTTTAAGCAAACAAAAATTTAAATACCATTAGATTCCTGTGCCTGGTTAAGGACTGGAAAAGTTTCACCTGATGTTGTTGTCCTGTAGGAAAAATGAGCATCCAAGAAATCTTCAGGAGCCACAACCCCACTGGGAGTTGTATGGAATCACAGGTAATACAGGAATCAGCACTCAAGGAAGTTCTTTCAATGGGTGACAGGTATTACCAAAGAAAGAATCACATCCATTTTCCAGATGGGAGCCTTGTTTGTGTCACTAACTGATCCTGCTCTCCTACAGTGATCCATGAGGATGCAGTTGGGATTATTTGGGAAAAGAAACTGGAATTTGGTCAAGGCAGGCAGATGCCTCCTTGGTTAGCTGGGAATGCACCATCTAATCTTGGATGACAGAGGAGCTGTCCCTCCCAACAAAAATCCATGTTCCCAGCAGGAGCCCAGCTGCTCTGATAGCAGAGATGCTCTGAAGAGCTGAGGGCACGTAGAGATCCAGCTCTAATTTAAAGTCAAGAAACTTTGTGTGGATCTCTTGCTTGGAAAATATCCCAGGAGCAGCTTGCTGTGATGGACTGTGTGTAAATAATCAGCTCCTCCCAGGCTACTCCCAAGATGAAGCACCATGGCCGGGAAGGGTTATTGCTGCATCCCATCACTCAGCTGGTTTTATATCTCCATGGCAAAGTAGCAAATATATATGGATCTGGAGGAGCTTGATCCATGGCATGCTCAGAGCAGGGTTTTTGTATTTGTGTGTATTTATGGTCAGTCGCTAAAGGAGCGGTGACCTTTTGATAGATTAATATAAAGTACTTCAGATACAGTGGCGCAAGGAAAATGACTTTGACAGTGAATCCACTTGTTAGTGCTGGAGTTGCCATGCAAGTAGAGGAAATGAGAGGCCTTCAGCTTAAAAACTTGCCCTGGCCACCAATGCCCAACACTAAGCCAGAATAAAGTCCAGTTTTATACAGAGCCAGCCCTAACTCCCCAGTAAACAGAGTTCCTTTGTCTTTCCGCTCAACAAGTTCCTTTCGACAACATCCATTTGCAAACATCAAAAGGAAGACAGAGGTGGTGGGAGACAGCCAGGACTGGATTGCACAGACCCCTGAGGGTCAGGTGAGAGGATTGCTCTGTGGAAGACTGATGTGAGCAAAGGGAGGCAGGGGGACATCTCGGTGACCTCGCAGCGGGCGCCTGGTGAAGGTGCCCGGCGGGGGAGCCGTGCTGGTGGAGCACCAGGGCTTTGTTGTTCCACTGATAACATGATGGGCTCAGCTGGAAACCCTGCCATCCCTTCCCCTCGCTCAGGATAAAGTCAGGGCTCTGAAAAAAAACACCAAAGGCTTTGAGAACATTTTCGAAAGGGCTGCCTGAGACACAAGTCTGGGATCAGGGTCTTGTAAAAATCCTGGGGAGTGTTGTTAACCCTCGGAGCGCATTTGGGGATGTGTCAATCTTCCAGGGATACTGCTCCTGCCAGGAAATCATAATTTATTGAGGTCAAGCGGGTTAATGGGCTGGACTATGTGCTACCAATTGGTAGACATAAAATATATTTAGTCCTGTGACAAACCTAAAAGGTTTTCAATAGAGGGAGGCTCACAATAAAACGTATGATGAGTCGTTCTATTATTTTTCTCTGAGAGAGTTTTTTTTATTATTATTTTCTTTCAAAGATAAAGGAAAAAAAGAGAGAAAGCTGATGTTTAAAATAAAATAAAAAAAAAAGCTGGGTAGCTGTTATGTTGCAGATGTGCGTTTTATAGTTTAATATTTTTTGCGTGAAAAAGCAGTTGGGATTCTAAGCAGACATGATGTAGAGCAATTTAAAATTAATAGAGCACTTCAAATTTTTAGGAGCACTTTAAGTTAGAAGTGATCTTGGTTTTGGGCAGGCTCGGTGTAGAAAGATGTAAAATCATGCAAGAGTTCCAGATATAGGAGAACATATTGGCGTGAAGGCAAATGGCTAATTCAGCAGATTAGGACAAAACAGATTATTTAAAATTCAGCAAAACAAAAATCCAGACAAAATTTGTTGTTTCAGTATAATTACTCAGCTTCCATTGTTCTGTTACTTTAAATATCCAATGTGAGATGGAATGAGGAATCTCAGATGACTTAAGAGTGAATATTGAGAGTGAATATTATGAAATTATAAGAAAAATGAAAGAATTCTGAAAAATGAAGAATTTCTGCTCTGAGAGGAATTCTGGACTGACTGTTGCTCCCAGGGAGGTGCAGATTTTGGATCAGCAGTGGAGGTATCTGTCTGTCTTTCCTGGGCGGAAGAGCAGAGGAGACAAGCTCGTTATTGACTCTCTCAAAGGCCACAGGGGTGAGACTGGGCTAATAAATTCTCTTCTAAAGTAGGTGAATGCTCCTGCTGCCTCATGCCCTCCCCTTAGCCTCACACTACCTTTTCTGCACCAACTCCCAAATTTTCTTCTCAGCACAGATGTTTTCTGTACTGGGTCAAGTTGGACTGGGCTGTTGGTTTGCGGTTTGATTTGTGGGTGTGGGGTTTTTTTTGGTTTTTTTTGCTCATTTTGAAATTGCTCTTGCACCATCAGCAGCATCCATAGAGTTGGAAATAAATGGAATAAGTGGAGATTTGAATGTTAAAAAATGTGGCCAGGTGGAGCTCAGGGGGCATGGGTTAGTGGTGGATTTGGCAGAGATGTGTTAACAGTTGGGTTTGACGATCTCAGAGGGTTTTCCCCAAACTTAATGATGGTCTGATTCCATGATTCCATACAGGGCTGCTCAGTTTGCCTGGGTGTGCTGTGATTTGTTTAGTGCTCCTGAAATAGCCTGTGCTGTGGGAGGGGGGAGAAGGGAAATCTCTGGGGCTGGAGGATGCCTGGTGGGGAGCAGGGCAGGGGTTGCCCCCATGAACTAAAGGAGGGTCTCCTTGGCTTGATGAAGATTCTAAAACCAGATCAAACGCTTGGTTTGAAGCACATCCACACAGCATTTGGTTAAACTGGGCCTGAATTGCCGTTTGAGTTGCCAATTTGAGTTGCCATTTGAGTTGCTTCAGTAGCAATATCTGTCATGGTCCTGCCAAAACACAGGAGTGTCCGTCACCTGTCACACATTTGGGGCTGGAGCTGAGGGTCACATGTAAAAGGCACAGAGAGAATCCCTCAGACAGTGGCTGCAGGCTGGGAGAGAAAAACACTGACCCTGCTCAGCCTGGTGAAAGAAATAAGGGTGGTCTGGAGGGTGAGACAGGAAATCTCAGCTCTTTTTCTATGGGAAAACATCAAAAATGCCCTCAGTTTTGCAAAATGTTTAACAGGGCCGTATTTTTTCCCTAATTCTTTCTTTACCAAGTAACAAACCTAAAAGCAGGACCCTAATTTATGGTACATTGATACAAACTAAATTATATAATTAATATCCATATCTATAAGGATAAAGTGTTTAATGGGTTTGAAGCAGTTCTTGACCAACTGGAGCACGCAGTAAATACCTGGATACACAGATTTTAGGCACTTTAAGCTTTTTATTGCATCAGAGAGATCAAGTGACTTTGATCAAGTTTTTTCCTGCAGAATTCCTGTGAGTGATTTAGTGTGTAACCAGATATTTCGTCACTCCCAAGAAATTAAAGATAATTTATTACGTGTCTCTTCCATGCCTGGTTCGTTATCCTTTTGTATTGATTTGCATTCTTTGCCATTTTGACAAACAATTTTTAATATTATTAAATTATGTGTTTTTGTGATAACTCCTGGATGTTTGTATCCCATTGGATAGGGCTTGTTGCAAACGTGATAATGAAAAATGCGATCCCTCCCTCCACACCCTGTTCCCTCTTCATTTATTAGAGTTGCATACATTAAAATGTTGTAGAATTCTTCAGTGTCTGTACATACAGACACTCATGTCTCCATCAGAGGAAAAAAATCCTCTGTATTTTAACAGCTGTGCCAACCAGCAACGTTTTATACAAATAACAGAAAACATTTAGAATTTGATAGAAAATATACATATTTCTTTTAATCTATAACCCCCTATATTTCTGTATATGTGGTATGATTTTATGAGCTAAACTCTAGTGGATAATTTGGAAAAAAAATCTATATGAAATGGCAAACAAATTTTCCCAAAGCGTTTTGCTTTATACGTGCAATATAAAGATATCATTTTGCGTGTGCACACTTTGTTTTTCTAATTCATAATAAAATGTGCCAGAATATTTTCGAGGCAAATGGTTTCGAGTCAGACACTTGGGTTTATAGCTAAAGCAAAGGAATGGAGCAGAGATTCTCTGCTTCCACAGAGCTGGGAAGTGTTTTATTATCTGAAGTCACACAGAATTATGTTCTCCATCACAGACCTTGAAATGCCTGACTTTTTTTCCCTTTTCCGACACTCCAGAATCAAATTGGTGAGAGTTTTGTGGAAACCTTAAAGCAAAGACAAGGCAAACCCCAAACCAAGGTCAGTCTCCGTGTGCGACACAGACAGCGGCCGCTAATGGGGATAACAGGAAACCTAAAATAAAATAAAAAAAAAAATTAAAAAAAATTTAATAATTATTGCAGCTGCCCCTTGCTTTCTAACATGAATCTCCTTATAAAAGACAAGCCATTTTTGGGGGGGGGTGGTTTGTAGGACTGGTGTATTCCTACACGAACAAGGGGAGAACAATCCAGCAGCAAGGACGCGCCTCCCTTCTTTCCGCGCGATAACGCCCTGGGCCTGGCCTAAGCAAGGCAGGAATCAGGATTAACCGCCAGCAACAAACCCTGATTTACAGAAACTCTGATTTACAGAAACCACACGAGGAGTTCCTGAGCACGGCCCAGATAACAAAAATATTATCGCGGCTGTTTACAGTGGAGCCGGTCAGTTTATTTCTCCGAGTGCTTCATTATGAATAAGAGATGCCAGCGATAGGCCCGCAGTCAAAATAAACAGGCAGAGAGTGTTCCACATACACAGTTTGGAGAGAACGGTTACTTTGCTATTTATTTAATAATTGACCATAAATGGAGTCAAAGTGCAAAGGGAAAAAAAAAACACCAAACCAACCCACCACCTAAAAAAAAAAAAAAAAAAAAAAAAAAAAAGCAGCGCACTAAGGGCTTTTTGAAAGATTGATAAATAATGTGGAATCTCAATTAGGCTTTAGAAGGAATGCAGATATTAAAAATTTGGTCAAGAATCTAATTAGCTGGAGGTAATTAAACAGTCTCACACGGGGTCATTAATCTTTTCCACAGACCTTTGATGTTTTGCACACTGTCTTCTAGTCATTAATAAAATTCATAACACTCCTCTTTGTGGTGTTTTATCATCGTGTTTTTCTCTGTAAGAGCATAGAGCAAGTGTCATTGTATCACAAGGGCCTTACTTTAGTTAATTTCTTTTTTTTTTCTGCTTGTTAGACTTAACTCTTTCTTGCACCGAGTGTTGCCAATTCACGCCAGAAGTTTTAAGACAGGTTTTAAATCCCTGTTTTGCCGTTCCCCACAGCTTTCAAAATCCGGTTTATTGAGGAATAAACCTTTCTGATGCATCTGGTCAACTAACAAAGTTGTTTTTTTCAAATCTAGCTCATCTGCCCGGTGCTTAATTTTGAAACCTGGTTCATTTATTATTCACAGGACTGACAGAAAATATATTTTATTTTGCTTTCTTCCTTTACCTTCCATTTCTCTTGATGGCAAATTCCTGGGAGACATAACCTGTAGCATGTGGTTAATTTTAGTGCCATAACCAGAGAGCTCTTGAGGATGGGGCTGTGATAGAAGTGAGGAATAATTATGAAAAAAAAAAAACAAAACCAAACCCCCAGTAAAATGGAAATTTGTTGAACGTGACTGATTTTATGTACAGTCTCAGTACAGTACTTCAATAATGCATTATCCTGACATATTTCAAAGACAAACTGCGCTCAAGAATCGCTGAATTTAAAAGGCAAGAGAGCTACAAAGGACTCTTTTGGAAGACAGAGCTGATTTCTACTACAAATATTAATATCCATACATTTTTAGCCCCTGTGTGTTGTGTATTTATGGCTTTTTGTCTTACAAGACCCACATTTATGAGCTGTTACGTGGAGTTTGTGTGAGTAGTTATAAATATAAGGAGATACAAAGGGTTTGTTAATGAAATGTTTGTGTCTGGGCGGAGATGTTTAATATTTTAGGTGAATTTATTTCTGAAACAGGCCGATCTATGGGATTTGTGTAATTATTTGTGGGGTTTGTATTTTGGTCAGAGGCGTTTTGTGGCAAGAAGGTGTTGAGTCATTAGAGGCTGGAGAAACTGAGGTAATACCTCAGGTAAGAGAGAGCAGAGATTGAAATATTTGCTTCAAAATCTGCACCTTCCCTTTCTTACTAAAAAAGGGGAGAGGTGCAAAAACGCTCCTTAAATGCTGTTAAAAATTGCAACAACTGCAAACCCTGATGGGAATAATTTTGGTGTTTATATGATTGATTTGCCCAGCATATTCATGCCTAAAAAACAGATGATCTTATGGGCAATTTTAAAAGGAATTCCCACTTGATGCCACTCCAGGAGTAAGAAGGAATTAATGAGAGACAGGAATGAAAATCTCTGGCAGTTTACAGTCATCCAGAGCAATCATATGCTGAACTTGTGGGTGTTGTTTTGTTCATCTCCTCTGTCCTCCCCTTGCATATTTGTTTGACAAGTCTCTGTCACTACTTGTGGCTGCTGCTTTCTGCAGCATCTTCTATTAAGTTCAGATCCAAAATGCAGCAGAAGCCTGAACAGGCCAGAGGAGAAAAACAAAAAAAAAAAAAAAAAAGAAAATAAAAATAGAATGCACAGCTCCAAGGCTTTGGGTAAAAAAAAAAAAAAAAAAAAAAAAAAAAAAAAAAAAAAAAAAAAAACAAAAAAACAACCAAAAAAAACCAAACACCAAAAAACCAGTTTCTTTCTCAATTGAATTTTAAATGTAAAATGTTATGTGTCATTTTCTCAGAGGAAGGAAGCGATCGCAGTTATTTTATTTCCACATTACTGAGCAAAAATGTTTCCCTCTAAAAATATCAAGCCAACAGCAGAATATTTTGCAGAGTGATCCACTTAAAAGTGAGTGGGAGACGGCCAGCAAGGATTGTTCTCTTTTGTGTTTACTTGTAATTTATAAACAAGTTCTGGCAGTCGTTTTTTTTTTTTTTTTCCCTGAAAACATGAGGAAGGCAGTTTTTAGGCTTTTTATTCATACTGAAAAATTGTTTCTTTTTTTCTGTTTAAGATTTTTTTTTATAGCTGGAAAACTGACAGACACCTTTAAAAGATGAAATGATGAAAACTGAGCAGTTGCTAAGAGAAAGTCCTGCTAAAACTGCCTTTCCTTTCCTTTCCTTTCCTTTCCTTTCCTTTCCTTTCCTTTCCTTTCCTTTCCTTTCCTTTCCTTTCCTTTCCTTTCCTTTCCTTTCCTTTCCTTTCCTTTCCTTTCCTTTCCTTTCCTTTCCTTTCCTTTCCTTTCCTTTCCTTTCCTTTCCTTTCCTTTCCTTTCCTTTCCTTTCCTTTCCTTTCCTTTCCTTTCCTTTCCTTTCCTTTCCTTTCCTTTCCTTTCCTTTCCTTTCCTTTCCTTTCCTTTCCTTTCCTTTCCTTTCCTTTCCTTTCCTTTCCTTTCCTTTCCTTTCCTTTCCTTTCCTTTCCTTTCCTTTCCTTTCCTTTCCTCTCATGCATTTTCAGTGACTAATTAACTTTTCAAAACGACTTCATCTTTAGTGGTTTGACCTCCCTTTCTTTTCCACCCAGCAACCTCAGGAGTTCCACCAGGAAAACAAAGGATGGGTGATCATGTCCCTATTACCTCCAAAGTAAACAAACAAAAAAATAAAAATCCCACAACAAGCAGAAAAAAAAAAACCGAGAAAAAAGTTCTCAGGTGGTTAAATTCTGCTTTTTATGGTGAGAAATAGCCTAAAACAACTTAAATAATCTAAAAAAAAAAAAAAAAAGGTTATTTCAATGATAATTTTAAAGTAAATTGCAGCTGTCACCCTGCGACCTTTTTCCAAGCGATGGTAATGAGATCCATAGGTGATTTCAGCTGCTTAATAATAATGAGATTGATACAGGGAACGCTCAGATTGGCAACAATTTGATAATTGTGCGGAGCAGGAAGAACTAGCCCTCCCTGGTGGTTTGAAAACATAGCTGAGATTTGAGGAGCTGCACAGAGCTCTTATTTAATCTCAGCAATTCTATAATGATGTGAAAAGGTAAGTGTTTTTGATTTAGTGATGTCTATATTTCAAGAGACAAGATGTTGGTGATAAAGGAAGAGAGAGGGGAAAAAAATAATAAAAAAAAAAGGCAGGAGATGAATGGCAGGTTTCTGGAGACATCTTTTGGCTTAATATCTAACACCATGTCTGTCTGTGTGCATTTCTCTCCGTTTTCCCACTAGGAAAATAGAATACTAATTAGATTTTGATTACAGGCAGTTTTTAAAGTGTGGAAGGCACACTCACTTTTTTTTTTTTTTTTTTTTTTTTTTTTTTTTTTTTTTGCTGTTAAATTCTCCTTTAATAGCTGGACACAAGCCTTTGAATTTGATGTGCTATCAGGGCTGATCAGCTGGAAAAAAACCATGTACATGTTACTTAAAAACATGTCCTTTATTTATTATTATTTTTTATTTTTTTTTTTTTGCTGTGATCAGAATTGCCTGAGAACTCCCTGGTGATGAATAACAACCTCAATGAAACACTTATTTGGAAAATTGATAATTCTTGATATTTTTTGGCACATTTATGGCTTAAAGGTGAAGAGGTGAGGATAAAAATCCTTTGCTCTATAGAAACCATAGAGTTTGAGATTTCTTTTAAAAGTTACTGGATAAAGAACTGTAAAGATCAGTGTTAAAACATAAAATACAACCTAAAAGTGAATAAAAGTTCCAGTGACTCTGAATTCAGCACCTGAGGTGCTGCAGGTTGGCCCTTTTCAATCTCCCCCTTTTGTCCTGCTGAGGAACCAGGAGAGAGGGAGAGACCTGGAGGAATCCTCATCACTCCCTTGGCCAGCAAATGTAATTGAATTTTGTTGAATTAAAATAAGAAATACAGAAATCTACATAAACATATAAAATTCCTCTGCACAGATACAATTTTTTTTTTAATATTCTAAATCCATTTTAGATACAACACTTCCACTTCAAACCGGTTTTGGGGTGGAAAAAAAAAAAAAAAGAAAAAAAAAGTAATTTTAAAAGAAGTGCTGCTGAATTTGCATTTATCAGGGGGTAATTTATCAGTTTAGAAAGCAGCCCAAAAATGCTGAAAGTTTTTATTTTGTATACATGGACTGTATTAGACATCTTCTAACTTTAGGGGAGAAATGTTAAAAAAAAAAACAACAAAGGTGATGGAGGAGTTTTTGGTGTAGGTGTGATAACTTTTATGGAAAAGTGATTATTTTATAGCAACAAGGTGTTAGAAAATGTGTAGTTTGGCTGGGAAAAATAATTTACCAATGGACAACTTAATAGGAGATTCTTGCAATACCAAATTTTAAAGGAATGCACTGCTCAGATCTCATCTTTAGAAATAAAACAGTTTCTTGATAACAGGAGTTTTAAAAAAAAATGAACCTCCAGAGAAAAGTTTCCCTGGGAAGTCCATAAATATCAATTAGGATGTCCATTAGGGTGGCATCAAATATTTCCCTTTCACTCATCTGAGCCTTCCTGAGTTCCTTGGAGGTTTTTTTGTGCATCTCTGCATGGAATGAGCAGACAAAGGTGGAAATCTTGTGAGGTTCAGCTCCCCTGGCAGGTCACCCCGCAAACCAGCT
The DNA here is from genome assembly GCF_965231275.1 of Zosterops lateralis. Taxonomy (NCBI): domain Eukaryota; kingdom Metazoa; phylum Chordata; class Aves; order Passeriformes; family Zosteropidae; genus Zosterops; species Zosterops lateralis. The sequence goes on along the minus strand of NC_139767.1, from coordinate 36,040,846 downwards.
GGGCAGGGAGGAAAAGCAGGGCTCTGGATCTATGATATAATTTCCTCCTGGGTTTCCTCTCAGCCATTTCTGCCAGAAAATGGCTAATAATGGGCGATTTGCATAGGGCAGGAGGCTGGAGATGGGCTCCAGTGCTGGGTTTTCCTGTTAAATGTAGTTATAAAAACTGGACTAAAGAGGGCAGGAGATACTCTGTTTAAAAAAAATAAAAAATCAGAAATGCGGGCGAGCAGACAGTAAAACTCCACGGGGGAAACAATAATATATATTTCAGTATATAATAAAGTGATTTATTTTCAATAAAATCTGTAAAACTGCTTTAGTTACTTTGACACCTTGATTAACTGGAGTTTTCAAAGATATTTGTGTGCGCGCGAACCTTCTTCATACCAACAGTCCCCGATGCTTTATTGCCTCTGCTATTGAATATGTATGTTTTAAAAAGCATTTGCTACACTGTAGTTTTACTGGATGTCAGGGACAAAATAGATTAATATTAGACCTCAGCTAGAAAGCATTTCTGTGGCAGCAACATGAAATGTGGCGCTCTCCAACTGCCGACGACGCTTTCTCTGACTTATTCCTGGGGATGCTTTATCCGGAGCTATGGGCTCCGGGAGAGATTTATTCCCTCTAAAAAAAAAAAAAAAAAAAAAAAAAATCGCTGATTACCATTATAAAAACCGTAAAAAAGAAAAGTTTGCAGCCAGTTGAGGAAATTTCAGAGCTGGCCGTGGCGGGAGTAAAGGGATTAGAAAAGGGAAGGGTGAGAATTGTGTGTGTCGTGGTTAGAGGGATCTTCCTACGGGCTCTGCAGCAGGGAGTGGGAAAAAACTTTATTCCTCATCCCCTGCGCCCCACAGCTCTGATAAAGAGGTTGTCTGCACCTCTCAAATGTCCTGGAGGGTTTTTTCTCCCAAAAAATCTCCCTCTCTGGGGGATTTTGGGGGATTTCAATGCCCATGACCTCACGCCCGAAGGATGTGCAGAAAATACTTTCTCTTGCACTTTACATCAGGAGGAAATCCTAGCATTGAGAAGGTTTTTTTTTTTTTTCCCTTTCCTTCACACAGGCAGGTTCTGTGGGAGCCTGTGCTTCCAGAGGGTGGAGGAGCCTGTGGGAAAGGGCTTTGTCCTGCCTTCTCCTGCCTGGCACGGGGGGTAGCCCAGGGACAGAATTTATTTCATGCAGGGCATCCTTGGGTTTGGCAATGCAGGGATGTGGGAGATGTGGGAATCTCCCCATCAGGATGGTCTCTTCCTGCTCTTTTCTCCATACAAACACATCTGGAATGGTTTGGGTTGGAGGGGACCTTAAAATCCATCCAATCCACCCCTGCCACGCCCAGGGACACCTTCCACTGTCCCAGGCTGCTCCAAGCTCTATCCAGCCTGCCTTGGACACTTCCAGGGATCCAGGGGCAGCCACAGCAAATCTGGGAATTCCAGCCCAGCCAGGAATTCCCAATTCCCAATGTCCCAGCCAGCCCTGCCCTCTGGCAGTGGGAAGCCATTCCCTGTGTCCTGTCCCTCCAGCCCTTGTCCCCAGTCCCTCTGCAGCTCTCCCGGAGCCCCTTTAGGCCCTACGAGAGGCTGTAAGATTTCCCCAGATGTTCCCTTCCCTTCCCTTCCCTTCCCTTCCCTTCCCTTCCCTTCCCTTCCCTTCCCTTCCCTTCCCTTCCCTTCCCTTCCCTTCCCTTCCCTTCCCTTCCCTTCCCTTCCCTTCCCTTCCCTTCCCTTCCCTTCCCTTCCCTTCCCTTCCCTTCCCTTCCCTAGTCTGAACAGCCCCTTTTTTATTGAAAAGATGGCTCTGGCAGGACTGAGGGGCACTCACCTGGGTCTAGACCCCACCAAAAGCTGAGCCTCTCCTCGTTCCTGTGCTGAAATAATGTGGAATCTTTCCAGGAATTTTCTGGTGCTGGATCTGACCGAGTAACACACCAGCATGAATTTGAATTCTACTATTAAATGTAGTTTTAGTTCTGATTTATTTAGTCCACCCTGTGGATATTCACAGACTTTATCTTACTGGGAAAAAAAGTATAAGATGGATTTATTTATTTTATATCTACTTTATTTCTACATGTTTTAGATATAAACAATTACTATTAAAATGATTTCAAAGCACACAATCAGTTTAATAATAAAGACTGTATTTTTTTTTTTTTTCTGGGAGAAGAAGAGAGATTTATTTAAAAATGATTCAAACCCCAACACCTTCAAGAATGTTGAAAATTTGCTGTCTTGTGTATATTGACAAGCTGAGTGGTTTGTTTCTGCTTGAATACAGCAGAAGTTTGTTGCTGTTGCTGGTTAAGTGTTTCCAGTGTGTTCATCTCAGACAGTATTAACAAGGAATAAACAAGACCTCACTGGAGGTTTAGAGAGCCAGCAGTATTTATGTGTTCAGGGCTCATTTTAAATAAAGACCCTCTTCTGGGGATGTCAGAAGGACAGAAAATCGGGACCACAGGTTTTCCCTGTTTAACAGTGGGGTTTATTTTTAAACTCCTGAAGGTTTTTAGGTTGTTCCAGCCCCGAGCGTGTCAGTCCAGGGAATGAACCGAGCAGAAAAAGCCACTTTCAGAAAGATGAGGAGCTGGTCTGGGGAAGAAAGCCCAAGAGTAAACAAAGGTTGCACCATTCCCTTGGGAAAACACTAAAGTTTAAACCATGTGTTAAATGTTCCTGCAAACCCCACCATGTTGGTTTGAATTTCATATGCCCTATGACACTTTTGTCAATGTATCACCACAGAAAGCTGAGAGGGGACAGACACCAAAACTGTACAGACAACTCTGCATAAAAAGAGTATTAATAATTTCCTGGAGTGTTGGTGTTTTTTTTTTTTTTTTTTTTTTTTTTTTTTTTTTTTTTGTGATAATTTACTCCATGGAGTTAAAGTTGTCAGAACGCTAAAACGAAACGTATGCAAAATTATTCCGGTTTGAGATGTAAATTATGCTGCCAGAAGGATGGGTGATGTATGTGGTGGAAGAATTAGGCCTCTTAGACTAAAGCAGATTCTGGTAAATTATAAAACATGTAAAGAGTCTGTGGCCAATCCTGGATTTGCTGAAATGAATATAAATGTGAGGAGCATCCGATGGGGTGGGAAGTTCTGCTGTTAATGTTGGGCGTTTCCATGGACAGATAATTCCATAGGGACACCTGAGCTGGGGATCAAAGCTGCTCATTCACCTCTGAAGGAGTTGGACTCTTTTGCTGTTATTTTTTAGTGTCCAGGCCTGTCACAGCTGCCCAGGGCAGTCCAGTCCCTGTCCCTGGAGAGATTTAAAAACCCTGTGGATGTGGCACTTGGGGACATGGGTGGCTTTGGCACTGCTGGGGATGGTTGGACTTGATCTCAAATCCAAATCCAGGTTCTTGGGTTCTGACCAGCACCAGGAAATCAGAATCCACCACCTGAGTGATGCACAGGAGGCATTTCCCTGTTTGCTCTGGGGAAATGGCAACCAGGAAGTTTTTTTAACTTTTATAGCCAAATGCAGTAAAGCTCAAGCTTCTCTTACCAGGCATTGAATAAATTCTTTTAGTCTGTGTTTATATCTCTGACATATATATATACACAGAGAGATGTACAGAACTCTAGCTCTGAACTTTCCTGCATTTGCTTTTCCCAAAGGCTCTGGAGACTTTTGCTTGCCATCATCAGGATTTTCTCAGATTTGGGTTGAGTTCACCTCTCACATATTTGTAAACTGGAAAATAAAGTTACTGCGGAGCCTTTTTGACAAACTCCTTTTGTTAGTATCGTGGCTTATAAAGTTTATTTCCAAGAAATGAAGACATGGCAGTGTTTATGCCCAGATATTGAAGCCAAGTTTCCTTCTTTTCCTTGGCATTTCGGAGCTCAGGTTCAGTATCCTCAAGATGCATAAATTATGCAGGTTTGACCAGAGAGCTCTGAAGATTTGGCACCCACACCTTCCATTTATGGATGATTTCATTCCACTGTCATATCTCCTCAAAGTTCACTCTCTAATGCAGCTTTTGAACTCTCAAGGTGTTAAAATTTGCTTTCTGTTCCTGCAGGAAGACAGAACCTTGCCTGGATGGCAGGAGCAGGCAGCTGGATGAAGTGTCAGCTCTCTGACCCAATTTAGCTTTCCTTTGCACCACTTTCCCACTTGGAAGTGGCTGGTGAAGAATTCTTTTTTTAAAAGAAAAATGCTGGTTTGTCCTCTTTATCCAAGATGCTTTCCCAATTTTTGTGGCATTGGGCAATGCAGCCCATATTTAACATCCATGGCAGGTCTATTTTGCTGTTTTTCTGGCAGAATTTGAGCTTCTTAAACCTCATATTCTCAGATTTCTTCCTCTGCAGCATTTTTGATGCACAGCAGGTCCCTGATTTCAGGGCTGGCCTGTCCCTTCTTAATCACCTTGCAAACAGAGTAGCTTCATTCGGGTGATAATTTTAAATTGTTTTGTGGAGGATTTATTAAATCTATGAATTCCTACTCACTTTGGGGTGCTTTATTCAAATCCTCCCTACTTATTCTCTAAAATTTTAAGGTATCAATTGCATTTCAATGTTTCTGTGAATAAGCCAAGTGCTGGTTTTATGCAGTAGTTTCATGTTTGTGCTCCTTGTCTTTCCTGACTGAAATCTCTTACACAAATGAAATTCCTCACATCACTTTTTAAATTTAATTATTTTAAAACTTTTTTTTTTTTTTTTTTTTTTTTTTTTTTTTTTTTTTTTTTTTTTACTTTCTTTTTACTTTTTACCCTGGCCTGCACTACCTGTGGATTCAAAGGCCATTTCAACATTTTTCTGGGGTTTTTTTTCACCCTATTTCAGTTCTCACCAGCCACATCCAACTTCTGTACCCTTCTAACCCATCTCTTTAATTTCTTTTGACTGTTTCCAGCACAATAATGTGTTCATCCATCACTTAATGCCTGTATTACAACTTTCCTGTGTTTTTCACCACTTTGCAGGAGACTTTCAATATCTCCAGAAAACCAGGATTTGTAAATCCATTCCTAAGGGAATTAGGAGTTTATAAGTGTAGAATGTGTCTGTGTTCACACACAATTGTTGGGCAATTTTAGCCACTGAGAAAAAGGATCATAGTGCAATTAAATCCCTGCAAAGGTAGTGGAAGTGGGCACTTGGGTACACGGGACAGACTCAAATTAGGGAGGAAAAAGCTGCAAGCTCAGTTCAGCTGTGACAGAGTGAGGAATCCATGCTGGAGAGAGGGGAAACAAATCCACTCCACAAGTCCTGCTTCTCCTGGAACCACTTGTGTACCACTGATCCCCTTGATTAAACCAAATCTCCCACTGAAAACTGCAAAGTTAAAATACCCCCAGACTGGTGCAGTTCAAGAAGATTTTGCATTTCTTGCTTCTGCTTTATGGCCCAGGCTGAAATCACACACCCTTGTCATGTCTTCCTTTGGGTCTGTGCAAAGAGCCAGAGCTCTTCAGCAGAGTTCAAGAAGTTTTTGGAAAAGGATCTCAGGCACAGGATGGGATTTTTGGGGCTGTCCTGTGCAGGGCCAGGAGCTGGACTCCTGTGATCCCTGTGGGTCCTTTCCAACTCCAGATATTCCATGGTTCTCTGATCCAGCACCCACAAGGTGCTGAGCATTGGCCTCTCTCACTCCTCAAACCTGAAGTTTGAGTGATCTGAAGTTGTCATCCCTGGTTTGCCTCATTTGCTGTCTGTGAAATATCTGAGTGCTTTGGGAAAGGTGGTTAATTGTCAGGACACCCCAGTGGGTGGAGTGATTTCTGTGCTGATGGATCAGGAGCCTGGATCATGGAATGGGAGCAAAGAGCAGCTCCCCCAGGGCTGCAGGTAACACGCACAGATCCTGACTCCCTGTTTGGAGTCCCTGGAGTGGAGCTGCAGCTGGGAATGAGCTCATTTCTATCCAGAAAATCAGGGGCTCAGGAATAACAACCTGCTGGGAATAGTTTGGGTTAGGGAACTTTACATGATGAATTATCTTTCTTTTCTTATGTACTGTCCAGCTTGTGCACTGAGGCTGATAGATATCAAAGATAACACATGCAGTTATACACAATATAGAAATTTGTGTACGATTATACAGATTATAAAATTACACAGGTAATTCTTTCTATTTAATTTTTTTTTTCTCTCATCTTAATACACAGAGCAAGTGTTTGCTGTGAATTAAATAAGGAAAGGCTTGGAAAGAAGTGACAAACAAATGCTGCATCATTACAAATATCAGGGTACAAAGTTAAAACTGTTCTTAAAGTCAAAACTCAGGATTTTTTAGTTTTGTTGTTCTTTTGGCAGCCTGTGGGTGGAAGAAGGGCAGAGAGAGGCAGAAGGGGAAAAGAGGAAAGGTCTAATTGCTGCAGCCCTTCTCGAGTTCAAACTCATTGCAATTAAGCGTTAATTTTTCTTAAATTAGAAATTATTAAAATCCTGTGGCCGGGGCTGTAATGTGAGCTGATCCAGAGAGGAGGCTTTGCTTTGGAACCTCTGCAGAATGAATTGCAATCTGAACAAAGTAAATGGCTTGTAAATACATCGAGTAATTGGGTATTAATGGAAGCTGTTGTGCCCACACTGCCCAGGCCCCTCTGTAGCTGCAAAATTGGACTGTCATTCACGGATCTGATTACAGGAACCTGTTTTTAAAAACTCTGTAAAAGAGTGGGAAACTCATGGTTCAGAGCACAAGCCAGGAGAGAGGCGGGTCAAGGATATTTTTCTCTGGGCAAACTGTTCTATAATAGCTCATTTCAAGGCTCTGGGTTCTCTCCAGGAAACACCCAGCAGTGGGCATTGTCACAGAGGAGACGCAGCCCTGACCTGGTGCTGCTGTACCTTTGGCATTTTGTGATCTGGCTTTACAAGGCTTCCTCATTAGAGAGGAGAAATTGCTAAACAGATTTTAAGTTAAAGCAGACAAATACCTAGACAGCCTACAACATAATAGGGGAAAGATCAAATTCTACCCTTGCTTAAATTCAAGCAGCTCATTAGCATTAATAGGGCTGCATGTGTAACTGATAGCAAAATTTGGTTAGTAAACCTTGAAGGACTTCAGCTTAAAACAGATTTTTATATACAGGCTAGGAAAAAAAAAAAACAAACCAAAAAACAAACCAGCTGAAACTGATAAAATGCAATTTATACCACCATAACAACAGTGCTTAGGAGTAAGATGCTGGGATTTTTTCCCCTTCAAGTGGGTAAAGATTGTTCCCAGACTGAAGCCTTCATCCCAAGCCAACTTTTACATGTCTGAACTGGTGAGTTAAGCCTTTCAGACCTTTTTATTTTTGATGTTGAAAACATTACTGTGAAGTCTTATGGTGCAAAACCCACCGTGGTGACCAAGGGCTTTGTTAGTGTGTCGTCTGCAAAATTGGGAAATGGGATCATCCCTTTTGTAATTTAACTTTTCTCTTAAATATATTTTGGTGTCTTGGGGTTTTCACTGCAGGAAGGTGTCAGACCTTAACTTATTACCTTCATAAATAGGAAAGTCTCAGTTTTAACTCTGCGCTCCTAGAAGTGCAGGAGTTTAAGTCTAACCTTCTTTTAAGGAGGTTTAAATCAGATATAGGAAAAAAATCTTTGCTAAAAAAGGGTTGTCAAACAAGAAAGAAATGACCAGGGCAGTGGTGGAGTCCTCATCCCAGGAGGGATTTAAAGACCATGTGGAGGTGACACTTGGGGACATGGATTAGTGGTGGCCTTGGCAGTGCTGGGGGCTGGATTTGAAGGTCTTACAGGACTTTTCCATCCCAAATGGTTTTGTGCTCACCATGAAAATGTCAATGGTTTTGTGCTTTGAAGAAATTTTGGGATTGTCCTTTTTGTGCTTCTTCCACTTCAAACACCAACGAACCCGCGATTGCCACTTTCACCTCGTGGCAGTTCTGTGGTCAGAAATATCTCCATTCCTGGCTGGGGGAGTCACCACTTTAAATATCAGAAATTTGTGCAGTCACAGAGTAGAAAAACCACAATCAAAGAACTGTAGATCCACAAAATACACTTTTATTCCAGAGCATGAAACCCAAAACCTGTAAAGTTTTGTTTCTCCCAGGTTTGTGCACTCACAGACACACATTTATGGCACTTTCAGCCCAGGTTTTTCTGGCTGGCTGTGCCCAGAGGAAAAAAAAAAAATTCTCGTCTGAAAGTATAAAATATGTTTAGTATTTGTTTTATACAGTAACAGCCAAGAGGGTGAGGCTGCACTTCCACACTCAGGGTTTTTAATTATTGGCACTGTGGTGGTAGTTTGGGTGAGACATATCCCTCAAAGTCCCAAATATCAAACCCCTCGTGTACAACAGCAAAGATAATCTGTGGCCCTCAGAAGAGTCTCCCAAAGTCTCTTACCGTCCCTCAGAAATTCAGAGCTTGGACAGATCACTGAAAATAAAATGCAGGGCTTTGCAATACCTGCACTCAGAAATTACATTTATTCAAACTTGGCAACACCCAGCACACGGCGTTATCAGTACCACCCAATCAGCTGCTCGAAAAAGTCACAAAAATCTCAATTAAAACAAATAAAATGTCATGTTTTGGTTGGTTGTTTTTTTTATTTCTTTTTTTTTTTTTTTTTCTTGTGAGCAATAAAAGCCAGGTACTTCAACAAAGCAAGATAACTCAAGAGCTGATGAATAAATAATACCCACGGATGAATAATTTAAATGCAGTGTCAGATGCCTTGAACAATCTTTATCCTTGAAACAATAAGATGTGACCATGTGCAGTTTGTGTGCCAGACAGAGAAGGTGGGAGGATGAAAACCCTGCCTTGGGGAGCTGCACAGATCTGAAATTCCAGGAGATGTTGAGCAACATCCCATGCAGCACTTTCCAGACAGCAAAAACACAAAATTCCTGCCCTGAAGTTTAGGGAGGGCTTTTCCCAGGTTGTTGAAGAAATTTGCTGTTGGATGAGGCTGATCGAGGCATTTCAGCCATTCAGGGAAATGAAATTGCAGCTGATCTACAGGAGAGAAAAAAAGTTTTTTTCAGTTTTTTCTCCTTAAAAGAGAGATTGAGAAGTTTCACGAAGCAAAGGAGCCTTTGGCCACTCTTTGCTTTATTTAAGATAAACCATTAGTGTTGTGCCTTCAGGTGGTTTTGGTAATTGAGAATCCAGGCTCAGGAGTTTTTAAACTCTCCTCCTTGGTGTCCTTGCTTGATCTCCAGACCTGTCACCACCACGGGCAGGTGGCTCCTCTGCAGGGACATGTCCTGGTGTCCTTGTGCCAAGGGGTGGCTTTGGATAAATGTGGGGAACTTGGCTTTACTCAGAAAAAGGAGAGAAAGAATGAGGTGCTCTTGTAATTTTTATTATCTGGTTTATTTCTTGAGAACTCTGATTCCAAAAGTTGTATTTTGGTTTGTTAGGTGGTTTTTTTTTTGTTTTTTTTTTTTTTTTTTTTTTTTTTTTTTAATATAAATGGAGGATTTTTTTAGAAAATGCCCACAGGAAAACGCTTCCCACTTGATTTGGCAGGCTGGTCTTCACTTTGTCTTAACCTTAAAAATCTTTTTTTTTTTATATCTGAGTAATTCCAGACTGAAGTGTTTCACTCTTGCAAGACTCAGTTTACTCTGCGAACTAAGAAACTGTTGTAGTGAAGGAAATTCAAGGCGTTTTGTCCTGCAAAGAATTTATTTCTGGAATTAGCAAGAGAAAAGGGGAACAGAAGATCTCCTTTAACCTGGCGTAGTCTGGAGTAAAAACATGGTTCAGTTTTTATGAAATTAAAGATTTTGGCAAACCTTATCTTTGGGCTTTGATTTGAGGTGTTAATAAATATAATGAAAGAGTTGGGAAGGAGAAATATTTTGTGTCTGGTGAAGACACTTTGCTGAGCTGCTCGTGCTGAAGGAGTTGAAAATGAAAATACACCTCGTGCCACAACTCCAGTGAGAATAAATTAAAATTGAACAAGATTTGTTTTTTTTTTTTTTTTTTTTTTTTTTTTCCCAGTTAATTTTCCCCACATAGACTGAAATATCTGCTGATTATTTTTTACCATAGGCAAAAAAAAAAATAAAAATACCAGGCTTCTAATAGTCGTTAAAACCTTATTATCATAATAATTATTATTTTATTTCTGTTGTTGTGATGGCTACTAAGATGTCTTAAGCTGTGATAATGTTTTTAATATTCTGCAAGTTTTACAAAAGTGCCCATCTCATCAAAAAAGCCCATCACCTGAATGATGGAGAAATCACAGGGAGCAGGTTAGGGAGTGGAAAAGTGCCTTTTTTAAATATATTTTTCCTCCAGTTTAATCTTGGATTTTGTTCCCTCCTTATTTCTCCATCTTGTGGTGCAGAAAAGATCTGGATTTTGTGACAGGGCTACCAAAATTAATTTACACCAAAGAAATGTCATTGTTCATTTATATCTGCAAATACAAAAAGGCAAATGAAAAGTTAGTCTAAATATTTTTTTTTTCCTTCTTATATTGCCATAAAACCAAAGAAATCTGAATTGAGGGTTATGTGAAAAATTAAGATTTTAACTTTAAAAGAAGATATATAGAGTGTATAGAATATTATAGAGTTAGGGGAAAATAGATAATAAACTTCAGAAGAGCATGGAAATATCCCTGGAATTGGAATTGCTGGAATTTTAGCAGGTGAAATCCAATGTTAATCAAGTTTCAGCTCTCTGAGTTCAAAGTTACAGGGTTTTCCACTGTAGAGGGTCACACCCAAATCTGCTCCTCGATTTCTTTTTGTAATTCTGAAACTTAGGATGCAGCCCCCTTGTCCAGTGCACCTGCTGTTTAATTAATCCTTGTTAATGAAACAACTTTAAGTTCATGATGTGACATAAATCTTGCGACATTTGTGGGGGAGGAAAAAAGAAAAGAGGGCTGTGATTTTTTTTTTTTAATTTTTTTTTTTTTTTTTGGAACTTTTGCAAAAACGCAAATTAAAATTCTCCATGTGCAATTAGGAAGTGGCTGAGAACACAGGAACTTTAGAAAAATTGAAGTTGTGTGTGTGCCTTGGGGCTCTGTTCCTCCACTGAAGATCCAAGGATTCCTTGATGCGTGAGTTGTGTTATCTCAGATCACAGTCCTTATTGGACATCTAACCCAGTGATTCATCAGCGCTCCAAAATGAGCTGCTCCCCTCAGCTTTAGAGAAGCAAAATGCCAAAATTAAATACCCCAGACTAAAAAAAAAAAAACCCTGAGAAAGTCACACAAGGAGAAAGCTCATGGGCAGGTTTTGTTCTTTGACCGTTCTGTTTCAGGGACTAATTTGCTGTTTTATTATTTTAAGGAGAATGAATAGTTCCTATATCAGTAATTTCTCTTTACCTGTTTTGTCTGACACAAATTTCTCTCCTCTCGGGGCAAGTTCTTTGTGCCAGTGGTTTGAGTTTTGATGGAGGGATGGTGACAAACTTTGTTTCAGTCTGTTTTAATTCAGAAATAGGATTTTCCATGGGATTTAACCCAAATATTCAGAGTAGGGATGAATTTAGACTAAAAGGACCTGCCCAGGTTCCCCATCTGCAGGGTGGGATCCTGGCAGGGATGGATGAACCCTCAAAACCCCTGAAACACCCCCTGGATAAATCTAAACCACCCAAACCAGCCCCAAACTCTCCTCCCTTCCCAAACTCAAACTCTGGGATTTTAAATATTAAAACAGCACAAAGAGGTAAATCTTCTAAACAACAAAGGAGAATTAAACAGGGAAACTTCTCTGGGTAATAACAAAGTTTTGTGGCTAATTCTCTCCACATACTGTGCAGAAAATGAATCCCATAAAATAGAAATAACTTCTCCCCGAGCACCTGTAGCTCCTTGCTAATATTTAAAATTTATTTACATTTCATTTAAATAAATTTTAAACTTGCAGCACTGTGTGATTGCATGCCTGTTCCTGGAGAAGGAGTGGCTGTGGCACAAAGTGCAAAGGTAAATAATAAATCACTTTTGTCTTCAAATGTTGATGGTGTCTCCTGCAGTCTGCTCATTGTTAAATGGGATTGTTAAAAGCAAAAAGCTGAAAATAATCCTAAAGAGTGAAAGTTCAAAGTGAGTAAAAAAAGTGAAAACATGGAATAAAAAATAAGAGGGTTTGGCGTTGTTTTAAGAGGTGCAAATACAAAAATCCTTAAATCAAGGTCATTTTTAATGAACAGTTGTGGGTTAATTGTGTTGTTACCCATTGGATTCCATTTTGTGCCTGCTTTCCCCAAAATCAGGGCTGTGCACTTCATGTTATTTCATCTCACTGCCAGTGCCAGGTGAGTCAAGCTCTTCCAGGAAGGGCAGCACTCACAGCATCTCTAATGTTTCCAATAGAGTTAAATCCTTAATTCATTGATTTATTCTGTACCAAAAATCTCTGCTGTGAGGGTCAGGAGGGAGTGGGAGCAGAGAGAAGAACATTATCCATTTCCAGTTCCTTTTCAATATCCAAGTATCTGGGAAAACTTTTCATCTACTTCATGAATTTCTTTTCGTATTTCTTTTGGAAATGAGAGAATCTTATGGCATCTTTTTATTTAATTAATTTTTCTTTAAGAAAAACCTCGTGGTAGACATTAAACCCCATCCCTGGAAGTGTCCAAGGCCAGGTTGGACAGGGCTTGGAGCAACCTGGGATAGTGGAAGGAGTCCCTGGATGAGCTTTAAGGTCCCTTCCCACCCAAATTAATCTGTGATTTACCTGTGAGTGAAGTGTGTGCACAGAAAGTACAGAACAGCACAATAAATAAATGAATTTGTGTTCCCAGCACTGTTTAGACAAAGTGATAAAATGGCTGGTGGCATCCCAGACTCAGTTTTAATCTTGCCCAGGGTAAGGTAGGCTCGTGCTATTTTATTTGACCCTTCTTTTATGTTTGCCTTCAGTGCTCTGGTACAGAACCAACCCAATCTAATTCAATTCACCACTACTTTACCCTTCAGTCAGAGCAAACCTACAGTGAGCACACAAAGGCCACTGTGATGGTATCTCCTTTGATCTTCAGCTTGCTCAATCTACTTCCTACTGTGCTGGCTCACAATTTCATTTTAATAGTTAAGTAGTTTGGACATCATTAAAAGAACTGTGTCTGGAGGCAGTGATATGGCACTGATCAGTTTGTCAAGTAATTCCATTAAAAAAAGTTCACAGCTCTGTCCTGATATGATGTAGAGAAAATGTCTCATTAAAAACAACTTTTGTAAAATACTTTCACCCATTTCAACTCAAAAAAAAATGAGGATAATTTCTGGAGACTCGCTCTTTCCAGTCTAATACATCATCTTCTTTTAATCTCCAGTACTTCCTGCCTTTTTTTTTTTTTTTCCCTAGCAATTATTAATAATTTTGTTGCTCTGCTTAATTTTCATAAGTGGGCTCAAATATATTTTTGGAAGCTCTGCTAACGACGGCCTGGGTTATGATTTGGGCTAAATGCCTGTTCAATGTGAAAAGGGGAGGGTCAAATATCAGCCTCCAAGCCCTGGGCAGGATTAAACCCCATTGCTCCCAAACTGGGTGAATTCCATGTGCCCCGTAGCCTCACCCATGGCTGTGTCCACCAAAGGAGCCAGTTATGTGTCTGCCGGTGAATTTATCCCCAAATCCCTCTAAATCCCTGCCCCATCCACCACCTCAATCCCCACAACTCCCTGAGCTTCTTCCTCCAAGCTCTGCAAAATTTCTTGTGAACTCAGACTTGGGGTTTGCTTCAAAAGTCACATAAATATTCTCAACCTAAAGTTTTCCTTTAGTTTTTTTTTTTTTTTTGCAAGTGATCTTCCTTTCTCCCAACCATTGTCTAAATGGGTGATGAGCTGGTGAATTATTTCTCTTCGTGCCTGGGGTTTGGAGAAGTCAGCTTGGAGATGGTGACATGTTTTTCCATTTCATTTGGCCTGGTTTGAGGCAGACCCTACAATCTCTTTCTGAAACATTCAAGAGGTCACTTACCCTTTGCATATTCTGGTATGAAGAGAGTGTCATTTGCTTGGTCTTTTTAAATCTAGAAAATAATTTGTATTCCCTAATAACAGCCACATTCTCAAGGCACTGCACAGGGAAACTGAGCAGGTAATTTTTGATCTTTTGTGCCATGAGAGGGCTGAAAATTGGTTCCAAAATGCAGATTATTGTCCCTGGGGCTGAGGAACTGCAGCAGGGGCAGGATGAGATGCTGCCTGACGTGAGGAGGTGTTGTGGCTCTCTGTCTCCTGGGAGCAGGAGCCGCCTCCTTCCATCCCTGTGGAGAAGGGAGAGGGACAGGAGGGGACACAAAGCAGCTCCAAACCAATTTGTGTCACTCTGCTTTATGTTTCTGCCTTTGCATTGGGACTTGAACCTGTCTTTTACATTAGGGCTTCACAGACAGGGGTGTTTCTATGCTGAGGGTGAAAAAGGTGGGTGCTGGTTTTGGTTTTCAGCAGGTGGTTTTGTCTGGGTTGATCTTAAGTAATACCTGCAGGCTGAAATTTAATCTGCATTTTAATATTATCACTCTGGGTTTTATAATTTTCACCTGGCACACACCTATAACAGGGTGTTCACTATTGTAGTCTGAGCTCATTTGAAGGAAAGCTGCTGCCTGCATGAATGTTGAGGTTTGGGTTTGATAATATTAAAATCAGTTTAGTTTCTCCATCCACGTTCTCTGATGGAGCTGTTTTGGCAGGTGGAAAAGAATAGGTTTGAAAGAGTTTAAATCAAGGAGGAGCAATTTATGTCCAGAAGATTGCATAGAACTAATTAAAGCAAATTAAACAATACTGTCAAGAGTGCTGGTCTACAGAGTTGTGGCTTTTTTTTTTTTTTTTTTTTAGAAGTCCTTTTAAAAATCCCGTTAAAAAATTGTTGTGGATCTTCACCTTTATGATTCTGATCAGGTGTGAGCAGGTATGCTCCACCTGCAAGGACAGGAAACAATTTTCAACGCAAAAATGAACGTGGCTCTCCAATTTCTTATCCTGAGGAAGACACAAAAAAAAAAAAAGAAAAATTAAAAAAAAAAAAAAAGAAAGCCGAGACAAACCCACAGAGAATACCTCGAGCCCTGGTATCTCTTAAAATAACAGATGAAAAAAGGAAAATTTGAAAGCAAAACAAAGAGATAAAGAAGCATCAGGCTCTGAAACCCCTCAGGTATTTTACCTTGCAGTGTGCACCATCTGACTGACACACTTCTCCATATGCTGAGGAGGAGACAGAGCTATTCCCAGCTAACCCACAATTATGCCTTCATTATTTCTTTTTAATCTCCTCACAGCTCCCATAGGGCCTCGTATTTGGTTAGATGAATGTCCCTGCAACAGCCCAACTCCGCCAGAATCCCGGAAAACTTTCATGTTACGCTCCTTGCAAATTTGGTCCGGAGTTATTTTTATCTTCCCCCTAATTCTCTTTTTTCATCCCGTCATGAAATGAATTATTTTCAGGGCTGCTTTCAGTCTCTCTTATGGCACTGAAGGATTTGTTAGGATGGAATAGGGAAAGGAGACATTTCAGTAATAAATTTCCCCCCCCCAACGGCACTTTTAGAGATATTTATATTTAGATTTTTATTTTTTTATTATTTTTTTTTAACTGATGAGTTGATTTTTAGCTGTACGGCAGGATTTGGACCACTTATGTAATTCTGTGCCAAAAAATCCCAGGATTTCACTGGGAGAACTAGTGTGACCTATTAGACATGTTGAATATACTTTCTGTATTTCACACTCTGCTCCGTGCAGATCTGAGATAAAAGGATATAAACAGAGATAAGTATTTTTTTGCCTACCTATTCTGCCTGTAAAGTTATTTTGCTTGGGGGCCCAAAGTATGAGCAGTATAGTATTAATATGGTGAAATTGCTACAATTATGTTGTACTCCCACATTACCTTTGATGTGATATTTTGCAAATTGTTCTGTGCAGAATTATTTTGCTATGGTTACATTGTAAATGTCATTTGGTGATGAGATACTTGGAGATGTATATAATGACTTATAATAAACTTTATGGAAGAATCATAAATAAGAGATTAAAATCTTATATTTTGTAATGATTTTTTTTTTTTTTTTTGCATCCTTTTTCTGTACCACCTGCCCTGGTTGCTTGGATTTGAGAATTATCTTTCTTTAGTAATTCAGAGTTTACTTGGTGAACTTAGTGCTGACAGAAGGTGATGGAAGGACAGGGCTGGCTCTTGTCAGTTCATATCTTTGATTTTTTTGTTCCTGTTGGGGGTTTTCAAGTGTTGAACTGACCAATAAAACACTCAAATCTTCCTTTGACTTCCAGATTATTATTTTTTAGTTGTTGGATCCATCAGCTTCTGTCTCTGGGTCTCAGCTTTCTGCCAGTTAGAATTTTGTTTTTCTGTTGTGAGGGCCGAAAAAATGAATTAATGACTTCTCTTGGATTTCGTAACTTTAAGGCGTCGTTTCATAGTTACAGACGGGTGATTTATACTTAGAGGATTAATCTCTGCAGGTTCTCACCAGGTTCAGGAGATTTACCTTCTTACTCCCTGTTCATTTTTAATAAAAAAAAATATAAAAATATGCAGGAACTGGATCCACAAAGGACAACATTGCATCAAGAAACATGAAAGCACAAACACACCAAAATACAGGGAATAACTGTGTGTGAGGAAGAAGATGGGGGAAAAAACCCCCAATATTTAAAAAAAATAAAAGAGCAGTAATTACAGAATATTGAAAAGACCACATTTGCGCATTTCCAGAAACTTAAAGGAGAAATCAAAACCACGTTTGTGTTTTTTTTTGCTGCTAACTGGAAGCAGGAGAGTCTCACTTCTCTGGAGCAGGGTCAGACAGAACCTTTTACTGTGGCTTGTGGATGAAGGCTGCAGAAATACACTTAATGGCCTGAAAAAGAGGGTGTTGAAAATAGATCCGTGAATGATAATTTGAAAAAGAAGTTGCCAGTCCCAATAACTTTCTTAAACCCACATCTTGGAAGGCATTTATGCTATTTTTGGAGCATGATGAAGTCCAGCAAAAAGTTGCAATCAGCTTTGAACGCAATAAAATAAAAATCAGGTTTGCAATTACGGTCTGGTGAAAATCTTCAAAAAGTGGGGGAAGTTTTCTCCATGAGACAGAGGATTTATAGTGGCTTTTGTAATGGAAGATGTCAGTAGCTATTGGTAATCTTTGTATTTCATTAGGAGTAATTGTCTCAAGGTGTTTTATTGTGCTGTCCTTAGTAAAATTTTTATTTCATTTTTTTTTTTTTCAGAGTGCATTAAAGCCCTTAATTTAAGTGTGTAAAGGGCATTTTGTTCCCTTAGATACATGCTGAAAGCATTAGAGATAAGTCAATGAAATCAAGATGTGTTTGTCAGAGCAAAAGAGGATCTTAAACACGTCGTGGAATGTTCCTAATGAGGAAGGAATCCCAATTAGTCACATATAAAAATTCACCTCTCATAATCTCCCTATCCCAGGACACTGAGTCACAAGTTACAATTATGGGTCAAGATTTGCCTATTTATTATTATTTTTTTTTCTTTCCCTATTGCTTAGGAAGACCCTCAGATCTGTCTGCAGCTTGGGTTTGTCGTGGTGCTCACGATTTCTGCACACCTGCACTTGCCAGGTGGGGTTTTCTCTGGCAGAATAAGAAAGCAGGAGGAGAAGGCAGCTCCACCCCAGTTCTTTGCTGCCCACCAGGTTTTTTCACCTTTTCTCCTCTTTGTCCTCTCCTGCTGCTCCCCAAGCTGATGAGAGGTGCTGGTGTGGAGTCATCTCTGGAATTTCAGGAAATTATTCAGGTTGAAGGTGATGTAGGTGTGGCTGGGCTGGCAGGAAGGGTGACGGTTTATGATGTAAACCCTTGTTTAAAGGCCATTTAAAATGTGTGTCATGACACCCCTGGGACCTGCCCTGCTGCTGGCCCCACTTACCTTTGGGGACAGGATTTTGGGAGCTGATATTGTCATTATTCCTGTGATAATGCCACTGCCAGTGGATTTTGTGGGTGACAGCAGACTTTGGGAAGCCAAACAAGGACATGCAGCATTCCCTGAGCTTGTGGTGTGTATGATTTTTGACAGCTTTGTCCAGTTTTTGGGGTTGTTTGGTGCTGGTGTGAATCCAGCAGTCGCTTCTCTCACAAGTTCATTCCCACCCCCAGGCTCAGTCTCGTAAGGACACACTGTGAGCTGATGCTTAATTAACCACCTGCCTCCCCAACAAGAGCTCACTCCAGCACAGTCCTGAAGGGGCTCCTGATAGAGGAAAACCCATTTTTATAAAAATTATAACCACTCATTTTATGTTGTTCCAGCACTCTGTGTCACAGGCAGGGTGGGGGAATGGCATCTCAGTGAGTTTTTAGCTGAAGCTACAGGTGGTGGAGGTGAAAGCTGACTTCGAAGGAGTTAACTAAGACATGCCAAGTGAGTAAAATCAGATCAGTTTTTAATTTGTTATATATTTTTCTTTGTCACGACACAAGATTGCCTTGAAATTTACAAGTCAAAGCTTCAGCCAAGGAACCACCATCTGAGGACTTTAAACCCAGGCTGCTGGCCCTTGCTCTAACTCAAGCTCTCCTCAGTTTGTTTAAAGCTGAAACGCTTTAAATTAAATGGCAGCAGCAAAATTAAGTTTTCAGACCTGGAAATGGAATGGATTCAATGGAATTCCTGTTTAAAGTTGTGCAGAGAGAGTGACAGCTCTGTGTTGGGTGGAAAATATCACCTTGTGTGGTCGAATTTTTGGCCATCACTCATCAGAAGGGAACGAACACCTACAAATGGTGTTCACAGATGATTTATGCCACTCTTCCGGACTAAATGTAGCACTGAAACACATAATCACAGAATGATTATATGCAAGTGCTTTTATTAAAGAGCTCTGAGAATCAGGGGTACAGGTACAAATAACAAATCTCATTTGGGATGGACATGTTTTTATACCCTGTCCTTATCTAACTACATATTTATTATTAAACCCATATTGTTCCATTGTATCAATTCTTGTCATTTTCATCAGGTCCCCCAAACATCATTTCTCATGATTCTTAGACAATAATCATATTCAATTACCAAACAATCATTACATTTAACAATCATATCATTTATCAGATGATGATGATGATGCAGGTGCAATTTCACACGATCTAGTAAAGACAAAACCCAACCTTTGTTTCCATGGCCTACATAGTTTTGGTTCCCTTTCCCTATCCAGGCCCCACCTTTCTTTCCACCTCCCCTGAATCTATTGCATATAATTTTTAGACACGTTTTAACCCTATGCTACCGTAAACACCTTGGAATCTTGCAAAGACAGACAAAAGTGAACACCAGGCAAAAAAATTCCCTGCAATAGATTTCTCCCTCCGCAATGACAGGAACGTCTCTCTCAATATTGCTGGGCTAATGAAGGAATAGATCTGCCGCCAAATTCCTGGGAATTTTTATACCCTTTCGTTATATAACTATGTATTAATTATTAAACCCATATTGTTCTATTGTATGAATTCTTGTAGTTTTCATCAGGTCCCCCAAACATCGTTTCTCATGATTCTTAAACAATAATCATATTCAATTACCAAAAAATCATTACATTTAACAATCATATCATTTATCAGTTGATGATGATGATGCAAGTGCAGTTTCACATGATCTAGTAAAGACAAAACCCAACCTTTCCTTTCTAGGACCTGTGTAGTTTTGGTTCCCTTTCCCTATCCAGGCTCAACCTTTCTTTATACCTCCCCTGAATCTGTTGTATACAATTCCCATGATCTTTAGACACGTTTTAACCCTATCCAAAGACAGATAAAAGGGGACACCAGGCAAAAAAATTCCCTGCAATAGATTTCTCCCTCCGCAATGACAGGAACGTCTCTCTCAATATTGCTGGGCTAATGAAGGAATAGATCTGCCTCCAAATTCCTGGGAGTTTTTATCCCCTTTTGTTGTAGAATTACATATTAATTATTAAACCCATATTGTTCTATTGTATCAAGTCTTGAAGCTTTCATCAGGCCCCCAAACATGGTTTCTCACGATTCTTAAACAATAATCATATTCAATTACCAAACAAACATTACATTTAACAATCATATCATTTATCAGATGATGATGATGCAGGTGCAATTTCACACGATCTAGTAAAGACAAAACCCAACCTTTGTTTCCATGGCCTACATAGTTTTGGTTCCCTTTCCCTATCCAGGCCCCACCTTTCTTTCCACCTCCCCTGAATCTATTGCATATAATTTTTAGACACATTTTAACCCTATGCTACCGTAAACACCTTGGAATCTTGCAAAGACAGACAAAAGTGAACACCAGGCAAAAAAATTTCCCTGCAATAGATTTCTCCCTCCGCAATGACAGGAACGTCTCTCTCAATATTCCTTGGCTAATGAAGGAATAGATCTGCCGCCAAGTTCCTGGGAGTTTTTATACCCTTCTGTTATATCATTACATATTAATTATTAAACCCATATTGTTCTATTGTATCAAGTCTTGAAGTTTTCATCAGGTCCCCCAAACATCATTTCTCACGATTCTTAGACAATAATCATATTCAAATACCAAACAATCATTACAATTAACAATCATATCGTTTATCATGTGATGATGATGCAGGTGCAATTTCACACGATCCAACCTTTCATTCCTATGTAGTTTTCGTTCTCTTTCCCAGGCCTATCCAGGCCAAATTTCCGTGATTTTTAGACACATTTTAACGCTATGCTACCATAAACACCTTGGAATCTTGCAAAGGCAGACAAAAGTGAACACCAGGCAAAAAAATTTCCCTGCAATAGATTTCTCCCTCCTCAATGACAGGAACGTCTCTCTCAATATTGCTGGGCTAATGAAGGAATAGATCTGCCGCCAAATTCCTGGGAATTTTTATACCCTTTTGTTGTAGAACTTCATATTAATTATTAAACCAATATTGTTCTATTGTATCAATTCTTGTCATTTTCATCAGGTCCCCCAAACATCGTTTCTCATGATTCTTAAACAATAATCATATTCAAATACCAAACAATCATTACATTTAACAATCATATAATTTATCAGTTGATGATAATGATGCAAGTGCAGTTTCACACGATCTAGTAAAGACAAAACCCAACCTTTCCTTTCTAGGACCTGTGTAGTTTTGGTTCCCTTTCCCTATCCAGGCTCAACCTTTCTTTACACCTCCCCTGAATCTGTTGTATACAATTCCCATGATCTTTAGACACGTTTTAACCCTATCCAAAGACAGATAAAAGGGGACACCAGGCAAAAAAATTCCCTGCAATAGATTTCTCCCTCCGTAATGACAGGAACGTCTCTCTCAATATTGCTGGGCTAATGAAGGAATAGATCTGCCGCCAAATTCCTGGGAATTTTTATACCCTTTTGTTGTAGAACTTCATATTAATTATTAAACCCATATTGTTCTATTGTATCAATTCTTGTCATTTTCATCAGG
Organism: Zosterops lateralis; assembly: GCF_965231275.1. NCBI lineage: Eukaryota > Metazoa > Chordata > Aves > Passeriformes > Zosteropidae > Zosterops > Zosterops lateralis. The sequence continues at coordinate 36,019,398 of NC_139767.1, read as the reverse complement.
TCCCCCAAACATCGTTTCTCATGATTCTTAAACAATAATCATATTCAATTACCAAACAAACATTACATTTAACAATCATATAATTTATCAGATGATGATGATGCAGGTGCAATTTCACACGATCTAGTAAAGACAAAACCCAACCTTTGTTTCCATGGCCTACATAGTTTTGGTTCCCTTTCCAGGCTTATCCAGGCCCAATTTCCATGATTTTTAGACACATTTTAACCCTATGCTACCGTAAACACCTTGGAATCTTGCAAAGACAGACAAAAGTGAACACCAGGCAAAAAAATTCCCTGCAATAGATTTCTCCCTCCGCAATGACAGGAACGTCTCTCTCAATATTCCTCGGCTAATGAAGGAATAGATCTGCCGCCAAGTTCCTGGGAGTTTTTATACCCTTTTGTTATATCATTACATATTAATTATTAAACCCATATTGTTCTATTGTATCAAGTCTTGAAGTTTTCATCAGGTCCCCCAAACATCATTTCTCACGATTCTTAGACAATAATCATATTCAAATACCAAACAATCATTACAATTAACAATCATATCATTTATCATGTGATGATGATGCAGGTGCAATTTCACACGATCCAACCTTTCATTCCTATGTAGTTTTCGTTCTCTTTCCCAGGCCTATCCAGGCCAAATTTCCGTGATTTTTAGACACATTTTAACGCTATGCTACCGTAAACACCTTGGAATCTTGCAAAGGCAGACAAAAGTGAACACCAGGCAAAAAAATTTCCCTGCAATAGATTTCTCCCTCTGCAATGACAGGAACGTCTCTCTCAATATTCCTCGGCTAATGAAGGAATAGATCTGCCGCCAAGTTCCTGGGAGGCTCATTTTCTTGAGTACAGTAGTAAAAGTTGGGCTGATGAATGACCTAAACTGCTTAATGCTCCTGCTTATAACTTCTGAGCAGCAAGGCGTAGCTGGGAGAGAGCTGAAGGAGTTATCCTCGGGAGGCCCCAGTGTCCTTGTAGGTTGTCAGAGTCAATGAGCCAGGTTTATTTCAAATGGCTCCTTAAATGAACATTTATTTTGTGCCAGTAACACGTTTTTGATTAACAGCTCCTTTTGACTAATTTGCTTCCCAAAACAGCCCAATAAAGGGCTCGTTTAAAACATAATTAAAAGCGTGTTATTGCTAGTAGTTAATACTGATTAAAACAGGCATTAAGACAATTATCGTTGAAGGAAAGTAAGCACCCTGTAGTCAGTATAGAATCCATTCTTACAGTTTTTATGCATTGCATACACGAGTGGGCTGCCTGCCAAACAAGTTCCCATCCTGCACACAATTGGACCAAAATTCGATTAAAATTAATTTTTTATTTTTTTAATGCGCGATATTTGCGTTGAGTGTTTGGATTTAGGTGTTTGGAGCTCACGTGGAAGTTCAACTTTCTCTCGCTTGGTTAGTGAATTAACTGATAACAAAAACCATCCCTGTCACTGTGCCTTGTACTGGAGCTTTAAGGAATGGGATTTCTTAAGTGGAACTTTAGTTTTTGCATCTTTGTTTTTGGGTCTCTGCAGCTCCACACTGTCAATTAATTGCTGATTTATTTTTTTTAATTGAAAAGAAACAAACAGAACAAATTATTGACTGGTTGAGGTGGAAGTTATTTTGGATGCAGAAATAGGAGCTGGTTTGAAAATTTTAACGTCTTAATGTTTTCTGGTAGAATTCTTTTGTTTATTTTGGCTGTATTATTATTATTATTATTATTATTATTTTATTATTATTATTACTATTATTATTATATTTGTCTATTTTGGAGGAGGTGTATTTTGAGTGGCGTTTTTAGTCTTTATTTTTTTGTAGCTGAGTGCACAGGCTTTCCTTCAAGAGTGTCCTGAACTCCTCAGAAAATTCACACAGAAATAATGTCATGCCCTTCTCATTAAAATAATGGAATATTTTTCCATCAGAGTGAAAAATTAAGGATAGAATTTTGAGATCAAGGGCTTTAATTATGACCCTATAGCTTTTTATACAGTAATTATATCAAAAGAAAACACAAAAATGGGGTTTTTTTTCCGCCGCTTTAAATTTTTATGGGAAAATTCTACTCGTCATTTCACTCTTGCATTTCTGCTTTGAATATCTTAATTCCTTAATTTCTCAGCTGCATTCTGGATCATGATTTTGTAATTTGCAAAAAAAAAAAAAAAAAAAAAAAAAAAGTTTATCTCCAGTTTAATTTAATAAATTTCTTAGAATGGGTGAAGACTTCTGAGGTTAGTTTTATGTTATTTAATCTGCAGCTGAAAATTTTGAGAGATTTTAATTAAGGAGTTGCTTTCAGCATTGATTTCAGTTTTTTCTGCCTTACCTCAATGTAATATTGGAGAATGACCAAAATTATTATACAAGGTCTTTAAAATGCACTCAAGGAGATTTGGTTCTTATTCCCAAATGTGCGTTTGATTATGTCCAGGTTTATTTTTTTTCCTCATTAAAAAAAGGGAAATTAAAATATACTAGAGGTTATTTAGCGCATAGTTTTACACCTTTGGCTGTAGAGGTTTTCACAGTATCAGCTGAAATAAATGAATGTTTTTCTCAAATTTTAGCACTATAGGGACTAAAGCTTTTCTGGGCAACCTGTGCCAGGGCATCACCACCTTCACAGGGAAGAATTTCTTCCCAATATCCCATCTAAACTTCCTCTTTTCCAGCTTAAAACCATTCCCTCTTGTCCTATCACTGCATCCCCTCTTCCCAAAGCCAACCCACACAAACCTAAAGGGGAAAACTTGATCCTGGTTCCACTATGGAACTTCTCTGCCCTCCCTGGTTGGAGGCTGGAAAGAAAATTCCATTCTTTTGAAAAAAAAAAAAAAATTATAACTATGACTTTGCATATAATTAAAATCTCATAAATATTTCCCTCCCCTCGTCACACACACCCTTCTTCTTCTTCTTCTGAAAATATCAGATGTGGATGTAATCCTCTCAGGGGAACCAACATCACCCTGTTTATCTGTCTTAATTAAACTGTTTGTTAATTCTTGAGGATAAAGAAGGGGAAAGAAAAAAAAATTATTCAGCTCCTATAGTTTAATGGATTTTTAAACAATGACAGATTGAAAAGCAGCAAAAAAATAAATAATACAGTTGTTAAAACTAATAATGGAACAAAGGTAAAAAGACATCCCTGTAGGCCATGAGAAGCATTAACACAAACAGACAAATCCCAACAACCGTGCAATCAAAGAGTAGCCAGCTTTCTTCTTTTCCCACTAGATGGTCTGGCAATTAATGGCCCATTTGCAAGAACATCTGAGGAGTGTGGGGCAGTGAGGGAGGAGAGAAATCCCAAGGATTTGGAATTGTAGCAAATAGGTGGTGGAAACTGGATTTAATTGTGGATTAGATGTGAAATTTTGGGGGCTTTTATAATAAGTTATTAATGATGGGTGGGTGTAGCTCTTGCAAATGGACAGGAGGAGAAGTGAGGGAGGGTAAAAGGGGCAGGAAGAAATAATTTGAGATTCTGGGGAGGAATGGTTTCAGCAGACTGCAGAGATGAGATGATTTTCATGGATAAGAGAGAGAAACATGATCTGCCACCAGCACACCAGGCTGGAGATCTGCAGAACTTCCAATGGGATGAGAAGGACAAATCCAGGAGGGGAATGAACAAAAAAGTAAAGAGAAAAGTTTATTTTCCATGTGAAAACTGATGTCCCAAGACCTGTGGAGGCAGGAAAAACCAGGAGAGTGGAGAGGGGTTTTTAGAGATGGGGACAAGTTCCTTGGCCTGAGGACCCCAACGGAATTCTCAGTGAGGTGGAGGGGTGGAAGTGGCCCTGTCCCTGGAGGGGACAGATCCTTTCCCTCAGGGCTGCAGGGGGTGGGACACAGGTACAAATGTCCCCACTTGATGCCTTCAGTTTTATCTTTCATGTATTTCAGGTTCTGCGGTGCCCAGGGGTGCAGCTCTGAGCTCACAGTCAGTGTCACTCAGCTCTGCACACAGCAGGGACACAAAACAAATCCTTTTCCTGCTGCACACCAAGGACAACTCTCAGCCCCAAAAGCACAAACAAGGCTGGGCTGGAGGGAGGAACAAGAAGGATGGGACCTCACAACCTGGAGCTGGGATTGGACAATTAAACCCCAAAATGCAAATGGACCAAAACTTATAAAAATCGGAGACTTCGTGACCGTTCGTCCATTTTGTGACCATTTTGTGTCCATTTTGTGACCATTTTGGGTCCACCCTGGGTGTAGCCCTGGCCAGGCCCTGTCCTGCCCAAGGTGGATCCTAAAGGCCCTTCAATAAATCTCTACTTTATTCTCCAGCTCTGCCCAGTCTCTGTTCCAGGTCAGCCTTCCCAAGGCATCATTTTCTGGCAACCACGAGGGGACAATGAGGCATCTGGAAAACCCCCCTGGACCAGAGGAACCCCCAGCTCCTGAGCCAGGAGGCTCCTGAGAGCAGCAGGAGGAGCAGGCACCAGCCAAGTCCCAAAGCTGCCAGAATCCTTGTAGGGATGAGAGAGAACTGGGCAGAATTTTCTGCAAATGACTTGAATCAGATAAAATAAAACCCACAAGGAAGGACAGAGAGAGACCGTGGAGCAGAAACCTTTTTACTTCAGCCCTGCCTGCCCCAGTCACTTTGAGCTTCCCTCCATTTGAAAGTGAAATTTCTAATTTTATTCAAATAAAGCCTGGCTTTCTTGTGTTTAAAAGACTTTTGGTCTTTAGGGATCTCACTGTAGGTGATGGTTTCAGCAGATCCACTTCAAAGCCTTGGCGGATTCAGTGTCCTATCAGAGCAGGCACTAATTAGTGAAGCTGTGGGCCCAGCTCCTGTGGGATAGAACCCAACAGATACAATAGCATTATACTGGAATTAGTCCCCTAAACCAAAAGAGGAAACCTGCACAGGCAGAGCTCCATGGCAAATTTCCAGTCAATATAGGATCGTGACTTAACGGAGAGATTGGGGGGAAAAACAAACAACAATTTGTGGTTATTCTCAGATTGCAAAGAAAAAGAGCTGGAGCTTTTATATCAGAAGAAGAAAAGGTTTGCTAAACAGCTGAGAATAATAAGGCATTCTTATATTTGCTCGACATAAAGGAAATCAGGAGATATATAATGAGTGTGTGTATAAACATAAAAATGGGATTTCTCTTACATACAGAAGAGGAGGAGAAAAAAAAAAAAGGAATAATCTGTGAGAAGAAACAGGTGGGCAAAAATGGCCCACAGTAGAATAAACTCATTATTTGCCACTGGAATGTGTGGCATTACTGTTGATGTCAGATGCATTTAGCATTTGCCAGCCTATTAGAGGAGGAAAATGAAGAGCATCTGTCTTAAAACTTCCAAACTGAGACAGCAAGCTCTGAAAGTTTGTGCTCTGATACCTTTGCTTCCCCAGCACTCAGCAATTGCACATTGAGATGTCCTTGCTGTGGCAAGGCTCCCCAGCTCCTTGCAGGCTAATAAGGAGATGGGTTTGTTGATACATTTTAGGAGGAGATTGTGTTTGGAAGGAGAAATTGGATGCTGAGCTTTTGTTGTGATAGCTCTAAGACTCTGTGTTTTGGCTTGGAGTTCTAAGACTCCATTTGAAGAAGGGGGGGCGGAAAAAGGAGAGAAACCAGCAGAAATGATTCAGGTGTCAAACAAAAGTCTCTTCCAAGAATAAGATTTATTTCGCTCTGTAACCCCTCGCCAGAAGTTTGTGTTTTTGGGAAATGAAAATTTCTGTCTTGGTGGTATTAGTAAAGCAAAACCAGCTGAGCACATTCAAACAATGGACGGAGTATGTCTCTGCTAATTTTGAATTTTCTGGCTTTTGTCACTGTATGTCACAACCATAATTATTATTTAAACATAGAGGTGAACTGCAAAACAGAAACGAAACTTTAGCTGAGAAATGCTGTATGGAAGAAAAGTTCCTGCTCAGTTGTGCAAAACTCCAGCACAGCTCCATGTTTTAATTTATCCTTGTTTAAAATTCTGCATCTGCCATCTGCAATTACCCCAATGAAATGTTTATTTACCGGTGAAAAATAAGTTTATGTGGTGGTTTTGGGGGAATTTGGGCGCTTTCAGAGGATTGAATGATGAGCAGAGAATTGCTGTGTTGGCAGAGCCACTGGTGCTCACCTGAGAGCGTGGGTCAGTGCCAGGGATATTTCCTTCTGCCTTCCAGTTGGCAGATCCCTTCTTCCAGTCAATGTGGAGCAGGGGTTTGTGTTTCTCTAGTCTGGAAAATTTCACATTTTAACTAAATTGCAGTAGAGTGGTTTGGGTTTTTTTTTTTTTTTTTTTTTTTTTTGTCAAATATAACAGAATAGCCCACCTCTAACAGCATATTCATATTAAAAAAAAAAATCTATGTAAATTAATCCTTGTCTCTAAAACTGGTAATTTGGGATAGTTAACTGGCTTCTCATTGGCAATCTGACACAGCCAAGCTTTGGTGGGACTGCTGATGGTCTGCACTGCTTGCTCCTCTCAGATTTTGGGAACGCTGGTGAGAACTGTTCAAAGTTTTATAGTTTACAATCCAGTTTTGCTGTTCCTACTCTGCAAGTCCAGGACTGTTTCTAGTAGTCCCTATTTGCATAACATGGATGATATTCCAGATGTGTATGAGGGTGATTCCAGCCCCGATGGACTTGTGAGGCTGCAGGAAGGAGGAATTCTCTCTTGGTGTTCAATTGAAACCCTAATCTGGGCTCACACTCCTGGAGGGAAGGAATAGGTGGGATTTTGGGAAGGAATTGTTCCCTGTGAGGGTGGGCAGGCCCTGGCACAGGGTGCCCAGAGAAGCTGTGGCTGCTCCTGGATCCCTGGAAGTGTCCAAGGCCAGGCTGGATGGGGCTTGGAGCAGCCTGGGACAGTAGGAGGTGTCCCTGCCCATGGCAGGGGTGGGATGAAAGGACCTTTAAGGTCCCTTCCAACCCAAACCATCCTGTGATTCCATTTACATGATTTACTGCAATACCTTCCTGCTGTTTGATTTCTCTGACTTGTTTCTGCTTGGTTCTGAGCTCATCATTTTTCTGCAAACAACTCTCTGGACTGTTTCATTTGTGAAATTAGTTCCTCATCCTGTAAAATCTTGTGCATGTGCCTAAAACTGAGGTTGAATTGGAGGGAATGTTTTCTTTTGATGTGCTGCACCAGGACAAAATAACTCCTATTTTCACTTTTCATCCATAACCAGGTGTGATGTTTTGCTGCTGATCTTTTTTATGTGAAGACATTTATTAGAAACATTGGGGAAGACCAATGGAAAGTTTGAAGCAGGGAATCATGTCACCTCTGAAACATTCCCTCATCTACACATATATAAAAGATAAATGGACTTTTAAAACTAGATATATTTAACCTCTTTGTTATAGTTCAAAAGGGACCTTTATTTTTTTATTTTTATTTTTTTTCCCCAGCAATTTCTGTGCTGGGAAAGCAGAGTACAACTAAAAATTCCAGAGTCCTGGCCTGGGTTTGCTTCTTAACCTGGGAAATGTAGGGTTAATTTTGTGTGCAGACAGTGAGATTTGGGGATGAATTGGACCTGGGATCTATTTCAGAAATTATCACATAATGACGTGATGTGCCTTCCCTAACTGGACAATAGTGTGGCCTTTGGGTAGTTTTGTACAAGCTCTTCTTACCTTTCTGTCCATGAAAACAGTTCATGTGCCTGTCCTTAGAAACAGAAACGTGAACTTTTGTTTTATCTGGCGTATGAGTTCAAATAAGATTTTAAATGTTATAAACCAGAATCCTGCATAATGACAAAAAATTCTATTGGTAACAGTAGGCGATATTAACTCAGTGATGTTCATACTCTCTGAATCTCTGTTGTATTTCCTTTTTTTTTCCCCTGGAACAAACTAAAAAGGCTTTGGCAAGGCAACGATCTCACAAACATCAAACCCTACCAAAGGCAGATTCCCACAAAGTGCTTGCACAGCACAGAAAGTTTAAGTGCTGGCACCGAGACAGGCCCGTGTGGTACAGAGGAATCCTTATATTCAAATGTTTCTACCCTACAAGCCTTTAGATGTCAAACTTTAAGTGGAATTGACTGTTTATCCCAGTTGATTTTGACTAGTGACGCCTTCCAGGTTGGAGGGCGCTCCCTTCACTCTGTTTCCCATCAGCACTCCTTGACTACTGGCATGTGGTGCCAATTTGTTCCTTCTGTACAGAGAAGAAAAGAAGTTTGGATTTAATTTTAAGCCTTGACACAAGGTTTAATTTGCTAAAAAAAGGGGAGCTGTGCCATTGTAAATCTTGGAGGAGACACCAAGGTTGCAAAAATTGTCAGCCCAATCTGTTTTGAGCGCCATTTCAGGCGTTTCTATTAAAGGAACAATATTCCTTTTCACAGCTTGTTCAGCTGTGTCAAACCACACAGGTTAGAGTGGAGCTGGCTATTTATTGTACTTTTTTATTGCTTTCTGATCAAGTCTTTTATGCTAGGAGGGAAATTTATGTGCTGGAAATGATTTATCAATATTAAAGATGGAAGAGAAAAAAAGTTGGTTTTTTAGGTGAAGAAAACTCAAAGCACAGCAGCTCAAGGTTTTGCCAGAGAGACTCATAGAAAGAATGAAACCACTTTCCTATTAAAATATCCCAGATTTACAGAATAATCACACGGTGGATCTGCTACCACGTTTTTTGAGAAGAACATTCTGGTAGAACATGATGTTGGCACTCCAGCACTGGTTTATTCCTGGTGTTGACTCAGACCACACTCAGCTCTAAAGGCTCTTTGGCCCCGTGTGCAGATTCTGATCTTGCTGAGGAATGATGTAAATGGTCCCTGTTTTTGCAGAATTGCAGAAAGGGAGAGGCTTTAGCATGGAGCTCCACATCTCTGCTGACAATGAGAATTTGGTCATTGACTTCGGGTCAGGGTTTCAGCCTCTGTCCTAATTCTTTGTAAATGTTTTCTGAGCCATGATGATATTACCAGGGAAGGGCAGTATGACGTGATGGGATTTGGTAAATATTTATTTCAGCTAGTCTGGTTTTTAAAAAATAATCATTTGGAGCTGGTTAAACCCCAGAAATTTCAAAGTATACCAGCAAAGCTCTAATATATTAACATATACTAAACCCTACACAGTGTCTTGCTTCAGACCCTTTTTTATTTTGCTTTTTAAGAAATGGATGTCTGACCCAATAGTTCATTTATGCTCATCCGTCACATAAGTCCTTTTTATTTCTTGGATTAAGTGCTACAGACCTAATAAATCATCGCTGCTCTTCTGGCACCATCCCAGCTCATGTTGTCAATCTGGGCAGTGTGAGTGTGTAATGTTTTAAATTCTGCAAACCAGCAAGTTTTTTGTCAACTTTAACTCTATGCATTGCGGAGAAAAGAGGAGAAATGAGAGGTGTGCCACGGGCTGCATAATTTATCAAAACCATTGATTTGGGGCATTTAGAACTGGCATGAAATGGGACCTGCTTCTAAATTTGCAATGCATTTTTTTTTTTTTTTTTAAAGACAACAAACACTGCCAAACTCTTCGCCAAAACAGAAGGGAATGTGGATCCCATTTTCTCTGTGCATGAGCAAACCAGGTGGGACTGGTGGATGGTGGCAGCCATGGGTGTGTCCCTGTGAGAGCTTAGCAGCATGTGGGGCAGCAGAAGTGTGCAATTCTCATCTGTGCAAATCAAATATCATCTCTTACACCACCTGAGCACAAACATTTTGATTTTTCTCAGATGGAAACCCATGCTCTGTGGTGTCCCTGTTCCAGACGATGGGGATTTATGGAGAGGAGGTGTTGGGTGCTTTGCAGGGAGCCATGTAGCCAATTTGTCTGTTTACAGCTCCTGAATTATCAGCTCAGTCTCCCAGATAATTTTTTTCCTAGTGTTTCTCCTGGTGCTTACTTCTCCTGAAGGTGAGGGAGGAGTGCAGTGAGAACCACCCCTCCAGTTACTCTTCCTGCTGTTCTCCATCTCCTTAGTGGGAAGATCCAATTGACCCTTGAGTCAGAAATCCTGATTTCTGAGTTGCAGCTGCCACTGGTGCCTGACACAGTTTTGGTGGAGTTAAGGAGATTGTTTCAATCACACACAACAAATAGCATTTATAAACAATATGCCATGTGTAAAATTCAGCCTGAATTTATGGTGTCCTACAGCATCTCAGTGAAGATGGATACAGCAGAGATTAGGTTGTGATTCATCATCTTTCTAGAGCTAAATTGACTACAAGAGGCTTCCTGCTCATGAGCACCCTGTGTTTATTTTATTCCACGATGGCACCATGGATTTCAGTGCATGGAGCAGTCTGTGCCCAGCTGATCTAGAAACCAACCTCAGATCTGAGCCTGAGCAAACCCCGTGTCAGCTGCTGCTGAAAAAAGCCTGAGGGATGACCCAGGGCCAGCCCTCCCTCAACGCCAGGCACAGGATTTAAGTCATCTGCTGAAATCCAGCTGGAGCAAGCCCTGGGAGCACTCACCTCCCACTGCCCGCCAGCAGCAGGAGATGCTCTTGGAGAAGGGAAGTTTCTCCTGCAAGGAGACCTCTCCAAGCTTCTTTCTCATTCCATTTGTCCTAATATTTCCATTTAGGGCAAGGAAACAGCTCTGTTTGGGACTGGAGTGATCTGCAGGGTCTTGTGATGGGGCAAAATGTTGTTTACCTGCAGCAAGCAGAGAAATCCTCTCCCACGTGGCTGCTGGGAATGTCTCAGGCATCCTCTGTTGCTCCACACAGACAAATTGCATTCAGAGGCACGCAGTGTTTGTGCAATTAATCAGGCCTGCTCTGAAGCCAGAATAATTTGGAAAGATGACCATTTATAGAAGATTTGTTGTTTGCTGACCGCAGTTACAATTATCTACGAGAAACAGATAGGTCAGATTTATTCAAGTTGCTTTTTTTGGTAAAAGCAGTATATTCTGTTAAAATTGGCCAGCGAAAAGATTTGTTTCCATGTGGGTGTGTATTTCAACGCTGCGGGAAAAAAAAAATGGTTATTTCATAAGCTCGAGCATCAATCTTCGGATTTACACAAATTTAAAATTATATTCCTAAGAGTTTGTAGCGCGAGCCAAGAGTTATTTTCTGGTTATCAATCTTTCTCCCCTATCCAAAAAAACATCCCCAAACTTTGTTTAGCCGTACAGTCTCCTCAGACTGTTGATTTTGCTGTGCTGGGGCTGAGAATGTCGGAGTTTATGTAACCAGGCTCTCTGTTTAAATTTCAGTGACAGATCTTTTCACTTTGTTTACGGCCAAATAACAATGCAAACGTGTCACGCTCCGCGGTGTGCGGCCATCGAGAAGGGCGCTCACCACATTGATTCCCCGATCTTATCCTCTTAAAAACTTATTAAAAGCATTTCATTGTTGCGTGCCTGCTATTAGTGAACCAAAAAAAAAATAAAAATAAAAAAAGGGTTTCTTTATTTACATAAAGGATGATGGGCAGTCAGTGTGTCTTGTGTGTGTCTTGTGGGTTATTAGTTGTTTGGTTAATCACAAAGCTCTGTTATCCCGGCCCGCTTGGAGTTTTGCAGCTAAGCAGAAAAGCCACACATGGCACAACGGCGAAACGTTTCACTGCAAAAACCCAAATACTCCAGTAAAATCATATCTTTAATCTGTTTATAGCCCTGCAATATTTAAATTGCTTGCATGGCTTTGATTATAAACTTCTACGTAGACGTCTCCGCGCTGGAGTATTCGGTAATGCGAACGTCAATGCGAGGCAGCTTTCTGGGCATAATTAATGCTAAGTGATAATTTGCAAGTGAATTCGTGGAGTGTCTTCTGGGTTTTCCATCTGGTCCTTATCATGCAAAGATGTCCAGTCAGCAGCGTTCAAGTTGTTCGCGAAATTCTCCCCCAGCATCTCCAGGCACAGAAAAAAAAATCTCCTTCTGTATCCGCGATGAGGTTTCCTAACCTTCCTAACTTCTGTTGGCTCTTAAGGAAAGTTTAACGACTTCCAGTTGCTGTAATATAATTCATTTCAGTTTTTCCCTAGGATTTGAACAGATTTTTGAGGTAGGCTAATGACGCAGGCTTAGCTCAGGCTTTATTTTTGCCTACTGCAAAAAAACCAGCTCACATCCTGAAATCCTGTTCAGAAATTCCTCAGCCTCTGTATTGAAAATAATTGAGTATTTTCCTTCCACTTTGCTTTGCCTGTGGTGTGGAGCACTGAGCAGATATTGAGGAATGGTGTTCCTCTTGTGCTTTTTTTTCTGGTGTCCAGCCTAAACTCAGTGGCAGTCAGTTTATACCTGTTTATATCCAAGCCAAGACTAAAATCTCTTTTCATTTACCTTTTTATCCTGAGCAGTCACGTTCCTCCCCTACTACCATTTTTCTAGGACTAATGTGCTGCCTTGAACTTGTACTTTGTGTAACTATATTTAATTGCATTTATATTAATCTGATCAAGGGCACATGACACATTTATAAGACCTATTTCCACCTTTCTGGGCATACCTGCTAATTTTTATACCACCAGCAATCTTCTTGCTCCTCTTTAGGGCAGAAATCATAAATGAAATGTAAAGGCTTATTTTAAAAGTCTCATTCAATGAACTTCTCTGGTATCTCTCCTCCAAATCAAGAGCAAAAACTTATTGAAATCGGTACTTTATATTGTCTTTTTTTCACTCTTGCTACTTTCTGCCTCGATTTTCTTCCTTCCACCTCAATTTCTCTGTGACGAGTGCTGTGTTTGTGAGAGATTTTCATGGTTCTTCCAGGGTTGACTATCACTGTCTCATAAAAACGTTAACCATCTCTCTCTCTTTTTGCAGAAATAAAAGAGTAAAGGGTTAGCATATGTTTAACATCCCCCAGATAAATCTGTATTTTCCTTTTTTTTCCTCCTCACTTAGAATTTTATTTTAAGCGTGAAATTCAGTGACTTAAATACATTTGTTCAGGATTTCTGGATATTTGAGTACCTGGGGAAAGCAGTAGATCCAAACCCTCCCCTGGACATCTGGAAATTCAAGAAATTTCATCTGCAGAGAACAAGTGGTGTGGGGCTTGTGATCCCAGGAAGGGTCCCAGCTGCATGTTCAGGAATCAAGAGTTTTTTAAACCATATCCCACACAGGGAGTGCACACAGAGTCTTTTTAGAAAAATATGGGTGAACTGGGTGATAATTGTTAGTTATTTCACTCTGCACGTTCTGGAAAAAGAAAGAAAAGCTGATTCAGTTTTTGCATTGTATTCCCACTGTGTGGCTGGGAAATGGATGGGAATGAGGATGCCCAGATAGGGAAAGGGGATTAAACTCAATTAACTCAGGTTACTCTGCTCAGTAAACTCCAAATTTTGCCTGATTTGGTTGTTCTAATAAATTTTTGCTTGTTCTCCATAGAATTTTTTTGGGGTATTATCCAATCTGGAATGCAGCTCCAAAACTGTTCTTACAGCCCTGAGTGTGGGGCTGTGGATAGAATCGAGCTCTGAAATGCAGGTGTGTTCTTGGGAACCTTTGTAACTTCTTAGAGTCATAGAATATTTTGTTTTGGGTTAGAAGGGACCTTAAACTCATCCCATTCCATCCCTGCTGTAGACAGGGACACCTTTCACTATCCCAGGCTGCTCCAAACCCTGTCCAGCCTGGCCTGGGACACTTCCAGGGATCCAGGGGCAGCCAGAGCTGTGCAATAGCTCTGGGTGTTTTATGTGTCATCAGAGTCTCCACAGAGGTGAGCTCCACCCTCATGCTGAGATGGAGACCAAAAGCCAGAAGGATGAAATGAAAAATGAGAGATAGTGTTGTGGAGATGGCACAAAGAAGGAAAAACTCCATGATGGGACTGAAAAAAAAACTTGTGGTGCATGGATATTGTCAAAGTCCTTCAGCTACTGGCCAACAGATGATTATGTTCATCATCACCATTATATAAAAAAAATAATATTTGCAAAGAAGCCAAAAATCTGTTAAATCAACTTGCAGGATATGAGGAAGAACATGGCAAAGATTTTGAATAAAACCACTCAGGAATCAAACTTCTCAGACTTCCAAGAAACACTTATTTTTTTCTTTGGGAAGAAAACACAAACACCCCCAGCTTTCTGAACAAACGCATGTGAAGTGTGAGTGACTAAAGGATTAATTCTTCCCCTGCATAAACCCAGAATGAAATGCCCAAATTCTCAATTATATGAACTGCTTGGCACCTGAGGATGCCTAATAGCTGTTGGAAGGGGGAAAATGTGTAGCAGAACTATCAGGCCCAGAGAAATCCCATTCACATGCCTGAGAAAAACTTCGGGCGACGTCTCGGAAGGAAAGCTTTGGAAAGGCTCTGGTAAGAAAACAGAAGCTGTGAATCATGCCATGTGGTATTAAAGAATTTAGAGAGCACACTGAGGAGTTCCATATCAATGCTTTTTCTTAAATATATTCAACAAAGGGCCTATTTCCCTTCAACACTTTCAAATTTCAGCTTTTTCTCCCTTCTGCTTTTTAACAGAAGAACTCCTCAAAAAAAAAACCCCAAAAAACCCTTCCACAGTTATAGCTTTTACTGTAAAATCCCTGGATTTCTTGCCTTTTTTATTTTCCTGCTTCTCAATTGGTTTAGAGAGAATTTTAAAGTTGTAGCCTAGAAAGGGAATATTAAAAGAAAGAGATTATAAAAGCAATTGTAGAAAAGTTTGGGAACTCATAACTTGTAGTTCTTGCAATAGCTACAGCAGAAAGTGTCATTTTGTTCTCCCACAGTGCTCCAAAGGGGAAAAAAAATAACTGACTGAATCTTTGATTTCTTATCAGTGCTTTGCTGATCCATCAGTACAAATTTATCTCCAATAATGGTGGTGGAAGAAAGAAATTCAGACTCTCGCACTCCTTGAGTAAAGCATTTCAGAAACTCATTTTCTGACCAATTTAGATGGAATTTCAGTTAATATTTGTTGAATCTTGCATATCTAGAAGTGTATATAAGTTGAGGAAGATGCTTTGGGGTTTGTTGTTTCATCGGATTCCTTGGGATAAGCCAAAGCATTGGGATTGAGTTGCCTGGAGCGGGTTGAATATGGGAATTCTCCAACTCTGCTTTGGGTTATTATTTCCTATTCCTAATCAAAGCTCACTGTTGTAACCTACAAAAAATGAGAGGTTTTGTTGCTTTTTTAATGTAGTTTTCTGGTGTTTGTTTGTTTATGTTGTTTGTTTTTTTTAATACATAATAGAAAATTATTGCTGTGGGCCTGGTTTCTGCAGGGGTTGAAATGGATCATTCTTACCTTGAAATATTGAAAATAATCCACAACTCTGTCTCCCTTTTGAGATTTTTGTTTCATTTGCAGAATATGTTTAGTTTCCCTTTTTCTTGTAAGATCAAATCTGATATTTAAAGCAAATGTTCAAATAATGGATTAATGAGATTAATGACAAAAAAAATTGAAGTTTTCATAGGTTTTTGTTCATTAGACACACAAAGCCCTGCTGCAGTAGAAACGATTATTTTTGAAACAGTTCCCCAAAAATTCTGTTTTCCTGTGTACCTTAAGTAAACTTTCTATATTTTGATTTTAATACTATAACAACTATCCAGGATAAACGCAGCATTTAAGGAAAGCTGCATTTTAACCTCTCTGGCTTTTCATCTGCTGGAATAGATGGGAATTTTCACTCCTTCTCTATCCCCTCAGTTGAATGCTGTAAAACCCCTTTAGTGGCACTGAAGATTATTTGGGTGCTTCTGTGGAGAAATTCAGTCTGGATTTTATTTACATCAAATTATTAAATTGATGTCGCATTTTCAGTCCAACTTGGGATGTGGGGACCTCAAAGCTCTATTCAAGCCAAGTCTCGTTGGTGGGATACAATCAGGGTGTCAAAAAATGTCATTGACAAAAGGCACAAAAATAATTATAGTTTGTGCTATTTATAAAAATTATTTATATTATATATCTATATATCTATATATCTGTATATCTGTATGTCTATATATCTTTATGTCTCTATATCTATATAGATATATATTAATAGATATATATATTTATAAAAATTAGTTTAGGTTGAAGTCATGTCACCTTTCACTCAACAGATCTGATAAGGAAAACCAACATCTTAGGTTGTTAAATTAAAATATTTTAAATATTTTCCTGCATAATACTCGCTTTCTATACAACACTATATTTTTTTTTCTTTAAATTTTTTTTAAATTTTTTTTTCTCTCCTTCTTTAGGTTCTTTCCTCTCATTTTATTGGTGTACCAATAAGTTTAAAAATAAAAACTGCATGTGTTGACTTTTCTTGCGTGTGGGGCTTTTATTAGAAGAGGTTCACAAGTGGATTTTATTGGAATAAAAATGTGTAAAGTTGGTGACATATGAAACTGTGCTCAAGCTGCATCATTTTGTCATAAAACACTGATGTCTCTCTGAACTGTAGTTTTTTCAGTAGAATATTTAGAAAACAAACCCTACAACTTATTTTTATTTTTAAGCAGGTTTAATTGAGCTAATTAAACTGTACTTCACTGCAATATCCCAAACTGACTATTTCGAGTGATGATTTTTATTAGGCAAGAATTTTTCTTTACCTTCCTGTAGGTTTGGCTTACTTTAATTATATATTCTTCCAAATCCATAAAATAGTGAAAATATCTGTTGTTCCCTCAAAGGTTTACTGAATTATATTTTACTTTTTAGAATTGAATTAAATTAAGTGGCAGTAGGTATAACAAATGAGAGCTGCAGCCTGAATCATTCATTAATTATTACATTTAAAAGAGTTTCTTATTTCTACAATGATTTAATGTTCCTGTATGATGTGGGATTACTGATGTATTGAGACATTATTAAGATTTCATTGAGAAATTCAGTCTATTTTATTTTTTTCCTTTTGTGAATTGATGGAAAAATAGATATACAAGAAAACCCACAAACCCTATACATGTGTGCTTTGCAAAACTATGAAATTGGTTAAAATTCTGCTGAAATTCATTAAAAGGAGAATTTTAAGCAGAGTAAACTATGCTGGGAGTCACTTATTATTTCCTCTCACATCAATGCTGCTTCTGGTGTCTTTTTTTTTCCTCCAGGCTGAGCTTGGCAAATATATTTTCTGTTTTAGGGCTGGCTAAACTAAAGGAGAAATTATTCAAGCTAATTTTATTGATAATTTCATTAAAACCAGGAGCTGGGCGGGAACTTCTGATGTAGCCACAATTTAATCCTGGGGTTTATTTAAATACAGAGAAATTATTAATTTATATCAGCACAAATCATTGCCACACGACAGATACTGGTAGTTCTTGTCTTATTTTCTGTGTTTGGCAAGTTTCTCCTCTCTGCATATTGCAGTGCAGTGTATTTTTTTTGTTTGTGAAACACACAGATAAAAGGAATATCAGCCTCAATGTCTCTGAGCATGTTCTATGCTGCTTTCCTCTATTAAATGATATTATTGGACTTTTTTTCTCATAAATGTTGATATTTTCTACCTGTCTGTCAATGCTACTGCAGAAAAAAATAGTGTGCACCAATTAAAACCAAGACAATTATGAAATCTAAATGATGTTATTTCTCTAAATCTTAAACTCGGGCTCTGTCTGCTGTTGCTGACTCTCCCACCAAAGAGTTTGGCCACTTCCCTCTGGCCAGAGAGCACTTCTGGAATTATAAAATGCATTGGACCTATTTTTTCCCCTTCCCCTCAATGAGCAAAGCTTAACAAGCCCAAAGCCTGCTGGACACACAAAAAAAACCTAAAAGAGTTGAAAGAATTTGCAGAAAAGGCAGATTCAGGCTCCTCCAACAACCCACAGATGCCAAAAGGCACAGTAAGGAGGAGATTCATATCAACGATGTGACAGATATTTTTTATTCTCTAGTAAAAGCAATTTTTTATTCTGTCAGTAAAAGCAATTTAATGTGGACTCTCCTTCCCTCTCTGCCATCAAATTTAGGTGTCCAGGTGACTCAGTTGTGCACCCCAGGAAAATTTACCTTCAGATATTTACAGAATCTGTAGTTTTCTGATGCAGAAAAAGGGCTGAGGAGCAGCAGTGCTTGCTCAGGGTGTGGAACTACAATATTTTGTGTTTGGTGACTTTTGAGAGGTTTGTGAGCTTATTTTTCCTTGTCTTGTTTGTTGAGACATAAAAAGCTGCATATTTTGTAGATTTTATTCATTGAAAGGCTTTGTAGCAAAGACTTCTTCCTTCCAACCAAGCCAAGGTTGTGATCTGTGCTCTGGGAATTTGTTTTTATGTGGAAATCAGTGGGGAGAGGGTCCAACCTGTTCTTTGGGTTGGTCACTTCCCTCCATCCCAGGCTCTCAATAAACCATTTTAGGGGACAATTTCCCCTTTTTATGGGATAATTTCCACAGATCTCGTACTGTTTTTTTCCTAATTCTTGAAATTGTACTGATTTTTCAGCTAATCCAGGTGCGCTCAAACAAATACAAACAGAATTTTTTGGATACAGTTAGGGCAGAACACAACACTTTTCCTTCTAAATTATTCCTTGAAAAACATTTCGGATTTTTTTCCAGTGGCTTTAGGAGGTGATGACTGAAATTACCAAAGGAAATGACCAAATTTCTGTAGGAGAAATGTAGGAGAGCTGGAAGTTCCTTGGGATGCAACTAAACCATCTTCTTTCAACTGATTTTCCCTCAAAAGCAGGAACAAAAAAAGCATGTCTGAAAAGTTATGCTTTAATGCAGAGCAGTTTGTAAGGGAGAAGATATTCTAGAATCAATATAAAATAATATGTCAGAATTAAGATTTATTGCTCATCTTGCTAAGTACAAATGTATGTAGAGATGTATAAAGGATTGCAGTTTATTAAGGAAAAGAATCATCAACAAACAGCTTTAAATTCTCCAATGTGAAAGAGAAATCTGTGTTCTCATTCCTCTTTAACTGGGAGAGGAAGATTTTAAAAAAAATTGGGTAAATATTCAGGTAAAATCCATGAGGAAGAATTAAACACTAAATACCATTAAAACCTTTAACAGCCAAATAGATTATTTAATCAATTATCAGTTTATGTTGTCTCAGATTTCATTTCTGGTTGTTTTCATCAGTTCTGGGTGTATATTCTGATATTTTGGCAAAATAAAAAGGTAAAATCACCTTTGAATTTAAATAGATGAATAAACAGATGCTGCAATAATCAAAATTATCCTATTTCTCTGAGGAAACTTCAGAGGAGCTGCACCTACAAGAGCTTGTCTCACATTTGAGGATTTTAGGAATATTTTCTGTTTTTCTTTGGGTTATCATTGAACTCAACTCCCTTTTTTTTTCCATGGGCATCACTGATCTGTGATCCCCAGACCAGGTAGGATGGGGAAAATCTCTTTTTCATTAGACTTCCAGCCCAGTGCCCACGTTAGAAAGTGGGCAAGGGGTTTCTTTAGGTTGAGTCAACTCAAGAATATTTTTTGAGTTTTATTTTCACTCCTGCGGAGCTCAGGATCCTGAGCATCCCAGCCCATGGAGTTTGTTCCTGTGCTTGGGTATCAGCTCCTGGAAACACTGAGATTATCTGGGAAATGCACTTCTCTTTCAAACTTCTCTCTCCAGCCCTTTTTAATAAATGATGTGTTCATGATCTTTTAACATCAGTAACAATTTGTTAGTCATATTACAGCGCAAGAAGAGAGAGGCTGGGAAGTTATCTGAACCATTTGAAAACTCAAATTAGCCACCATAAAGTGCAGAATAAAATTATAAAGACTTTTCTTGTAATACAAAATTCATAGAGACAAAAAACTCTAATTTCCTGATGGATATATGATATTAATGTAACGGATACCTCAGTGTAGTTAAATTGCATTAAATGGTTATTAATGCTTGAATAAACTTCAAGGAAGTGGGTACTGGTTGAAATGGGATAATATTTTGTTCTGCTAAATTATACGTTAATTGGTATTTCCTCCCTTGTAAAAGGACCTAAAGGGCTTAATAAAGTATGTGGTGGAAACATTAGTTTTTCTTCTGGAGATGTAAAGTCTGGAGCTTAACTGGAAACGTTTCAAACCATTCCCAGAAAATTCCTCGGCGCTGGTGAGGGCACGGCTCACAGGACTTCCCCAAATAAATAATTATGGCTTTCAGCTGGGAATGCACAGGGCAAGGGAAGGGAAAGAAATCTGCCAGTGACTTGTTTGCTGTTTTATTTTTATTTTTGAAATTATAGTTTGCTTAGATGCAGGTGACTGCTTCCAGTAGAAAATAGGGGATGAGGAAGGCCCTTGGCATGGGAGACCATTGCTCAGAGGAAGAAAACAAAAAAAGAGATGCCAGCAAATCAGGAGGAGGTTATTTAATAAAATCTCATTGAGTAGTTGAAGCTTTCCTGGAGTGATTTTTTTTTTTTACTCCTTCTTTGTAGACCAGTTTATTCCTCGTTGTGTCAGAACTGACCAGAATTGTTATTTGAGGACTAGTCATGATATTACCACATGGAAATATCATATATGGATACTCTTTTATTTTGGGAAGGAAAAGAGAAGAAAAATACCCCCTCCTTATGAATATATCTATTATAGATAAATATATATATATGGATTTATTGGTGTTAGGGACAATCTTCCTTTCACTCTTATATTCAATAATATTGTGCTTAATAATTACCAAAATTGAGGTATTTCCAACTTTCCTTCTGAAATAATTTTAGTTGATGGACAACTGACTGGCTACAGAAAATTAACTACAGCAGCAAAAGGGAGCAAAATTATTTCCTTAAGGGCACAGGAACAAGTGAGGATGTCTCAGCCTCTGGTTTAATAAAAGCCATTCATGTTTTCATTGCCGTGCTGTCGGGTTTTCCAAGGTTATGTTTTCTCTGCTCCTCCTGGCCTCCTCTCCACGTTAAAATCAGACCCTTCCCTTACAGTGTTACTCAGAAGTATTTTTGGTTTTCAGGTGATATTTCCTGGGAAACACAAACTGAGATATTCTTTCTATGCAGCTCAAAGCAAATCACCGAGGAGGAGAACGAGGTTAGCCAAAGTTTTTGAGCTCTGCGGTTTGTCTTAGAAGAAAAACACGAGAGCGGAATCAGATCCTTTTGATGCAATGTAAATACTTTCATATTTACAAAGAGTGGGCAAGTTCCCATTTCCTGATTGCTGAAAGAACCATGCAGGAGACAGTGCTTTTGTTTGCAGCCAAGTGTGATCCCTTTCATAGATTTAATTCAGACTCTGGCTACGACTATTTCTCTCTCCGGGCCTTGTCTTTTCTCAGCTTCTCTTTTTGATTTTTTTTTTTCCCAAGGCACATTTTCTGGACAATCCCAGAATGATTTGAATTTGAAGAGACCTTAAAGCTCCTCTTGTGCTAGGCAGGGACACCTTCCACTATCCCAGGGTGTTCCAAACCCCATCCAACATGGCCTTGGACATTTCCAGAGATGGGACAGAACTGATTCTAAACAAAAAGTTGTTTTATAAAAATCAGGTGCTGCAAAACCCTTATTGCAAACTCTGTGTTGGCTCATCAGAAGGAATTTAAATAATTTCTGGCCTAATATAACTTTTCAGCAATGTGAGATGTTTGATTGTGGAAGAATAAAGCCATTGACTGAAGAAACTTCTCTGGAATCTCCATGGCTGGAGATGAAGATCCCTGGGAGCTTCATCCCTTTTTTGTCTGGCAAAGCCCAGCTGGTGCAGCAAAGCTGAGTGTGAGAGAGATCTCGTGCTAAATTCATTTCTGGTTGGGGGAAAACCACAAAAATAATCAAGGCAAAGTAATTTTACTCTTACAAATATATATTTTTAATGAGAAAGAAAAGGAGAACTGGGATGGGATGATACCTCTCATGGTGCTCTGGGTGGTGTGAGGTTGTCTCCAAGTTTGTTGGGTGTTGCTGAGTGTTTTTAAGGAGCAAACTCCTGTTTTGGTGTGTTATTACCATTTTCTCCGGAGCAGGAGCAGCTCAGAACTGAGTCTTGCTGCGCCAGGGAGGAAATGATTTATTGGATGATCTCCCTGAGCTCCCAGCCTTTGCCTTCCCATCTTCAATACCCAGCACGAGAATGGAAACACTTCACGGGCTTCATCTTAATAGGGGCTCCCCCACTCCAAAACAAGATCTTTATCCAAAGATTTTAATTAATTGCAAAAGTTAAAAATAAATCGTGCTGGAGTACCATTGATAATCCTCCTAGGCTGGCTTTCATTCATGTTAATGTGTAATACAGCCACAGTAAGATTTAATTTTAACCATAATTATAAAAGTTTGAAATTAAATCTTACTAGGGATGTGTTCTCCATTAATATGGACAAAAACTGATCTGGGAGGATTATTATGGGGGACACAAGAAAGATTTAATTTTTAACTTTTATAATTAATTCAAAAACGTGATAAAGGATTTTGTTTCAGGGGAGGGGAGGGGGGGAGTGCTCTCCAGACCACTAAGACATCCCAGCAGTCTTTCAGAGCCATCTTAATTACAGCCACAAAGAATTATTTGTTAGGGAATGGTGGTCAGGAGCTCAAACTGCTTCTTTTATCCAGAAATAAATGTGCAGACACTCAGAAACTTTCACTGAATAAAGGGCTGTGGTTGGTGAGTAGAGAAGATCAGAGGGACACACACATATGCAAATAAATTTTTATATTTTTGTGTTTATAAGTGCAAATATATGAACCCATGGAGGTAGAAATGCATATATAAAAATGGATTTAAATATGGATTTATATATGTAAACATATAAATTTATATCCATTTATATATTTTTATAAATTGATTTATATATATATAAATATATATATAAACATGGATTTAGATACGTAAATATACATGGATTTTATGAATAAATATGAATGCCCTTATATAAAAATTGCAGCAAAAATACATTTTTTCTTTACTTTTCTAATACTTCACACAGATGCATCAACACATGTACCTGAATGTGTGAGTGGGAATTTTTCCTGTTCAAAAGAAGTTCCTGCAACAGGAGAAAAGGAAATTAATGGAAACCATTTCTTCCGAATGCATGTGGCTGCACTGAATTCTGGTGTGTTTGTCATGCTGCAGGATGGGCAGAAATCGTGGAAATTCACTGAAAATTTTCTATTGAGCATCAGGTTACGGTAAAATTAAAGATGTATGGAAATGATTAAAAGCAGTGAAGTATCAATTTCACAGGTACAAGTTTAGGAATCACTTTTGGCTTTAAATTCCTCTGAAGCACCAAGCCTGGATGGTTTCAGGTTCACTTGGTGTTTGTGATTCCGCATCAAACACACAATTTTCCACTGCAGAAAGCTTTGGATTTCTGAGTCCAGCTCGTGGTCACACCCTTTTCTTTTTAATGCTCATTTTTTTTCCTTGCCTCCAGTGTTGAAATTTTAACATTCAGCCTGAAAATTCAGGAAGATTCTTCCCATATGATGCCAAGAAATAGGATTTAATGCTCAGTCTTGGTGGGGATGCTCAGAGTGGAGAGTCAGGTTTAAATCCTTTTCCTGACAATTTCTCATCTGCTGAGGTTCAGTTCTAATTTATTTTTTTTAAGTGGTCATTGTTCGATTTTAATTAGTTTATTTTTATTATAGTATGAATAACAACCTTTATTTTATTATGACAGGTGTTATTTTAATTTTGAAGTTTGTCGCTTTGTTGCATTGTCTTAAAAATCTCACCAAAGTTATTCAAAAACAAATTAGAAAAATAATTACAGAACTTTAAAAATTAAAAATAAAAAAAATTCACCAAAAATTTTGGAAATATGAAAAGCAATACTCCAAAAGAGTAAAATAAAGGAAAGCATAATGTATTTTTACAAATATATATCAAGATAGTCAGAATCTTCCCTCTCAGCTTCACATCTTTAGAAAATAAATCTGTATTTCTGTCTCCCCTTTCATTATAAAAGCAAATTCTGAAGAACTCAGTCTTCTATTTCATCATTCAATATGATGTTTAATGTAGGGTTGGTTTTTAAATTTTTTTTTCAAAGTAATTTTACTTTTTCATTGATATCGTAACGTTCCTAATGAGCATCTGCTTTCATTCTTTATTGTCCTTTCTCTGAGTAATCAGGTTTGGACCACACTGTAAAACACATTATTATGAAATTTTGCAGTTAGAACGGGCAGATTCTTCCTGCATTAGCACAATAATCACTCCTTGCTGTAATTTACTTTAGTAAATGGCCCCAAGTAAGGAAAGAATGCAAAAATTACAGTTACAAATCCTTTCTTTTTAGTATTATTTGTGACAAACAGCTGCCAACCTTCTCAAAAGCTTTGGAATAATAATGATGGTAACATCAAACTTGAGGAAAATGGTTTTTTTCCCTCCTTTTCTTTCCTACAAGGTGCTTTTTGTGTTCTGTTAGAAGCTGTTGGAACGTTCAGACAGTTTGATGTAAATTTGCAAAGCCATGGAATGACTTCAGTGGTCTTTGGTCTGGAGAACAATTAGTGTTCATATGAGGAATAATATTAATACTAGGAAATGCTAAAAAGTAAATTTGTATTCTTAGGGTCAAGGTTTCCTCTTAGAACTAAATATCTGAGGAAAACTTGCCTTCAGAACCACTTATCACTGTACTCACTAAAATTTCTGTGCTGAATGTGTGAAAATGTGCGATATTCAATAAATTCTGAGGATCTAAAAGATCTGAAATAGATAATAACAATCATTCTGTTTGTAAATAAGGCATCGAATGGGGGATGTTATAAATTATGGAGGATATTTTAAAAATAGTGGCAACTCCATTGTAATTGTATTTTTATTCACATCCATTGTAGCAGAACAAATGTAATGGAATGCAACTCTTTCCTCTCTTCTTCAAAATTCCTGGATTTCCAAGATCCTTCCAAATAACAACTGAAACATTCCACAAAAAACGTACCATTCAAAATGAATTTGGAAATCTATGCATTCCATTGGAGGTATTTTAAGTAATAAGTGTATTTGATAATTTAGGTAATAATATCAATCAATTTGATAATTGATAATTTAGTTTATATTTAAATTAAAATATATTGTATGTGGTGTATACATTTGGCTGCCTACCAAAAAGAAAAGGGTGGGGATTTCAAAAAGTCAGAAAACACTAAAGTGCTTTTAAATCATTACCAGTAAAAGAAAAAAATAAATAAATTAGAAAAAGTTATTTTATTGCAGGGTCTCCCCTTCAGTTTTTTTGTCCTTGAACCAAAGCATACAATGAAGGAGAAATTGGAAATGACCCCCACTCCTTCCGCTCTGTTGTTTCTTTGCCTTGGCTTAAAATTAATCATCTTTTTTACAAAATAACTCAGACATTCCATGGTAAGCCCCAATTTTCACTCATAATGTGGCCCTTTGCCAGTGTCCCTGGTCAGGTGTGCTTTGAAAAACAACTTTTTAATAAACGATAAAGTAATGAATGATACAAAAAACAAAACAAAAAGCCGTGCGCGGGTGCAGGAAAGCCCCTTACACTTGGCTGAGGCACCCCAAAAATCCCTGAGAACCTCTGAGCTCCTTCTTAGGAGGTTTATGATGATCAAGGAGGGATAATTTGGATTGCTGCCCATCAGAAACAACCACAGGCTTTGGGAAACATTTCCAAAACCCAATAGTTGCTCCTATCCTGGGACTGAGCCAACTACAGTGGGAGAAACATGGAAAGTTCTGGTGCTTCTTCCTTAGAAGTCAGGGGGTAAAATGGAACCCCTTTTCCACCCCTTTTCCTTATTTGGAAATATTTATTTGGGTGTGGAAATGCACTGCAACATTTATGGAAACCTGCAAGAACCTCCCCATGGAGAAGTTTTATGCTTAATACAACAGGATTTCTGATGTGATTTTTTTTTTTTATTACAGAAGAAAGGCTCTAAAATAGATTTACCCCACTCATATCTGCAGGATAGGGCAGTGCTCAGTTGAACATTAGGTCATTTTAATGATAATATTAGGTGCTAGATAAGCTTAAAATACATCATAGCCTGCAAAAGCCCTCAAATAATCAGTTTATGAGTTGAGCGTTTTCAACTTGTTTGTCTTTGACTGGTTTTAAGAATTACATATTGAGTTTATAAACTCCCAGGGGACCCTCTGGGTGTGAATTGTCCTTTACATTTTCACTGATCCAGCCCAGCATTCCCTTTCCCACTGCCTCTCCTTGGCTCGAAGCTCTTCCAGGACTCAGCAGAAATGTTCTCTGTCAAACACAGCCAGGAGTTATCGCGCCCCTGAGGAAAGTGGAGCCTTTGTGTTCCCACAAAGTCCTTCCCCCTTTCCCAGTGGTGCTGCAGTGAGGATTTCTGGTTTCTTCCCAGCTGATACTCCCTCCTTCTCTATTCCTCAGCACCAGTTTGAGATTTCTGCCTTTTGACCCAATTAATCTCTCCTCTCCAGAAAAAACCAAGCAGGTTACCCAAAATATTCACTTTTCTTTTCTGCACGTTGGAGCTTTTTCTCTATCTTGCACTCTTTTGTCAAAGGCAAGGAATTCTCCCTTTTTCTATTTTATTTTTAAGCTATATTTCTGAAAAACTGAAGTTCCTTAAAACATTTTTCACCTTGGCTGTGACACAAC
Organism: Zosterops lateralis; assembly: GCF_965231275.1. Taxonomy (NCBI): domain Eukaryota; kingdom Metazoa; phylum Chordata; class Aves; order Passeriformes; family Zosteropidae; genus Zosterops; species Zosterops lateralis. Next base: position 35,992,865 of record NC_139767.1, on the reverse strand, counting down.
TTTGTCACACGAGTTCTGCATTTCTGCACCTGTACAGTTTTCTATACTTACACTTGTGCCTATTTTTCTCTGAGATAAGTAAATCTACTTTTCTAAGAGATTAATTCAGATAAAATATCCTCTTATTTTACATTAACCGTGTTAAAAAAAGAACAATGACTTGTACACCCATAATGATGTAGCTGAATTCCTTAAAAAAAATCCTTAATTCCTAAAAAAATCACTTTTGTCAGCACAGTTTCCTTCCGAGTTTGCTGCAAACATGGAAACAGATTTATTTGGGACACCTTCAAAGGTTTTTTTCCTAATTTTCACACCTCTCCTGAATACCAGGGAGATTTTAATTTTTTTTTTTTTAGGACACCCAGTGAAACTCAATGATGTATCTGGTAGCAATCTAAATTGTGATTAACCAATGGAATTCTGCATTTCCATTAAGGCTGAAGCCCAGTGTCCCTGAGATTTATATCCCTGAATCTCTCAATTGATTTATAACCTGGTAATCCTTTTATCCCCATTTATATGCAGCATAACTTGACGTAAGTGCTCGAATGTCTCCATTAATCGAATTCAAGAGTGTTGGACTGAGAAACTGGAGTAAAAAACTTTTAGGCCCTACTGTAAATACACTTCGTGTCAGGGGGAAGGCAGGAGGCAATATGTCCTTGAGTGGAGCTTTATGTAAAATGAAGGAGAAAAAAAAAAAATAAAATCTAACACCTTTTAATGGTATATTTGGAGTAGTTTTTGGTGGTAAAAATATATAAAATATATATATTTTTTATATAAATAATGTATATATATATTTATAAAATGTATAAAAATTTTATATGTATTTTTTTATCATCCCCATTCCTCAGTGGATTGCAATGCTATAGGGAAAGATCCACATGGATTACCTGGTTTGTGGTGCACAGAGGACAATCCAGGTCCCAACCACAATACACTGGTTTTGTAGGACTGTTCAAACCATTGCAACAATCAGGAACGAATTAAAAATCCGGATTTTGAAAAACATCACTGGAAACCATTTAACTCCCTACTTGCTCTTGAAATGTGTCTGCTGCTGTTAAAAACTGGGAAAGTTTTCCTTTCCTTCCCTCCAAACCGTGCAATATTAACATTTCCCTGGTCGTGGAGCGCACAGACGCGAAGTCCCAGCACTGCTAATTTTAATTATGTGATGGGAAATTTAGTGGTTGCAGCAGCTTTGCATTATTAGTGCTCCTTCAGCGTGGACATAGGAATGAGATGAAAACCTCCCTCAGAAGCAAATCCGTGGAGTTTCTCTGGAGCAGCCCCTTCCACAACCTTTCCTGGCCACGTCTGCAGAGGACAGGGCAGCCCCCAGCCACCCTTAAATCAAATCTGTGGCACAGCCAACCAAGGAACTATTAAAATATATTTATTATTCATTATTAGTAAATTGCCTGCGTGTTGCTTTAGAGGAGAGCGGCAAACTTACAGTTTTGTTGACTCGTTGAAAGTCCGTGGTGAGGGCGTCCTGCAAACCCCAAATTTGTATTTATAGCATTAATTTCAAAAGCTCCGTTTAAGCAATTACAGTGTGTGCGTTAATGAAAAAAATGCAGAATAAAGGTAAATGTTGCAGGGTGCTGGAAATGTGCTGGTTGAAAACAGCACTGGGTGTCTTGAGACCGAATGTGCTGTTGGGACAGAACCTGATTTAACCCAGAAATTTACAGGTGAGACTGTGGAAGATAATGTGTGCCACTACTGAAGATGTGTTAATAAATTATGATTCTGGATGCTGCATGCATCCCAATTGCCTCTTTAGTAAATACTTAACACATTAAAGCCTGCCAGGAAATCAGATGAAATGAAACCAATTTAATTCCTTAATTTGTATTATGTTATGCAATACTACATCATGTTGCGGCCATAGAAACAAGGAATTGATGTTTTCTGGAGTCGATCTCCTGTTTCTCAGCACTTTGTTAATGTGCTGGTTCTCCCTTTAGGGATGGAATGATAAAAAAACTTTCCATCTTTTGGGTGCAATCTCATCTTGTTCTGTGGGGGGGAAGGAGATGTAAATAAAAAAAGGAAGAAGATCATTCCTACCCTCCTTACTTGTCATAAAATAACTTTACGCCCAGAATAATTCCAGGAACTTGCATTAAATCCCAAGAACGACCACCAAATTGTTATACTCAATGCTAAAATTCAACTTTTTCCCATCACAAACCCGCTTAAAATTTGCTGTGAGCACTTTGGGCGATTGAGTTGTTTAAAATTAAAGATGGACTTGAAAAACACACAGTTTTATTCAGCAAATATCTGGAAATAAAACCAACTGACCACAACCTCTGCTCTCTGCATATGTGGGCTGAGCAGAGAGGACAGGAAAAATCTGGGAAATGTGATGGTCAGCAGCATCATCATCATCATCATCATCATCATCATCATCATCATCAAAAAAGCTAATTAGCCTGAAAAATGACCATGTGAAGATCTGGATGAACATTTTTCAAAAGATAATTCCATGAAATTAAAGGACAGGTTGAAGAACGAGCTATTTGTGAAAATTTTTTTAAAAAAATCCTTAGTGAATCCTTGGATTTTGAAATAAACTGAGTACAGTTTACAAAATTCTTGATAATTCACTTGAAAAGAAAAATAAAAAATTAAATGCAATAATAGATTTCTCTGTAGTGGAGAGGATTGGGACCTGCTGTGGGTCTCAGCAAACAAAGTGAGAAAAGAAAATAAACTTGAGCCCTGGTAATGACCTGGAATGACCCTTTGGTGGTTGGGCTCAGCTCTTGGAGGGAAATACCAAAAATCATTTATTGAGTGTCTGATATAACCTGGTAATAACTCAATAGCTTTTTTTTTCCTGAGTAAAACCAAGAGAATTTTTCTGGTTCTGCCTAAAAGGAAAAAAATCTGCCTTGCAATACCCTGGACAAAGAAATAAAAAAAAAATAGAAAAGGATTTAAATATTACCTTAATTTTCTGAGAGCACTTTTAATATGCTTTGTTGGTCCTAAACCCATCTGAGTGACTATTTAATGGTTCATAATTTGGTTTTTTAGTGGCTAAAAGAAGCCAAAGTCAAAAGAAGAACTGCCTTCTGTGTTTTGGCTGCGCGCTGTGTAAAATAATTGACTGTCTGCTGAAAAACTGTCTTGTCATATTTTGTAATAAAATAATATTTTTTGTGCATAACTTGACCTGTCCTAGTGAGTTATGCTGCTCATTGTTTCACAGTAACAATTTCCAATGGGATTTTAATAACACTCTTGCTTTGCCATCTTGTGCCACGTTGGCTGTTACATTCAATTTGTGAGGAAAATATTCAGGTATAAAACTGGATAATCTGTATCCCTTTAGAATCAAAAAAGTCACTTTGCCAAAATATTTTAACACACGAAATTGCTTCTTAAGAGATGTTTGCTATGATAAAACGACAGAAAACTACATTTCCATTATAATTATAACTGACTAGTGGCGCTAAGTTTTTATAATTTAAAGGTATTCTCAAATCTGACAGCTCTTCCATGTTGAATTATGCATTTCTGGCTCTTAAATAGTTCTGCTGGCATGAGACAGCTGAGATGAAGTTGTCTTTCTAAAATAATTGCTCCATGGAGCATCCATTATACCTTCAGAAAAAATGTATTACTTGACTTCTACAAATTATAGACTAGCCTATAATGGGTATTTTTGACAGCTATTAGCTTTTTTTTTTAAAGAAAAAAAAAACCTGAACAGTAAAATGAGTATTGATATCACTCTGCCGTGTCTTGCATGTTAATACCAACCTTTTCTGTGCTCCTTTTCTAAAGCATGATGTAATCATTAATTACAATAATATTGATGTAATTGCACTCATCCCAAGCTCCCTCCTGTAATAGCAATGTGTGAATTTTTTTTTTTTTTCAATAGTAGTACTCAACCCATATTTCCTGTTCTTGGAAAAAGAAAAAAAAAAAAAAACAAACCCAAACACTTAAGCAGAAAATCCTTGTGCTGTATTTTGACATCATCACTGCTCAGGATGAAAATGTCTGGGAATTGAGGGGGGAGTTGGACCTTTTTTGTGTGGGGTTTGGACTTTTTTTGTGGCTCTTGGGATTAATCTCAGAGACCAAACCTTCTAAAGTTATGCCAGAAGAGACAGGACAAGATGTCCTGCTGTCTGAACCTCCATTTTTTGGGTGTTCAAATGCCTCCAACAGATATTTCTGCCTGCACTGGAGCTCGTGTTTTCACCCCTTCATGGTGGATTTGCAATTTCAGATCCAGCTGTAGTGTTTTGTCAGTTTGTACTTTGTTGATGCTGGCAGTTCTCAAAATGTTAAAAGAGGAGTTTCTGGAGCAGAGGGAACAGAAAAACCCACTGAACCTACTCAATGACATGAATTTTCTGTATTAAATATATATTGCTCATATTTGGTCTTGTATCTAGGAAGTGATATAGGTAAACTATAACAACAAAATTGTATAAAAAATAGAAGAACAGACTGATTAATCATAATTACAGCTGAATATATTAATTTACTGCGGTGTTAACCACAAAAACAAGGGGTATCTCCAAGATTTTCTTCACTCTGGCCATTGCACATCAGTCCTGTGGGGTGGAACAACCGGACTGAGGCTGATCCAGATTTCTGTTTCTTTGTCTGTCTGGTGCCTGGGTGAGAAGTGTGTGTCTGGGAGGCTCCAGCATCTGCTGCTGTGGGGGAAGAGGAGGGAACAGAAGGTATGGCTGGGAGGATTATTCCCGCCCTAGGACTGTTCTGACAGAGGCTGGATGCTGCTACCAAGTGTTGGTCTGTGCTAAACCCTTCCCTGTGCTCCTGGAAAAGGCTTTCCTGGGTCAGAGAAACTTGGAGCAGAGGGTGAAATCAGGTTAAATGGGTTGTTGTGTGAATTGAGGAGAAATTCTCTACTGGGTTCAGGTTTTTCTACATGCTGAGGATGTTTGGGTTCCTTTAAAATCAGAGTCATTCTATGCTGGTGGGTACATGTAACTTCAGTCCCAGTGATGCACAGGGACAGCTGAAATGAAAGATTAACTCTGTTTGGACCTGCAGCTCCTTCCCATGTCCTCTGGTTTCTTGTCACCATTTCAAACGTCCAAATCAGCTGGTGAAGAGCAGGTTAAAGGCCCAGACTCCCTTTTCGCACTCAGCATTTCCCTTCTCCCCAGACCACAGCCACTCCACATCCTTGGAACCAAAGTGAACATCACAATCAGCAACATTGACAACTGCAGGAGCGCTCGGTGCTGATGGAACAAACCCCAGGAATTCCACTGGAGCCTCCCAGAACGGATGGGACGGGGCTGCAATCAGCGCAGCACAAACCATATTTAGAGGCACCACAATTATTACATAATACATCACGCAGACCCTCCAGAGATGGTTTTCCCAGAGATTATGGGCTACTTTGGAAAGCCATTAAGGACCTATTAGTTGCCCAACTGGTCCATCCATAACTTTCAGTAATGCCCTCTCTGGAGCATTATTTTTCTTATAACATGATATCTGTAGTGAGGGGATTTTAAGCTTTCAGCTCAGGACTGTTGAAAGAAAAAGTAGCTTTGACATCTTGGCTATTTTATAATTAATATCTTTATTATACTTTTGACCTGAGTTTTTACAATTATTGGAGGAATAAATCAATAGATCTGCTGAGATTTATGTATTCTTTTTTTTTGTTTTGGGTTGTTTTTTTTTTTCTCTCTCTCTCCATTAGGTAATTTCTGAAGTGAAAACCACGATATGTATTCCCATGTTAATGGAAATCTGCTGGGCTAAGTTTAAAATAGATAATGAGTTCAGAATTTGGCACAGGTTTGTGAATTGAAACTAAAAAATGGCATAAAATCATAAACCCCCTCTGTTGGTGAGTTTTCTTTCAGCAGGAATGGTTGAAAGGTTATCACCTCTTGAACAAAGGATGCAGAAAACTTGATTACAAATTTGGGAAAAGTAATATTATTGTTCCAGAGCCATGAGCCAATATCCTGTTACATGAGGGGCTGCAGAAGAGCAGCCCACAGTTGAATAAATGGTGACTGCTGCAGCTTTTAAAACAATCAGGATTTTTAAAATTTAAGCTCATTAGAAATCATATAAAACCAACAGAATTTTCACCTACAAAACAATGATCTTCTTCATTTTTGGTATTTGTGAAGAGATTTTATGCAGCCTGATCTTTGGGTAGATCAGAAGTCTTTTGATCCCCATTCCATTCTCTTATCTGAGCATGAGAAATTTTGGATTCAGTTGTGAGAGTGCCTGAAGTGGTTCAGGTGACCTCTTGAATGCTGTGACATGGATCTGATTTCACATTCATCCAATGTCTGATTCCACATTGAATATGAGGAGCAAATGTTGTTTTCTACTGCGTGTAAAGCAAATTTGTGTAGAATGATGTTCACTAAGTAGCCCTGTGAAGAAATTCTTTTTTCTGCAGTGCAAGAAAAAGCCATCCTTCTAAAAAGTTGATAAGATAATTTAAATAAGAACCTGAAAAATATGGTTTTGGAATGGTTGCACTGTTGCTAATACCTACAGAAACTGTGTTATTATAATCTATATCCTGCTGGTCCAATGGATGCAGAATGTTGGCACAGTACATGGAACTGAGGAATAACTGAGGACATAAATTCATTCATAAATAAGCTGTTATACTTTGTAGGTTGTTGATATAAAATAATAGAGAATCATTAATGTTATTATAGTTTTGAATATTGCATATAATTTTGCATCTACTTTACAAAAGAATAAATGGCTGCATACAGTGGAAGTCAGTGAAGATCCAGGACCATGAGCTTTTCCAAGCACAGAATAATTGTTTTAAGAGTGGTTTTAATGCCATTAATGAGGAAAAGTGCATGGAATTTAAAGTTTGCTTTATTCTTTACCGTAGGTGTAAAATCAGGGCTGCTCCAGGCCAAGTGGGCTGTCAAATCCTTTAATCCTGAGATGGCAGAGTGTATTTTGTATATGAGTCTGAGGTTTTCCCTGGCCTGCACAGCAGCTCCGAGGTAATGTGTGGGATGCAGCTTGTCACTCTTTTATTACCCAAAAAATTATAATCAAGAAACGTCTGATTAAGTCAGGGAAAAGTTGCTGCATTATTAAAGTGGGTGAATCTTTTTTTTTTCTTTCTTTTTTTCTTTTTTTTTTTTTTTTTTCTTTTCCTATGGTTTGTCAAATTTCTAAAATATTATATTTCTCTTCAGCTAGAGTTGCATACTGCGTAGCTCAGAGATAATCCCTATGGTCTTGGCATATGTTACTTAATTGTCTCAGAAGGAAATACCATAAATACCATGCTGTCATCTCCCATGGGCATTTGCTCATCTGTCACAGTGGGAGCTCCAGACTGGGTGAGGTGCTCTAAGACATTTCTTAAACTATGTAAATCACAGCCATTTCTCCTTCCTACTTCCCAAATGGTCAATTATGTACAAACATGTGTTAATAAAAATTTGCTTCTTTTTTGCCTCCGAGGTGCCCACCCAGAAAGCTGAGGATGATAAACCATAAAATGCCATTATTATGTGATTCAACCTATGACATAAATTACTGCTTTAAAATGCCAGCACAGATAGGGGAGTCTGGGCCCAAAGTAGGAGCAAAAACAAAACCATCAATAAAAGTCATTAAAGAAACAGGAGAAGGTTTTTTATCTCTCTCTCTCTCTTTTTTTTAAGGCAAGTGGTTTGTATCTACCTATGGAGAGAAAAGCAATTAGAAGATGATGCTGAAAGTGTGCTAAAGGCTATTTAACACATTTGCTGCTTAATGACCTCTGCACAGGTTCTGCTGCCACGGGAGAGAGAAAACAGCCCGAGTCAAAGGGATGCAGAGAACTGCAGTGGAAATTGATATAAACAGAGAACAGAACAGGTAAAATGTGCCCTGCACGTGGCTGTATCAGTGCGTAACCAGGGAACCCCAAGAGGTGGGAGGAAAACACCTTATATTAAAATAATCCATGTTTTTGGATGGAATAAATCCAGATTTTAGTCTTTACACCACCCCACGTCGAGCATCTCTTATTTATCTGACCAATCTCCCTCCCTAAATCATCCCCTAAATCATCGTGGGCACTTTGAAACAGAATCTCTGCTTGGATTTACACTCACCCCTCTTTAGTAAATAGCCAGTCAATAAGGTATTAGAACTGATACCACGGTATTGATTAATGTTCCTCAAATATCTTAATGGTGAAACATTTCTGATGGGCTGAGAAACTGGATTGGCCTCACTTGTTGCTGCTCTGGCCATGGGGAGTGTGGAAAAAAGAGTGTTGGGTCAATTTATGGACAATTTTATATTATTATTGGAGTTTTTTTCCTGAGACAAATAACACTTGAGGGACAGGTGTGTGTAAGCCAAATTTCTTCAGAGCAGCTCATCGAGACACAATTTCAGAGGCAAGGTAAGGAAGATATTGCATAGAAATAATGAAAAATCCTGGTCTGGAATTCACTTAGAAGAGCTGAGGTTGAGTGATTTAGAAGAAAGATGGGGCAGTGAAATTTCTCTGAGTGAGAAGAGACTTTCCGTAGTTTTTTGTTAAAAATAGAAGGTTTGACCTCTGAAATGCTGGTTTAAAATTGGGGGCCAGAGCATCACTCCAGGAAGAGATGGAGTCAGAAATTGACTCCTTTTCCCAAATCTCCAGAGCAAATCTGACAGGCTGAACATGCAGGAAATCCTCTTTCTTCCCATTCCCAAACAACAGCAGCTCCACTCTGAATTTAAGCTCCTCTGTTGGGGGTTGCTCCCTTTTACCTGAGCCCATAGAAAACTCCCACGATGCAAATGAATTTTTTTTCACCAGAGTGTTTCATTTGGAAGAGGAGGGAGGTTGGAAACGAGGAAATTTAATTTTTTATTTCCCATTCATGTTTTGTGGCTTAACAAGCATCAATGTGTTATTCTTTATTTTGTGGTAAGAACTCTGTAAGATAAAGAGAAAAAGAATAACTTGATGGAATTGTTGGTGGAGTATTTTGGTTTTTTTTTTAATGTTGCAATTTTTGGTCGTACAGGGTCGAATAGCATGAATTATGACGGATTTTTAAGTTTCTCCTTAAAAAGAAAAGCTCATTGCAATATGAGGCATTTGACTTTATTGCCATTCATCAAAACGGGCTTTTGGCAGCATTTTATCACCACCAAACTCATTGGCATATAAAAAAAAAACCCAACAATACATGTGCAGTTCTGTGAGGCAGGGAGAGAAATGTGATGGGAAAGTCTCTTACATCACTTCAGAAAGGTTTTTTTTTTATTATTATTATTTTTATTTTCCGACCAAATAAAACCGTGGCGGCGCCATTCAGGTTTCTGTAGCCAAAGGCCGTCGTAAACCCCTGTTTTCATGGGGTTGTAGATCGTTTCTGAGCCATTAAAAACTAAACTACCTTTAAAAGTGGTGTTTTGTGGAGGGGAAGGGAATGTGCCAGTGTGTTTTTAAATTAGGGAAGATGTTTTTTTGGTTAAAAAGGTCAGGCAGCTAATATTTATTTACCCTGCTCAATTTCAAGGCCATTGTGTTGTAGTGTTGGAACCTCTGTACACGAGGAAGTTTTTTTAAAGTGTCCATTTGTCTTTTTTGGTCCCAAAATCCAGTTTTGTGGGGAGGCATTAACTTAATAGTGAGATTTATTGTGTCCTGATTGCACGCAGACGTGAGCTTTATATACTTGGAATTTTCCCAGGGATGGAGGAAAGCTGAATCCATCCCTGCTGATTGTGTGGGGCTGGAAAAGGAACATTTTTGTACCCAACACCTTTCACTTCACGATTCATCATCAATATCTGCCATTGCAACTCCAATTACAATTATGATAATTATGAATAACCATGATTTTTATTGCAAATCCATGGTTTGGTTTGCTCAAGTGTCTGCAGAGGGAAGATCCCTCAGTTCTTTAATGCTCTTTCCCAAACATCCCTCTGAAAGTGGAACTTTTTTCTCCATCATTTTACAGGATCTCATTAAATCCACTTCTATAACCTACATAATGCACTTTATATTGTAGGGCAAGCAATCTCTTTTCTTGTGAAGCAGGTGAGGTGTTATTGATATTTATTATATTTATAGCTATAATATTTATAATTTATTATATTTATAGTTATTATATTCACTGTTGGAGGAGCAAACGTCTTGAGAATTTTATTTTGTCACAGCCATGTAAAATTATTAAACAGAATCATTTGAACACAACATTTTCCATGTGTGTTCCATGTAGAAAAGCCCATGTAATTCTAATTTTCCATTTTAGCCACCTGCCCCATCTTCTCTAACAAGAAACTTTTATTCTGCCTTTATTCAGTGGTGTTATTAACTTCCTTGCATTTCACAGAATTAAATCACCTGAGGAATGACACATTAAAAAAAATAAAAATGAGGGTAGTGGTATGAAGAAGCCCCCTGAACTGGGTATCTGATCATGGGATATTCATTCCTTAATCAGGGATGCAAAATTAATCAGCTGCTCTGTGACCTCCAAAGCCTAACTCTTTTCAGGTAATAATATGCACCTGAGTTTTAAAATGAAAATATAAACTGTGTGGCCTTGTGATTGGAGAGGAAAAGTGTCACTCCATCAGTGATTTGCTAATTTAAGCCCAGTTAAAATGTCTGATGAACCATATATAAACATGAACCTTGTGCATTCTTTGTTGTACTGTGCTGCTGTAAGAAAAAAGATGGGGGAAAAAAAAAAAAGGAGGAGAGGTGGTAAGAAAAATCAGGGGGTATTTAAAATGAACAGCCTGTGCTGAGGTGAGAGTGGTGCATGTCTGAGAGGGGGAAACAAGCAGGAGGGGATGGAAAGATCTGCTGGAAACTCAGTATTGCTTTGCTATAAACTGTGGGATAAATGCAGTTGGGTGTGAAGAACCCACACAACTCTTACTGCTGGACGTTTTCTTGTGGGGCCAAAAAAGCACAAGGTCCATTCCTTCAAAGGCTCCTTGGAGAGCTTTAAAACTCCTTCACCTTGGTGTAAATAAAAGGTAAAGTGCAGAAATGGGACAATTTCAGTTTTAGAAAGTTTTAAACCCCCCTCAGCTTGGTGTAAATAAAGGGTGAAGGATAGAAACGGGATAATTTCAATTTTGGAAAGCTTTAAAACCCCTTCAGCTTGGTTTAAATAAAAGGTAAAGCCCAGGAACAGGACAATTTTAGTTTTGTGTAGCTTTAAAACCCCCTCACCTTGATTTAAATAAAAGGTAATGCACAGAAATGGGACAATTTTAATTTTGTGTAGCTTAAAAACCCTTTCAGCTTGGTGTAAATAAAAGGTGAAGCCCAGAAATGGGATGATTTCAGTTTTGGAAAGTATTAGAACCCCCCTCAGCTTGATTTAAATAAAAGGTAAAGCACAGAAAGGAGACAATTTCAGTTTTAGAAAACTTTAAAACCCCCTCAGCTTCATTTAAATAAAAGGTAAATCCCAGGAACAGAACAATTTTAGTTTTGTGTAGCTTTAAAACCCTTTCAGCTTGGTGTAAATAAAAGGTGAAGCCCAGAAATGGGACAATTTCAGTTTTGTGCAGCTTTAAAACCCCTTCAACTTGGTATAAATAAAGAGCAAAGCGCAGAGACGGGACGATTTCAATTTTATGCTTTTTAAAAGTGGACCTCAGTGCTTATTTCTCAGCCTGATTCCTGCAGCTGAAGTGTGGGTTTAGCGTGGTTTGGGACTCTGTGCGACTTTGCCATGGGATGTTAACGTTGGCTGGGAGAGAGCAGGAGGGCTGGGGAGTGGGGATGTGTGTGGAGCCCTGTGCCAGCACACGTGGACATCATTTACAGCTGTAAAATGCACAAAAAAAAAAAAAAAAAAAAAAAAAAAAAAAAAAAAAAATCTCCATTTCTCTCCTCATTTCTGCTGCCGAAGTTGAATTTGCAATTGTCACGGCATAGCTGGCAGGATGAGGAGGGATTGTGTTGAACGTCGAAAGGAAAATATTTATTTTCCAGCACTTTTCTCTCACGTTTCTTGCCTCACAGATATGGTAGGTCTGTCTGCAGCTGTAAAAAGGCAGAATTCAGCACTCGGTGGTAGCTGTGAACATCAGCAAGGTCCTCGGGGTGCTGGAGGGGCAGGGGAGAGATGAAATGCTCTTTGTGGAGCTCTACCTGCCTTGTAAATATTGTTTATTGTGTGGCTTTGTCCAGCAGCTCCTCATTTCTCCTAAATAACTCACAACTGCACAATTTCGAGAGGGAAATCAGCTTGCCTAGCTCAGAAAGCTGCATGTATATCTTATATATATATATATACACACACACAAATATACATAGATATTTTAATTTCTTTTCCCCTGCTAAAGCCCCCGTAGAAGTACATTAACACACTTGAAGAATACTAAAAATGCACCACATTTTCAGGGAGGCTCTCATTATTCCAGGATGAGTTAGCCTCTCTCTGAATTAGATATACATTAGCAAAGGGATTTGGGTAGACATGTCTATATGGATTAAACAGAGCTGCACTTTGCTTTCCTGAGTTTTTATTTTTTTTTTTCTTTTTTCCCCCTCTCCCTGCTCTTCTTCCCTCCTCTCCTCAATCATAACGAGAGGTGATTGCATTTATTTGGGCAAAATCCAAGCTGAACCCAGCAGAGGATATTTTCAGAGTTATCCTTTTTAGATATTTGCCATATCAACCAAGATCTGTTTTTAGGCCCGGCTATTTAAGGCTTGCCTTAAAGACTAATGAAATCGAGTGTGATGGATGTTACCCCGTTGCAGGGACTTTAAAGTAAGTTACTTTCAGAAATAGAGAGAAAAAAACCCTCCCAACCCTATAATCTTCAAGGCCCGCTTTGGTCCTACTTTTCCAGATCTTACATTTTATTTTCAGTAGGAAGATGCTCTGTGAAATGTATATGTTAATCTTCCAAAAAAAAAAAAAAAAAAAAAAAAAAAAAAAGGAGTTGGTTCTTAATTTTCCTAACTAAGGAGAGCTTTGTAATCGTAGAGGCAGAAATGCTGCTTTTTTTTTTGTTTTTAACCTCTTGGAAAAGTAAAATTTTCCAAGTGTCCAAGTGAATTGGGAGCAGAAATGGGAATTCTCCTCCAGTTTGTGCCTTTTGAGATGTGACAAACATCTTTATTCCCATTTTGTCACTGTTTTCTTTGCAAAGCCAGATATATTCAGGCTTTGAAACCTGAAATCCTGCTGAGGATTATAATTTTTTTAAAAATTATTATTATTTTTACAGCATGATGTACTTAAGAAAATAACCTGAGATCAATTTCTCAATTTTTTTAGATCATTTTTGTGTTATACTTTTAGGATGACCCATATGGGTTTGGGAGATTTGCTTACAGATAACACTATGCTGTTATTTTAGGAAAATCTCCTGAAAATAATAAGTTATTAGAAGTGACACTCCTTAAAAAAAAAAAAAAAAAAAGATTCTGTGACCTTAAATTTTTAAATTACAATATAATCTTTAAACTTTAAATTTTTTGGCTTATACACTTAGCTTATAATGACATACAAATCCAGCATTTCTTTGCAAGATTATTTGTTCTTCTTTATTTAAGCTGTGCTGTGATTTTTATCTTTCTATTTCCTCGTTAGAGAAAAGCAGGGTTTTTTTTTTATTATTTATTTAAAAATATGGCACATATTTAAAATTGAGCGAATCCAGTGGTTTCAAGGATCTTTTTTAGTGTTCATTTGTATTTCAGTGGCTTGACAATTGTTCTGTCTCTTCTGTTCAAGTGCAAGCGTTGCCTATCAGGCAGAAACATCTTCGTGTAATGCACCAAAAATGCAATGGAACGATTGCTAACTTTGCAGAGAATAAAGTAAATAAGGATGACACTTGAAAAGCCTAATTTACACCTGAAGAGGGCCTGAAAATAAGGGAAAAAAAAAAAAAAAATTATGTCAGTTCTGTGTCTTCAGTTCAACTGCGTGTTCATACAGAGAAAAAAAAAACGCTGCACAAATGAGGTTTAAGGATGTGACTTGAAAGGTCATGAAATTCAGATTTACATCTAAAATTCATCGTGTTGTTCCTCGCCGTGGCGGAGACGTTGTAACGAGGGGTGATGTTCCTCACAGGGAGGATCAACCCAGGTGGAATTCCTTCGGAAAACCATTTTATCCAACTGTTAGGACTCTTCAACCTGCCACCAAATCCAGGCTGAGTTTACACGAGCTCCTAAAGCGGCCATTTGTTTATTAGCAATTTGTGCAATATAAATTTCGCTGTTTTAAAACATAATTTCTATATTTTCTTCTTCAGTTAAAAAGACCTAAAATTAAAATGTTGTTTCCTCCTCACAGCCTGAAAACCTCATGGACTACACTAAAAATGATATTTTAGTAAGGAAACCGAGGAGTGCGTTAAATATTTCTCTTTAGGATGAATTTGAGTTAAAATTTTCAGGTTTTTTTCTGAAGGTTTGTTTTTTTTTTTTGCACTGCTTTCCCCATGTTCTCCATATGCCCGTCTGTGAGTTTGGTGAAAATTCCATTCCCAGTATGAAAACTTTTGGGGTTTTTTCCTGTGTAAAGTTTTGATTTCCGCGTCTTGCCATTTTCAGCTGTTTTGCTGGAAAAATCTTCGTGCACTTAACGCAAAAAAGAATGAAAACAGTGATGCAGAGACTGATTCATTTAATACCTTTTTTTTTTTCTTTTTTCTCTTTTTTTTTTCACATGCGAGGAGCCTTATTTGATGAAATTCAGCCCACAGTGTTCAAGAAACTGTCTGCATTTTTTAACTATTTTTGTCTGTCGCTGGAAGAGCCGCGGTGGGTGATGCAAGTGCAAAGTCAGTGCAGACTCTGCCATGGAAAAGGAGAGAAAAGAGGGAGAAATAGAAATAAAATCTCAATTGCAGAAATGAAATATTTAGTTGCAAAGGAGGAATTATCTATCTCGACAATATCCTAGAAAAATTGACTACTTTTAGACTTCCTGTTCATGTGATATCTGAGCAATTCAGATTTATTTTCTTCTTCAGAATTCTCTGTTTGGTCCTGAGCACAATTTTCCATGAATTTAGGATAAAACCATGAAATTGTTAAGTTTGGAAAAAATCCTTCATCGAGTCTAACCATTAACCTAAACATGCACCTTTATTTTCAAACAAAAATCCTCTGGTGGAGAAAACAGCTAAGCCCATCAATCAAATATTCAAAATCCTCATCATGATGTCAGTCCTTGGAGTTATAATTAATCTTTCCTCATTTAACACTTTCATCAACACTTTCTCAAGCAGCTCCACATTACAAACAAATACTCTTATGTCTACCTCAATGTCTTTTGTGTCTACCTCAATGTCTTTTATGTCTTGAAAAATCTAAAAATAAATTTAAATTAGACATTTAGGGATAAACTTAGGGACGCTGCAGCAGGAGTGTTGTCTTTGCCACGCGATAACTTTTTTATTCTGAATTCCAACTCTTTCTCTTCTAAACACATTTACTTACCCCTTGTTAGTCTGAACTAAATATTCCTTTAGCAGAGGCCTCACGAGGCATTTTCTTGTCCACAGTGCATTGATTTCAGCCTTCTGGCTGCAACCAATTTATTTCTGGTTGCACGTAGTTCTCGTATTCAAATATTGGGTGTAGATTGCCTTAGTTAGCAGACTTTGTCAGGAAATACTCCCGAAAAATAATGTTAATCATTATTCTGCCTTCGTTTCGCCACATATTTAATTTACAATAGATTAGTGCAATGACTTCATTGCAGGTATTTAGAGTAGATTAGTAAATTCATTTGTGCTGATTGAGGCCCACATTGATTTGTGATGATTGGTTCCACGGAATATACATCTGACCTGAAAAAGTAGAACCGTGCCAGGGCTGTCTTCCTGTTATAATTGTATGGGCTTCTTCATTGGGTTATGTGGACATTATTGCAATTGAGCTAAAATAGGTCTGTTTTTCACTGTGCACAATTTAGTCATGCATCAATACATTTTTAATTAAAAGTGTATGACAGGTACAATAGTAGAGCACTCCACATAATTTTCTGCAGCAGGCTGCTCCCTCAAAGACAAGCAATCAGAATCTGTCTCACTTTGTCAGGGAGTGGATGATTTTTTATTAAGATATATAATTGAGCATCTAAAAACTTTCTGCTAAATTGTCAGATTTCGGTTGTGAGCATCATACTGTGAATATTTCAAGTTTGTAAGAGCAAAGTGAGGGATTTCCCTTGACAGGAGGAGAGGAAGAGCTTCCTGGACAACTTGATTTGCACATTTCTTGGAAATAATCAATGTTTGGATCACCTGGCTGGCTGTGTGTCAGGGATGGAGCCGCAGCTGAGGGATCCAGGAATGGCATCAGGAGATCTCCCAAGGTCAGTGGGGACAGCATTGGGAAAGGATTGTTATTTCTCCTCGCTTTCCTTACCTAGCACCATCTAAGGAACTTGAAGAGGAGAGTGTTTCGTGTCAAAACAAGAGGAATTGTGAGAGGTTGACTCATGGGATGCACAAAGGGTCTCACAGACCTCACAGAGGACAGAGTTAGAGTAGAGATTAAAAAAAAATCTTGGCTGGGAGGGTGGGGAGGCCCTGGCACAGATTTCCAGAAAAGCTGTGGCTGTCCCTGCATCCCTGGAATGTCCCAGGCCAGGTTGGACACAACTTGGAGAACCCTGGGATAATGGAAAGTGTCCCTGCCCATGGAACTGGATGATATTTAAGGTCCCTTCCAAGCCAAACCTCTCTGGGATTCTGTAACTCTCGTGAGGCAGATTGTGATCTACCCCAGTTGTGCAAACAGCTGCTGAAGGATTTCCCCCCTGCAATGACTTTCAGACGGTTTTATGATGATTTAAAAGAGTTATGATGATAAAAAACCTTTACCAGCCATTTTGTCTTCCTCTGGCTTAAATACCAGAACTGATACTGAGACCTGGAAAGGCTGAGAGTCTTGACATAACAGGGAGTTGATAAAAGTTGATAAAACACTCTGGATGAGGCTCCAGAGTGTCCTGTAACACAGGAATAGGTAAAAAAATAAATGTGATTCCATGCCTGTGCATTCCCCTTGTCTCTGGGTTGTCATCATGGTGATAGTAGAAATCTGATATAAAGCCAAATGAAAGATGAATGTTAATTATGAAGGTAGAGGACATAAAGGAATATGTATTTATGCCTATATAAATGGAGAAATAATAAGATTTGGGCACCCAGAATAAAAAAAGAAAGTTAATTAGAAATGAAATATTTTCCCTTATTTTATTGAATGAACTTAAAAATCATCCAAAGCTTCTTTTTTTAGGCAAACCCAAAACTCGGTGTTCAGATTCATTGCTCTGATAAATGTGAAAAAAAGAAAAAAAAAAAAAGGACAAAGCTGCCTATTTATCATTTGTCCAGTTAACATTTTCTGTGGTTTCCTCTTACTATTTCTCCAGACAAAGGCAAAATGTTGAGTGACATTTCTGTGTCCTGATATTTGGGCAAATTATGATTCTGGTTGTGTGAGGGGTGTAGAAAACCCGTAGATACTCTCCCTGCCCACAATATTTCTCTAGTTCTGAGTGTTTAATGAGAGCACCCTGGAGGAGTTTCCCTGATTCTGGTAGATTAAGGGTCATAAATTTTATTTCTACATGAATTTTAGCATGGAATCCTTATACAGAACATGCCAATTTTCCTTATTTCCCTTTTTTTTTCCCCATTTAAGCACCAAAATCTTTGTAGGAATGTTACCACCACTTCCACTGGCTACCAGAGGCAATTGGGGTTTCATCTGCTGTGTGAACAAAAAGAGATTTGGCCAACGAGAGGTGATGAGGTTGTTCTGTGTTTTGCTATTTTACTATCATGAAAATATCAGGAATAATATAAATCACAGCTGTTGCTTCTTCATGTTCAAGGATATCATTGTGGCATTGTTTGGATAACTAAGTTGGTATAAATTTTGGAAGAGTTCAAGGTCTGAACAACCTGGTCTAGTGGAAGATTCCCTGCCCATGGCAGGGGATTGGAAGGAGATGAGCTTTGAGGTCCCTTCAACCCAAATAATTTTATGATTCTCTGATTGGACTGTTCTAATTATCTTTTCCTGCAGATGTTGTGGCCTGGAAGACCACAAGGAACACGACCAGCTGTGATTTGTGCCTGCTTTAAAAAGCCTTCTCCTGGCTGTAATTGTACCGTGGTGACTGAGGGAAGAGAGCACAATATCCTTAAAAAAAATCACTTTCCACTTAGCTAAGTGTATAAACTCTATCACTCATTAATAGTAAATTAGTGGATGGCTTTTGCAGGAAGTCGTTAGAGTACGCACTTGAGGTTTTGGGTGGCAGACGTTGCCATGAATGTCTGGGTTGTTAAAAACTCTTTTATTCTCATAGCTCTCAAATCAGAGTTTCTCAAGTAGATTCTTAAAAAGAAAAAAAAAATTACAAATGATACACTTTGAATTATGGCTTTTGAATTCTTGTTATTATTTCTTTCACAGAAATGGAAGGTAAAAAAAAAAATCACTGTAAGGTTAAATGAAGTATTTGACGTTAATTGTTTTCTATCAGCTGTCTGTATTAAAAGTATTTCACTTTGAAGCTATGTTTTTTATAAAGTACCAGTAATTATTTTAGTGATTTGCTTCCTAAATTGTAGTTCCCATTTAACATAATTTTGTTTGCTCCAGAATATTTTCTCTAGTTCAGACATAGGAAGGGCACAATGAGATTCCTTTCTACTCTTAGTTGTGCTGTTGTAGCTACACTTGAAACACTAAATATTTGGGTAGGATATCCTCCCTTGTTACTGTTAGGGACATGAAAGAACTACACACTTACCGTCAGGTTGAAGTGAGGAAAGAAGGGACAGTTTATTATAATTTAGGGTTTAAATAAGGTTTGGAATTTAATCAAGGATTGGAAGACAGGAAAAGCACTTTTCTGACTCCAGTGGTCAATTCAGAAGTCTATTACAGAGAGGTATGTAAAAACAATCTACTTATTTATGTTACATGTGTAAGAAACTCCACTTCAAAAATATAAACAATTAAAAAGTTAAAGAATCAAAGCAACACTCCCTCTTTTTCCTCTTTTCCATGTACATCACACATTGGAGAAAATATGGAAAACTCGGATTCAGTTTCACCCTCTGTGTGTCCACCTGTACCCGCCACCTCAGAGCCCAAATAAACCCCCAAAACTGAGATCTGGATTTATCAGAGAACTCTCTCATCAGCTTAGATAAATCATGTAACCTCCCCACGTCTCTGTGAGATGAAGATAACATATTATTTCTCTCTCTTTTTCTCGGTTTGACTGAAAATTTCTCAAGGCAGAGCTGCCCGGGCTGTGTCTGTGCAGAGAACGTCTCACAATGAATTGGAAGTTCAGCTCCGGGCACATCAGCATTACTACAATGCAGATTAATATATATTTTTTTCCTCCTCTTTCATTTCTTTAAAGAAGATACAATCTACCTCTGCTTGAGCTCTGCCTGAGGTATGAAATAAGTGTAAAAGTTCACGTTTTTAGCAGCAAGATGTTTCTTAATTAGAGCTCTTCTTATCAGTCGACTTCTTTTAACCATTTAGATTTAAATTTAAAGTCAGGGTCTCCCATCTGCCATATTCTTTTTAATTTTTCCCCCTCCCATTATTAGTGTATCTAAATTATGTGCATTTCTTTGTGCGTTGCTGTGCAATAATAATTCTTTCCTGCTAAATAATAATGGCAAAAGGAAGATGGAAAGGTACATTCTGCTCCTGATGTGATGAATATTAATTTGGTGCAGAGCAAACAAGATCTGCACTTGCAGGAGAACTTTGCCCATGACTTTCTGGGGTGGAGATAGATTTTCTACAAAAACCTCTAAACATGAAAGGACACCCCCCAACTCCCCCCTCAAAGATCTAAGAAAACCCCTAATTAAATGAATTAGAATATAAGGGCTATAAAATTACATTTCTGCTCTGCCACAGCAGAGTTCCCAACCCTGGGGGACATTGTGGGGCCAGCGATCAGAAGTATAAATGAACTCTGACTCTGATAACTTCGAGTCCTAACAGAGAAAGAACGGTGGAAAGTTTGCCAGAGAGGCCCCAGAGATAACAGTCAGAGTTATATAAATGTGCATATATAGGACAAATTTTTTTTTTTTTTTTTTAATTTTCTCCTTGGGGATGACAGCTTCTACTCGTAATGTGACTTCAGTAAAAATTTGTTGCGATTTGGAGACAAAAAATAATGACTGCTGGCCAGATCTGGACCCTTGCATGGCGGCTGCCTGGCCGGGGATTTGGAGGGATGCTGTTTGCAGGAGGCAGAAGCACATCAGAGCTGCTCTGTAGATATTGCTAAGCCCCTTAGTTCTCTCCAAAAGAGGGGATTTGGAGCAGGGAATCCTTGGAATTGACACATTAATTTTCTCCTGTCCGTGTCCTGTGCTCAAACTTCTGCTTTAGAAACTCAGAGATGTCTGCCTTTCCTCCCCTCCATGGGTCCAGGGTATTCCTGCTCTGACACTGAACAGGGGAAATTATCTTTGGAAAAATAAAGCAAACGAGAACTGACCGACTCAAAAATTTAATAAATTCTTTAAATTTTTTTTCGAAGGAGTTTTCTGTGAAAGCTTTAGAGTTTTTTACATATATTTATGTTAAAAACATAACTGCATGTTAAAATATACCCCCAAATATATACAGGATTGTGTATTCCTTAACATCCCAGAAGTATTAAAAGGAAGACAGTTATTTTCTGACACTGAACACTTTTTGGAGTCCATCTGCCAAGTTTTGGGGCAAATTTTATCTTTGGATGTACATCCTGGGTTGTTGTCGTGCTAACCTGGAGGGATACTGTATGCACTGAAATCCAGAGGACTTGTCTTTATTTTGAATGTTGTTTGCAAAGCCCATGAAAAAAACCTGACATTCATCAAAAGCTACGGCTTGGCCACGCTGAACATTTCCTTTGTTGTAGGGGAGAGTGGCCACTAATCCTTGATTGTCTTCTGAATTATTTGAGGACTTAACTCTAGTCAAAATGTGACCTGAAACCAATGCCTTTAAGGGAGATGAAATTGCTTGGCTGCCACAGAAATACCAGCGCAAGTCAAGAAAATCAGTTGCTCCCTCTAATTCTCCTTTTCCTTTGGAAACTTTGCTAATGAGATCAGTTCCAGAGACAGTTGCCTTGATCCACAATGGTAAAAGTCCTTCTGTCGGCGGCTAAATAAAGCAGGATGACCCAAAGCTATGTTAAAAACCGGGAGAGTAATGTGAGGTGAACAGACAACCTGGCTTTGCTGAGGCAATTCGGAGCCCTGAGTGTGTCAGATTGGGTTTGACTGCTAAAAATGGCCCCTAACTGTGCTTTTACCAGAGCATCCTCCCCTCCTGTCCTGCTGCAAAGCGCAAACCTCGACCTTCATCAACCTGACGTGCAGCTCAGATGTGGTCCCAGCTGGTTTTGTATCTCAGGGGGGGAGGTAGGAGAGGAGAAAGCAGTGAAAAAATTTTCCCTTTAGCCCAGTTTTCAGGGGCTCAGCTGAAAGAGCAGATCTTTGAGCATATTGGGGGCTAATTGTCCACTCAGTGGCTTTCTGTGGGCTGTGCCAGCAGCAAATACTTGTTTCGAGAAACAGAAGTGAGGCATTTTGTTCAAGGTAGGAAAAAACATAAAAAAACCCTAAAAAAGACCATGAAAATACCTAAAAACCCCTAAAAATATATATAAAAAATCCTGACAGATCCTGTGTTTTCTTCAGCTAAAACTAGGAGTGGGAATGAATTTTGGGGGTTGGAATTGGATGATCTTTAAGGTCTCTTTTAACCCACACCATGGAATGATTCTATCAATCCCTGGTAAATCAAAGGGAACGTGGGTCCTGGATTTTGCCCCACACTGAGCTCGTGGAATGCTGTTGGAAGGAGCAAGAGGTGCATGGAGAATAATCAGGAATTCTGGATCTGGTCCTGTTTGAGTGGCCAGTGCTTTTGTGGTCGTGTCAGGTCTAAGGGATTGTGGAAATGGTGCCTCTGCAGAAAAGTGAAAAGCTGGGACATCTTTTCCTTAGTAATTTTGCAGAGCAGAGAAGCAGAATTAAAGATGTTGATCGTGTTTTTTCTCTAATAGCAGGCCCTTTGTAACAATGGAGGTAACTCAGCATTGCTGCTATAAACAGGTTTTCATATTGAGTGGGCAAAAGAATGCCTAATGATCTCAGTCTTCCCCACTTCTATCATACAAATCTCTGAAAAATTTTGGAATTTACTACTCTACATGATGCAATTCCAAGTGGAAAATGTGGGTTTTTCCTTTCTTCTTTTTTTTTTTTTTTTTTTCCTGTATCTTATTAATGAATTTTACCTCATTAGGAAATCCTTTAAAATGCTTGGATTGCTATCCTGGAGAATTAAGTCTTCCATTTATCGACAGGCCATGTGCAGCTTTGGCACGAGGGGTGTAAATCCCCCACTGTTTCCTGTCAATGCTGGAAGAGGCACATCTAGAGGGGATTGCTCAGACTCTGCAGACACCCTGACTCTGACCTGACTCCTGAGGAGAGTTAGCAAGAAGGGACAAAGAGGTTTCATGATCTCAAGAAATATATTTTCTTTGTTTTAATGGATTAGGGTACATTCCATCACCTTTTTTTTTTTTTTTTTTTTCTCTTTATTGGATTTTATTTTTAAATTCTGTTACATATTCTAAAAACTCATTGTAAAGTGACACTGCCAACATTTTTGAGGTGTCCCTTGATGGTCAAGAAGATCTAAACAGGAATAATTTATTCATTTTGGAGCTGATCAGGCAGTAAAATAAAATAGTAACAGCTTGAGTCCTAGTCTTTATAAAAGGGAAATACACCTAAACTCAAATTTAATGCAAATAAAAGCTCATACAGAATTTTAGGCAATTGTCAGAGGGTAACTCCAAGGCTGTAAAGTTCTAAGGATGTAAATCCATTGAACATCAGTTTAAAATGCCCCCAGCTCTGAGGACCCCGTGGTTCAAGGATGTTCATGGGCATGGCTGAGATTAAGCCCCAGCTGATTCAAGCAGTGAATTTCTGGGGAATTTCTGCACCCCAGTAAATTAATCACCAGAGGAAAGGAGCAGGTTTCCCAAGAAAATTCCCAAGAAAATGCTGGAATGGCCTCTCTGCTCTTTCCCAATTTTCTGGCTTTGATTATTGATTTTCTACTCTAAACACAACTCGGTGTTTTCCTCTTGTGCTTCTTCACTGGAAGCAGAGGCTGACACAAAAAAAAATCCCCATGAATTCTCATGAATGTTTGATTGGTAAGGAATGCAGAAGATTTAGGGAGAAGAAATCACCTAATTAAGGCAAAAAAAAAAAGTTGAATTAAATGGTAAACCCCATGTTTGTTACACTACTCTGTAGAATTTAATCCTTGCTTTAAACCACCCTTAAAATCAACATTTATTTGCAGAGATCTTTGGAGACAAAGACTCCGTTGGCCTGATTTGTACTAAAACTTGGGAAAGCAAGCAGAGATATTTGTGGAGAAAGGGCAGCAGCTGAGAACAGGCTGGGACATTTTTTACCGGGGGGTCTGAGATCCTGGGATGTAAACTTTGCTCTCACTGAATTAAACTGGAGAAAACCTCAGGCTCGGTTCTGTAACTCTGCACAAAGGGTGCAAATGAAGTATTTGCTCACTGGGCCAAAGAACAGTTGTTTTTTGTGCTAATAAAACTTCATTTTGTTGATCTGCAGGAGACAGCATCAGCCCCCAAATTTTGCAGGTCCTGAATGTCCATATTTCTAAATTCAAACATGTATGTGAGGAAAATACCCATAAAACAGAAGAAAAGATAATTGGCATGGTATGAGTTAGTAAATTTGTAATTGGAAAGATGTTTATTATCAGTCCAGAGGTTCCATTTTGCTGTAAATTCAGGCCTATTTTGTTCCTGTCAGATACGAGCTCACGTATTATTACATGACAGACCTTTGAGTAAAATGATACATTTTCCTCCAGATCAGGCTGTCTGGCCTCAGCAAGTTTATTCAGGCAGTGGAAATCCCTTATTAAATACATTTTTCAAAACTTCCTGCACTACTGTTTATTTATAGATTACAGGGGAGATAATCAGTGCTTTCCACTCATATTCGCTTAGTTCTTCCTAATGATACCTAGTCACACTCAGTCATGGTCATGCATACTCTGTTCCACTCACAGCAAATTCCATTCACAGTAAATTTGAATTCACACTTCATAGTCAATCATTTAACTCATTCACATCAGTCACACTGAATCAATACTCCCTCACTCCCTTTTTTTTTTTTTTTTTTTTTTTTTTTTTTTTTTTTTTCTAATGCTCATTCCTTTCCTTTCACATTTACTCCTAAACATCTGCGATCATCCTCGTTTGCTTGGTGTCTGTCCTCAGAGCAAGAACGTGGCTGTCATTTAGTGGTAAATCCTCTGTATCTCAGAAATTAAGGGGGTTATTGCAGGGCCAGACAAGCACTGGAGAATCACAGGTGCTGCTCAGATATTTTGCTGAGGTGATGTCGTGGTCCTGATTTTTGGGGTGGAAATCTCACATCCATATGTGTGTGATACCTCATTCCACAGAGAGCAACTTCATGTGTGAGGTGGATCCCTCAGCCTCAGGTCATTTGCTTTGGTCACCCTGGGGATGCACAATTAAATTGAGTCGATGCTGCCTTTATTTTATTTTATTTTATTTTATTTTATTTTATTTTATTTTATTTTATTTTATTTTATTTTATTTTTTCCCCCAATTTAATTTGATTTTAAACAAAGGTGAAATACTGTGAAAGAGGGACGGGAGGCTGAGGATATTGCCGTGCTCAGAAATCATGGAAATGAGTCTTGTGGTGAGTAAAAACAGGGTTTATTTAATAAATAGGATTTTACAGAATGTTGTTGTTGCCAACTCTTTTTGCCTCCATGGAACATCTGAAACCTGGCTCAGAAGACACAGAACCTACAACCTTTTCAGACAGATTTTGTCCAGGGTCTCTGGTCTCAGGGAGCTGTTTGTTTGATGCAGGACTGAATGGGGGGCAAAAATGATTGCAGATATATTTGTGCCTTCTTTTCCTTCCAGGTGGCACCAGGCAACTCTTTATCTGTGAAGGTTTTGATGTCAAAATGTTAAAGACACCATAATTTCCCATGGAAGTCAACAGGAAGATATCTGGGTTTTAAGGTCTAGGATGTGCAAGAATATTAATGCAGAGGTTTTGAATTTACTGATGAGGAAGCTATTAATTTTATTTTATTTTTCTCCTTTATTTATGTCTATGTCAATAATTGACAGCTTAAAAAAAAATAGAGGTTGTATTTAACCCAATGACAGTGCTGAAAACTGGATCTTGTTTATGAGTCCATAAAAAAATAGTGACAAAAGGGGGGAAAGGGCAAGGAGGAAGGCATAAAGGCTTTGAGGAAATTGCTATAAAAGTACTGGTGGGCAAATCCTTGGTGTGCAGAGCCTCTCGTGGCACTCAGGAGTGCTCCAAAAGGAGGAGAGACAAGCCAGCCTTACTCACAGCATATTGTGACTTCCAGGGCAAGGAAAAAGAAACCATTGCCTTGAATTAATAGCTTTGTGTTTGGGGACAAAAGAGCACATCCCATGAGACACAGAAGGATCGTATCTATCATCTTGAGATCGGCCTAAGAGGAGAAAAAGTACATTTGATAGACAATTATCCTAATTTCTGTTCTGAAAATCACGGGCTGTGGACAGTGGAGCATCAGCTGTTACCTCGGAGCCGCAAACCTGAAGTAAAAGGCTCTAACTGGGTCCTTCTTTTCTTTTTTTCTTTTTTTTTTTTTCTTTTTATTCTGTTATTTCTCCTTAAGAAAGGAAGAAAACAAGACAATTACATGCTCTGAGGAGTCACAATGATCAATAGCAGGGAAATGGGCCTGGGTGGCTGAAGCCTGAGGGGAGGGAACAGGAAACTCTCAGGACAATCAGATTTTGGGGATGAGCAGCAGAGCTGGGGAGCACCAGACCCCTACATGGCACCAGGGATGGGGGACATGGCAAAAAGGCTCAGATGGCATTAAATTAACATTTTCAGGCAGGGTATGACTTTAAAGTCAATTTTGTGTTTCCTGGTCTCTAGGGCAGCACCAGGGAGATTTTATGGCTCCTTTTTTTGCTCTCTTGGTAAATTCGTACCCAAGAAATGATAACAAAAGGAAAGATCTGAAAGGAAAGAGCTGACCCATAAGCAAGAAGAAGTGGACAGCTTCCATAATGTCTGTATCAATAATTCCTTTCACCCCCACCAAAATATATTTTTCACCCTCCAGCTGTTTTGTTTTAAGGTTTGGGTTTTTGTTTTTTTTTTTTTTTGTTTTTTTTTTTTTTTTTTTTTAGCCACAGAGTCCTTAAACAAAGATTTCTGTGTCAATTAGTGGGGTGCACTTGGACTTTGGTCCCTCAGCGTGTGCTTAGCAGATGTTCACAGAAAAGCAAAGTTTACCCAAACATTTCTGAGGTTGGAGTTTGTATATACAGCCTCTCTCTTTTCTTTCCAAAGGGTACCATATTAACAATTCTTTTCTCGCCAGTATAAATATTTTCCCTGCAATTAACTGCATAATGGTGCAACACAGATACTTGAAGAGGGTGTACTCATCCTCTGCAATTCGAGTCACCCCTGGACAGTAGCACCCACCCCTGATGCATCAGAAATCAACTCAATTTTTATTGAAAAAACCCCAAAACATCTAAATATGGGAATAATTCCTTAACCTGTTTATTTTGAAAAGTGCTTTGCCTTCTAACAACAAGACCGTGGTGAACATCTATTAACTTTGCTTCACTTTGTTTTCCTTCTTTTTTTTTTTTTTTTTTTTTTTTTTTTTTTTTTTTTTTTTTTTTTTTTTTCTGAGTCACTCTTTTGATTTTCAAAACATTTTGGCCATCCACAGACTCCAAGTCTCCTTCCAGGAGAAACACTGAAGAGAATCAAGTGCATCTCTCCTTGCCTTTTAAAATTACCCTTCAGGGCAGTGCACACACAGAGAGTGACCCTGACTTTTGACAAACCTTTGCTGAACAAAACGTAACAAGGCCCTCTGTATATATATATATATATATGTATAAATTTACTTCTTTTTTTTTTTTTTTTTTTTTGAGCAGCATTTTCTATTCTGACAGAGACAGCTCGGGTAGCATTTGATGTCTGCTTGCTGGTCATAGATAATGGTGCATCCTGGGACCATTGTCATCCCTGTCAATAAGGAAGGCCTGGGGGGACGTTCAACAAAGCTACCTTTTGATTCACCGTTTTCCCTTTCCTTCCCAAGACATTTGTAAGCCCGTGGTCAGCCCAGGTCACTTTTATTCCGTTCTGATGTGCCTTGATAATGGCATCATGTCTGACAAAAAATTTTGACAGGCCGTCGATGTGCGTTTCTTTGGTTTTCCCGGGTTGTTTTCTCTGCCTCCTCAATGTCAAACAGGCTTTGAAAGCTGCTGATTATGTTTGTTTGGACTGAATTTGACAAGATTCTTATTCTTTGAAGCAATTAAGCTCCTGAGGATGGATCTTGGGATTTGAGCTAATTTTTTTTTCTTTTTTTTTTTTTTTTTTTTTTTAGCAGTGCAGGAAGCAACCAGAGCACATCCTACACTCTGGCTTTTTTATTTTTATTTGTTGTTGTTTCAAGGTTGTGCTTTCTTTATACCTTTAGAAATACCTCAACCCAAAGGAAACTTCTGAGCTTTAAAAGAAAATCAAAAAGGAAAAAAAAAAAAAATGAAGCTTGAAACAAGAAGTTTTGCATGTGTATATTTTATCAGAAAATGGCAATTTTGACGAGCTCAGGTGGGGAAATCTCTGCAGAATTTAACTCTTCTGAAGCCACACAGGCTGTCCACTTGCAAAATAGGTTTTAGGAGCTAATCTATGCTTAGGAAGAGATGGCAAATAAAGTATTTTGCTCAACTGGCCACAGATAACAGCTCACAGCATGGCTTGCTTTTTGTTTAAATTAGTTGCAGGCAATTTAGTGTATTACAAATGGGAATTAGCAGCATTTTTAGTTTTATCAGTTAGTTAAATTGTTAAATGGTGTTGCTGGAGTTCCGCAAAGCATCTCCAGGGCTACACAACCTTTTTTTTTTTTTGGCAGTCACAGATGGAAGTTTGTATCCTGCCCTTATAGCAGTGGGCATGCAGCACACACACTTTTAATTGGATGAGCACTTTTCTATTTTTATTTTATTTTTTTGAAATAAAGATGAATTTATCATGTAGTACTTAAAAAGGCAAAATGGTAGTTTCTCATTGCAGAAAAGAAAAAAAAAAAACCATAAAAGGCCTTTCTGTTCTGTGTTGTGTTTTAAGGTGTTTTTGTTGCATTTAAATATATTTAACTTGAAGTCTTTATGTGGAAAATGTGGAAATGAGCTTCTGTTTTGTAAATGACCACTAGAAAAAAAGTCACTTTTTTTTTTTTCATATTTGCAGACATTTAAGGCCAGATCTCACCTTATGAATGAAAATCTGGAGGTCCCTGGAAATTTCTCAGAGCCTGACAGCAGCTGGGCAGGGATTTTTTTTTTGTCTTTATTTTGTGGAGAAGCTTCAGGAACATCACGATTGGTCCAAATCCACAGGGACAAGCAACCTCTAAAGCTCAGCTCTCCGTTCTTTCTTGGGAATCACCAATGAAAGGAAATAAACCTGAGCTGAAATCACAAAGATGGAGTGACCAGCGGTTATTCACCTTCAGGACATTCCTTTGTCCCCTCCCACCAAAACCCATCCCAAGATCCGTCTTCCTCTTCCTTCGTGGTTTTGCCTCAACAATCAACGGAGGCAAAATTTCCTGCCTCAGTTTCCCTGGAGTTGGGAGCAGGCTGTAATAAAAATCTCCTTTCTAAAAGAATTTGACATCTCTTGTTTTAGGCAGCCCAATGCGTTTGGTACCAAATATAAACCAGACTTATTTTCCTTTTTATTAGAGTTTGTGTTTAGTTTTAATGTTATGACTGAAATGACAGCCTCTCATTTTCATACATTTCTGCTTTCATTCCCAGTTATTATTTGGGTTGTATTACCTTCAAAACATGTTTTTATGGGCTTATAATGACTATAGATGAAAACGCTGCTAATAGTTACCTACTGCAAATTTATGCATTTTTCTTGCTCGTAACCTATCAAAATTGCAAATTTTCCCAAGGAATTAATCTCCTTTTGCATTTGGTGGGGATCTTGCCTTTCTCTCCTACATTCTGAGTCAGGATGACAATTTCTGTCCTCGAAATGCCCCCAAAGCCGTGTCTGAAGTTTTCCAAAAAAAAAGGACCAGAATGTAGAAGAATGGATGGTTTTGTTTTCTTTTCATTGATATTTTTTTCAGGGATACAGTTATTGGAATTATTACCAATGTTTTTCTGCCTTTCCTATTCAGTGCCTTTCTGTCAGGCTATCTATAGTTCTTCAGGGCAGTATTGTCTAGTTATTCTTTCATATTAAATGATTGGGTTATTACTTTTACGTCTTTGGAATATTTCATTTTACTGATTTCTCCATATTAAAAAGATGATAAATTATAGCAGCTATTAAGGGCCCAATCCTCAATTCTTAATGCAGCCATTTCCATTAAAGTTCCCCCTGACACAGATTTATACGGAATCTGATAAATTTCCGCTTGGCAAATTCCTAGAGAAACTACAGAAAACCTGAATTAAATGAGTCTGTTAAAATAATCAACACGAGCCCAACCTTGTCAAGTGAGGGGGGAGATGAGCGTGTTCTGTTCATTGCAGGACAAGAGTTAATGACTAATTATTAAACACCAAGATGGGAGAAGTGCAGTGGGATTTCCAGCCCCATGAGGGATTTAGGACTGAACCCTATTTTTGCTTTAAGCCTTACTTGTCCACAGGGTTTTTCCCTCATGTTTCTAATCTATTTTCCTCTGCTGTGAGAAAACTGTAGAAAGATTAATTTCTCTCTGTCCTGGGTTGTAGTGTAGGATGTACATGAAGTGTTTATCCCATCCCCATCCCCATGAGCTGTTGGAACCAGGTGGGGCAGTGTTTTCCCAGGCCCCTCCTTTGGGCTCTTCTGCTCATGGCCCATCAATGCCTTGCCCAGGACTCACAGGGAACTCTCTCCAGGAGCTCTCTCTGTTTAATGGGCCATCAAGGAGCCACTGCACGACTCCTCATCCCATTGGGAGATGCTCCCAATGCCCAGGGGGAGGAGCCAAGCATTCCCACCTGGAGAGAATCTGGGATTTGGGACAGGACAAGCAGCCCTGAGCCACTGGATTCCCAGAGGAGCAGAGCTCCCAGACCTTTCTGTGGGATCACTGCTTCAGGAAGAGCCCCTCACCTGGACTGCTCCCACCACCCTGCTCAGGGTGTGTTCTGACTCTGCCAGTGCTCCTTTGTGTTATTGCATTGATTTTATTTTTACCTTTTTACCTTTCTTCTTATTAAATTGTATCTCTGACTTGGAGCCTCTCACTCGTTTTGCTTTCAAACCACAACACTCTGTTAATGACAATTCTGGAATATTGCAGGGCACGGGATGGGCCATTCTTGGATGGGGTTTGAGCACAGGATGTTTGGATCCCCTGGTGATGCTGCCTCACTTTGGGTGCCTTGAGCTGGATCTGGAGATCACCAAGATCAAAATGAGATTTTCCATGGCTGACACAGGCTCTTGCTTTGGCCTGCAAAGATATCTTTTGGAAAAATCTAAAACAATTCATTGCTCTTGCTCTTTGGAGCAAACCTTCCCAAGCCAACAAATGGATGAACCTCCAAAATTTGGGTTTGAGAGAATTTTTTTTCCATGCTATTAACAAATTGGCAAATTAATGAGTAAAACTTGTCCTTTGTGAGATGTAATAATAATGTGCTGCCATTGAGGCAAAAATCCCTAATTTTTTTTCTAGATCTTTTCTTCTGACTTGATGAATAGTTTTTCAGATATAAAGATCAACACAAAACTCAGTGCTATAATTTATTATTTTTTTTTTTAATATGTAATAATTCAAATGCAACGCCCAGGTCACAAGTGCTGAAATCTTTTTTTGTGCCATAACCATACCAGAAATAAATGTATTTTATGAACCTCCTAAGGTTCATTTAAATATATTTTGTCCTGCCATGTTGAGAATGGCTCTTGCTTTATGTAACTTTCGAAGTAGCAAAATGTTGCTTTCAAATTTCTTCTTACAAATTTTTGATGAAACAAAGTTTGTTCGGCATAATTTTATATTTTGAATTGCACATCAATTAGTCCTCACTGGAAGATATATTAAATTATGTATTTAACCAAACAAAGCTTCTACCTGTATTTTCTAGACTACTATAATATTTCTCTTTTCAATATTATATTTTTATTACTTGGACTATCCTGTTTTTCAAGAATATGGTGGTTTAATGAAAACTTCCCAGCAAAGCAAATTCTGTGTCCCTTGGACCTGTTTCTGAGCAATCTTGATCAGTTATCCTTATTCTGCCACTTGATTTTAAGTGTTTTAAATGATGTAATTTCTCATTCTGTTCTGCCCCTTTTTATTGTCGTTTATTTCACAGGAAATTTTCAGATGCTTCATAGTAAATTGGCCACTTAAAACACATCAGGAGAGGGCACAGGGGACAAACATGGATGAATTCAACACTTTCACAGGGAACAGTGTGCTGTAATTAATGCTAGAAAACAAACAGGACGACAGGAGATATAATTGTGCTTGCTCCATTAAAAAATAAATGCTTTAGTTTTCAATATTTAAAAAAAAATAATCAAAACAATTAATTAAATAAGTATTTGTTTGACCTAAGTTGTATTTTTTTTTTTCACCCAATTTGCTATTCGAGCTACTGAACTGGAGAACAAATTCTTTACTGATCTCTAGATATGAATGTTTCTTCCATTTTTTTTGTATTTTTTAACTTCAGAAGAAACAAAGCACAAAGGTGGGCTTACCAGTTTGTCAGTTTAATAAAGTACTTAATTGAACAAAGGCTTCTTAGAAGGAGCTGAATTTCAAGAAGAAAGAGAAAGTCCCTTCTGGACTAATAATTGTCTGTGGCAGGAAAACCCTTGGCAGTGGAAGTCGGGATTTATCTGGAGTTGGAATGAATTTTCTCTGTCAATTGGCATCTGAAAGAAATTCGGCAGGGAGAGTTAAGTGACTAAATAGTTTTCCAATGACTGAGACAAATGGATACTTTAAGGAAAATCTTTTGAACGTCACTCAAAATCCAATCCCTGGCCCAGTGGCTCAGGTTTTATAATACTGTACATATGTGGTGCTGGGTTGTTGTTTCTTTTGTTTTCAATCTAAGCTGAATTTGAGGTTTTTATTTCATAAAACTCCCCATCCCGTATCTATTTAACTTACTTTGATCAGTTCCAAATGTTTGACCGTATTTTTGGTGTGTTTAGGAGGAACTTCATCGACTATTAGGTCTAAACCAAGGGTGGCTTTATAATTGTAATTTTAATTAATTAACAGGGTCTCTGGGTTATGAAATATCCTTGAGCCTTCACGCATGGCACAAGTCATCAGAGGGAATTGGTTGAAATGTGGTTTTTCAACCATCCTGGGCTTTTATAGGGTATTAGTTTTGGAAAAAAATGTGTACTCCATAGTTTACTTTGGCCTGACAGTGTTTATCCTGTATGTTTGTAGAAATAAACAGGAAAACCCTTAAACACTAACAATCCTATTTGATTCTTGATGCTTCTTGGCAACTAATCACAACAACTCCTTGGTGAGGTCCTGTGTATGACATGTAAATATTTGACAGAAAGGTAAAATATAGATATCTGAGCCCCTTATATATTTAATGATCCCAAACAACTTCTTGGACAATAGGCAAATAGCAAAATGTCACTTGTTTGGAAGAGGAGAGGAAGAAAAATCCGTGAACAAGCTGTTCCTTTCTCAGATTTGCAGTTATTTTTTTCTTGTAGTGGCTGTTACATGTTGTTAATTAATATGAAGGCTAAACCCACTTCATTTTAGTGCTGCATTTGTACAGACATTTAGCAAGGCCAGGTGTGCTTTTATTTCTGATTTTTTTTTTCAGGATGAAGGTTTCTCTGAGGATTTCTGTGATTTATTTTGCTTTCTTATCAGAGGCTCTGTCAACATCTAAGACCCCTCGTTTCACCATCAATTCCACCTCTTGTTGTGATGTTGGGCAGTCCATGTTCAAGCCCTCTCTCTGCTCTGTAATACTGAGAATATTGCCTAAAACCAGTTCTGATCACGGCCTGCAGAATTTCCTACCACCCCTCATTATGTTGCTTTTATTTAAATAAATATATATTTTCTGTGCTCACAATAATTTCATACCTCCATTGCCATGCCCAAAGTTTGTCTTCTCAATAGCACTTGATAATCTTATGTGTTTGCACTTTGAATATAATTAGAGATTGAAACATTGTGAGGTATTTTATCTTTTATCTCCCTGTAGAGTAAAATTCCTTATATTTAATCTTCCTTCACCTTCTACACCTCATATATTGATCTCCCTTTGCCTGACCTGGATCTTTGCACCACTTGGTTTGGAAGAGACCTCTGAGATCATCGAGTCCAACCCTTGACTGATCAAACCAGATTGTGATTTCCCCCCATTAGAAAATATCTAATACTAATTGGCTTGGAATGGGAAAACTGCAACAGGTTTTGTGGCCTGAATTATCCTCAAATCCATGGATTATGTTCTGCTCCTGTGGAAGTGCTTCACTCACCCGGTGACTCGAAGTGGCTGATCCTCTCCTTGGTGCCAGAATTCACAGGGATTTGCTTGTGCTTTTAAAAAAAAAAAAAAAAAAAAAAAAAAAAAAAAAAAAAAAAAAAAAAAAAAAAAAAGTGTGGTTGTCCATGAAGAATTTGTTGGGAACTATTCCTCAGATTCTTAGTGGGAATTTAAAAAAAAAAAGAGTGATAATGTGAGATCAAAATGAAACTTTCGACAAAGTGGAGTTTCTTAAGAGGAGACAAAGCGGTTGGAAGGAAAAGGCTGATGTGTTTGAAGCCACAGCTAATGCAGTAAGTAAAAAAAAATAAATTAAAAAAGTCTTTGAAAGCTCTGGTTTAGAACTGCACGAAGCTCAACAAAGAGTTGCTAATATGGAGAGTAGGAATTGTTGGATAATTACACTGAAGATCTAGAAAACAAGCTTAGAAAAGGAGGTTTGTGCGTTGCTGAGGGATGAGAGATTGGGGACCGAGAATTTTCCCCACCCCTATTTTGTCTCTGTTTTTTTTTTTATGCTGCATTTTGAAGATGTGTGGGACATGTAAATCGGCTGTGACTGTCATTTGCTTTTGAAACACTTCACATTCTTCTCATTAAAGTCTTCCAGAGAAGCCTCAGCCAGCGAATCTCCCCAACAGAAACTTTGATTTGTATTATTTTTAGTGGCTTTATTTTTTCCTTCCTAAAGGTTACTGCCACTGTTGGTTTAACGGTGTTTATGTGATCTTATAATAAGTGTTATCACTTTGTATAATTATTATGTGTGATTAATCCAGTTCACACTTGAAAGCTGTGGAGGTTTTTTTTTAATTTTTTTTTTTCATTTTTGACCAGAGGGTATGTCTTTAAGCCTTTGTGTTGTTTGCTTATAATGATAGCTGACAAGAGTTATCATAAAGAGAGAGGAGGATGGAAACTGGAATAAATTGTTGGGTGAAGGAAGATTTCTGGGAATTTTTGCTTGGATTAGCATCTTCTACATTAATTCTTGAGAAAAGTGGTGGATGCAATGTATAGTCCTCTGATAATTTGATATTTGCATGGATTTAACAGTCAGGTTATGCAAGAGTATGGAAGAAAGTGCATTGTTCAAATGTTTCCTTTTGGAGAAATTCAGCCTGTTTTAAAAAGGACTCTTAAAAAAATTGATTTTTAACCTTTTAAAAAGTGTGGATTGTTGCCAGAATGAGAGACTGGGGGTTTATGATTAAAGGGGATTTAAGATCTAAGGTGGCAGGGTTGGAAAAGCAAAACTGCTTATTTTTTAGGCTGAATGGATCCACATGGATTCAATGGATTCACATTCACTCTTCATGGAGAACTTTGACCTTTTCATAATGTTTTCCTTTAAAAATCATGATTATAGTAAGTTGGCTTTGCAAATTTTGTGAATTTTTGTTACTGAGATTGGAATTTCTGTATTTTAATGAAATATCAGAAATCCCATTGGTGACCAAAACCTCCCCAAAAGCCACAATGATTGTATGGACACCTCACATGGTTCTCAACCTTCACCAATGAATTTGAGTGCTTAAACTGGCTACAAATAATGCACTTTATAACAATTCATCTCTTGCTTTCTGAGAGCTAAATTCCACCTGGTCTGTAGTTCTGTGCTTTAATATTCAGTCTTTGGATTGAATTAATTTGGGAGTTGAGAATTTTTTTGATTTCTGAAGCTCTAATTGCTGCAGATTTTAAAACTGGTATTTGTATTATTTGGAATCATTGTAAAAAATTCATTTTTATTGTTATTTGAATTTGTACCTAAATGATTTGACTCTTTCACTTAGAATGATGAACAGGCACAAACACCCTAAATACAGACCAGATCCCAGACAAGCCAATAGTGAGACAATGCCTCTGTTAACAATAAAATACTCTCGTTTTAAATGACTAGAAATTGAAAGGAATATCTGTAAGAACTGGGACATATATTTATGAGTACAGTGACGCTGCTGTTTTATTTAAATGCATTTTCATTCCTTTTTTTACATATATAACACCTTCATATTGGCTTCAGATGTCGAGCAATTTAATATAACATTTACAACTTTAAAAGCTAGTTAAAATTCTCTAGACCTCTCCAGAGTTTCCATACTCCAGGAGCCTGAAGTCTCACAAAATACATTAAGGGAGATATCCCCCACATTAATGAACAATCAATATTTCATATATAATTGTTTCGTATGGAACTGTAGGTAAAAATAGCTAATCCCCACAACCAGATTAAACCAATTAACTTGGAGTGTGTGGTTTTTCAAAAGGGCTCTGGAAATTGAAGCGTGGGGCCAATGATGTGATGAAGTGAGAGAGAAATATATTTGTATTTCCTTGCAGAAACATTGATTTCAAAGATGGTTATAATATTAAATATTACTTAGAGGGAAAAAAAAAAAGGGGTTAAGTAGGGGATTGAACAGAACTGTGTGAAAAGTTTGGAGAAATTTTTTTCTGGCACTTTTTAATGATTTTTTTAAATCTACACCAGTCCCATCATTGCCTGGCATTGATTTTATGAGTCCATTTGTGGCTGTGCATTGTTCACTGCACTCTCAGACCAAATCCTGCCCTCTTTGACCCAGGCAGGGAAGTGTGATTTGTGCAGAAAGGGTAACGAGTCCCTAATATCTATAACATTTATGGTATCATCAAACTCAAATTATACAATTGTTTCAACTCAGGTTATGTTTAACACTGATTTATTGAGTTTAGCAACCTGAGCAGCTTCTTAGGCACAATGTAAAAAATGTAAGAAGGGGAATCTTCTAGGATATACCAGCAATCGCCATATTTCTATTTCACGAAATTATTGTCTTCGATTGTTGTGGTCTATTAAATATGAAGAATTTCACCACTTTTTTAAACCTACTCTATTTGTTTGTATTTTTTTTCCTCAGAGGACAACAAAGAGATTATCTAAAATCTGATAAGAAGTTTCACAGTTTGGAACTGAGGTGTGTAATAGTCACAGCATTTCAATCTAATTATAGTAAAGTTTAGTCCGTAGGTGGGAGGCTGTTAAATGAACATTTGTAATGTTTGATATTAGTGAGGGCTGGCCCTCAAAAAGGGAAGGAATGGAGATCAGAGAATCCATTGAAACCCAGAATGGTTTAGGATGGAAAGGACTTAAAGCTCCTCCTGTTTCACCTCCTGGGCAGGGACACTTCCCAGTGTCCCAGGCTGCTCCAAGGTCCATCCAGCCTGGCCTTGGACACTTCCAGGGATCCAGGGGCAGCCACAGCAAATCTGGGAATTCCAGCCCAGCCAGGAATTCCCAATTCCCAATGTCCCAGCCAGCCCTGCCCTCTGGCAGTGGGAAGCCATTCCCTGTGTCCTGTCCCTCCAGCCCTTGTCCCCAGTCCCTCTGCAGCTCTCCTGGAGCCCCTTCAGGCCCTGCCAGGGGCTCTGAGCTCTGCCTGGAGCCTTCCCTTCTCCAGGGGAACATTCCCAGCTCTGCCTGGAGCCTTCCCTTCTCCAGGGGAACATTCCCAGCTCTGCCTGGAGCCTTCCCTTCTCCAGGGGAACATTCCCAGCTCTGCCTGGAGCCTTCCCTTCTCCAGGGGAACATTCCCAGCTCTCCAGCCTGGCTCCAGCTCTCAGAGCACTTCCATGGCCTCCTCTGGTCTTGCTCCAACAGATCAACATCTTTCTTTTGTTGGGATATGTTTAATTTATTCTTCCCTGACCTTGCAGAACTGTTGGAGAGCTCCTCTGGTCAGACACGTGTGATCCATTTCCAGGCTTTAACTGCAAACAATGCTGAGGTTGTACCATTTCCTGACCCGTGTGCCTGAGGAGTTGGTAAATCTTCAGTTCCTTGATGTAAGTTGTCAAATCCTATCTCATTTAGTTTCCATCCTGGACAGAGGATATAAGTTTTAAATCACGGCCTGTGTTATTAGTGGTCGACCATGGAAACAAACTCTTTATAAAGCACTAACTTTTGTTATGCCAAGATCAAAACCACAAACACAGGCCGGGGTGATGTGAGTGTTGCTTCTCCCTTTGCCCATCAAAAAGAAACTAAATCCAACAAAAAAAAAAAAAAAAAAAAAAAAAAAAAAAAAAAAAAAAAAAAAAAGCAAAAAAAAAACCAACAACATTTCATGTGCTCCACAAGCAACCCGCTAATTCCAAATGATGCATCAATAACAATCACAATCATGGCTGCCTTTCCTTAGAGTTATGGTTATCTGTTTCCTACTCAAAATATGCACATGGAGCAATTTCATCTGTGAGAACTTGGGAAAATTATATTAATCATCATAACTGAGTACAGCTTCTTTCTCAGCATGAGTCATAAATATCTTTGAGCATTAAACCTCTTTACAATAACATTAATTTAATCTATAAGAGGACAGTGCGTGCAATAAATTCCATTTGCAAATCTGAGTGGGCAAGAGGGAGAAAGCTGGAGCTTACATTTTTAATTTTTTTTTTTTCTTTTTATATTGGAGATTGGGAAACAATGCCCCAAAAGAAGTTTCCCTCAGCCTGAAATGCACAGGACTAGGAAGGAAAACAGAGCTTCCTGATTGATTTCCCTCTGTGCTATTGCTTAGTCTGCTGCCAGTCAGAAGTTTATATAGCCTAAAAGATTGTTATTGATTGTTCAATTTGGTGTTCATATATTTAAATTTTATTCAGGTTAGAGTGATGTTGAAAATTGGGGTCCACATGCTAGATTGCCAGCACAGTGGTTGACAACACAAACGTTAAAATACAATAATCCTTGTAGTATAAAATGGCCATTGACAGTCTAATTTCCATTTTGTGGTTTATGGCCTCTACTGAATATCTGATAATGTAATTATGCTTCAGTAAAGAATGAATCCTCTCTGGTAAACTGAGCTGTGTATGCAATGCCAATGTGAATTAAATAAAGTGACATCAAAGCTCAGTCAGGGCTTATTTTAGGAGCACATTTTTAAACATTTACTATGGTTTGTTCTACGGTAATGCCAGGGAGCAGATTTATGGCTGTTAGCATATTCATGTTGGAGAAATGTGTTACTTCATTCTTTATTTTAGCCCAGGAGAGCAAACAAAACAGCCTCAGTAAAAGTGAACGCTGCTCTGTGGCTTAGGTATGAAAGTTTTCAGAGGATGCCACCACCAGCCTCCCTAAGTAGCACAGAAAGGAAAGTGGCAGCTGTGCAGTGGGGAAATTAAAATGTAAAGAAAGCTCCCCCCAAATTATTTACATGCCCCACAAATGAGACAACATTTTGTTTCTTGGCAGTAGGTACACGCTCAGCTTTTCTGCTTGGCTCTTTTGCTGCTGGGTTTATAAATGTATAGGAATATACAATATGATCCTACGGTTAAAGAATTTCCTCCTTTTAAATTCCAGTTGTCAAGTTATGTTATGCTGTTTATAATGCAGTGAATTATGCTCTGTCCTATCCCATTCACTGCTAGCATAATGCAACTTAACATCAGGCCACATAACAGAATATGACAGTTAAAATTTAAAAGTACCCTCATTGTATTTGTGAATTGAATACTCAGCTGTGTGATTTAAAGATGGGCTGGCATCTTGACTCCAGAAACAAGTAATGTTACTTGAATGCATTTTTTTCCCCCTAATATATTTGCATTGCTGTTTTGACCTTCTTTCCAAGAGGAAAAAAAAAAAAAAATAACCCTGAGCAAACTGGCGTGTATTGACATGGGAGGTATTGAAAAGTTAGTGTGATGTTGCAGACATGTTCAGAGGAACTTCTGAAATCATGGGTTTGATGAGATAGACTGAATCAGGATGTCACTTTATCATGTAAACAGCAGGGAGAGAGCCAAGCCTCACATGTGGATTTTAAATGTCCCAAAGCATTAGTATAAAAAATCCAGGCCCTGGTTCCACCCGTGATAAAGAGAAGTGTCAGATCACATCATGTTTTGTCCTTCCAGCCTGTAAAACGTGGATTTAGAGCTCTTTGACAGATCCTTTGGGACCTGTCAGTGGTGCAGGAGTCAAAGGTGAGTCCCTCCATCTCTCACCTGCTCTCTCCTGATTGCCAGAGCTGTTGGCCAATAAGGAAACCTCTGGACTTTTCCTCATCCTTGTATTGATAGAAATAATTCTCTGCTGCACCTCAATTCCCTCTGCTTTTCCCTTCGATGTGCTTTGCTTTCAGTGCTCTCAGAGCCCATACCCAGGAACCCACCTGCTCCACCCTCCAGTCAGACCCAGGAAGGACGAGAAGAGAGGAGCAGCTCCCCCAGCTCCTTGAGGTACATGACAGGATTGGTTAAAAGCACATGAAATATATTTAGAGATTGAAATATTGTGAGGTATTTAATCTTTTACCTGCCTGTAGAGTAAAATTTCTCACATTTTATCTTCCTTATCTTCTATAGCTCATGTATTGCTCTCCCACTTTCCCCCTTTACCTGACCTGGATCTTTGCAGAATCCCAGGACCCCTTGGTGTGGTCTGAGATCTCTGAGATCATCAGATCAAGCATCTCCTCACATGCCCATCCCTGGACTGGCCCTTCCCTTTCTAAGGTGAAACATGCATTTGACATATTGGGTAAATAAAACATCTTTGGAAGGAGAAGCTGGAGGTAACACACCTGCAAAGGCTTGGCTGATTGGGAAACAATGTCCTGTTGTAAACTGTGCATGTCCATGTGAAGATGTCATTAATAAATTTCCTTTTAATTTCCTGTAGGAGTCTCTCCCATGTTACACTTGGGTTGGTAATTTTTTGTGTAAGAATCGTCATAGAGTCATAAAATTCTAGAATTATTTGTTTTGGAAGGGAACTTAAAGCTCACCCAGTTCCACCTCCTGCCATGGATGGACAGGGACAACTTCCACTATCCCAGGCTGCTCCAAGCCCCATCCAAACTGGCCTTGGACACTTCCAGGGATCCAGGGGCAGCCACAGCTTCTCTGGACAACCTTTGCCATCATCCTTACAGGGAGGAATTTTTCCTAATATCTAGTTTGAACCTGCCTTCTTTCAGATGAGAAAGAGCATGTTGAAAAAGAGTCAAGACGAGTGCATTTAGATTGCAGACAGTGGAGGTAGCCAGTGAGACAGTATTAGTCAGCATGTTTGTGGTTTAGTCACTGTAATAAGCATTAAAAATATCAGTTATTATTATTTATTACTTATGCAACACCCACACGCTGTGCAAGACATTTAATAAACCACATGAAAGGCAGGGCTGCACCACAGAGCGATGTCTGGATGGATTTTAGGTGTGACAGATTGCTATTAGCCACTTGTTTGTGTTTCTTTGTGCTGAAAAAATTCCTAAAGGTCCCCGCCAAGGAGACCTCAGCAAGGCTTGGCACTATTCAAACAAACCATTAATGCAAATGGCCTCAAGATAGAGAAAAATCAAGGATTAGTGATGGTGATGTCAGGATCTGCTCACAGAGTGCCTTACATGAGTTCCTGTCACAGTGAAAGCACTACTAGACATGAAACAATATCAGGGTAAAGGTGTTTATGAGGCTGTTGTATGTTTTTTTGACCCCACAAATGTGGTTACTGCTCTAAATTCTGGTTCTGTGTATGAGTTTGAGATGTCACCTCTGCATGGTTGCACATGCCATCAGCAGCTTCTAAAATCCCAATTTAAGATGTAAATCTGGGATAAAGCTGTGGCACAGCTTACATGAGGCTGGATACCCACCTGAGTTGTAGCTGAAGGTCTCAATGTTTTAACACTGGCTCTGCCTAAGCCTTTCTTTGAGCAATCCTAATCACATTAGAAGTGCTGGCAGATTTTGGTAGCCCAAGCAATACCAGATCTCTGGTTTGGCCCTGTCTATGTCCAACACCTTATGGATGTAGGTGCTTGGCACAGAATTAATAAATGTCACACATCAGTGTTTTTTTTTTTCTGCCCTTGAAGTGTTCATTGGCTCTTTGAAATATTTTCTGCAAGGTATTGAGGCTGCTTGTCCTGTTTCTTCACAATCTGGGCTCTTCATGCCCAGTTAAAATCTCTTCCCAAGCAATTATCCATTAAAAGCTTGTCCTCCCTTTTGGATGTTGGGGTTTTCCTTCACATGAGTTTTTGTCACAGCAGACCTATTCTTCTTTTCTTTAGATCTTGCCCTTTTTTGTAGTGCAGAATTTTCACCTCAGACCTTTCTTTTTATATTTAATGTTCCCCAAAATCTTGACAACACCATAGGGATATTCACCCTCCACATTTCACCCTGTCCTTGGTGCTTCCTTTGCAAAATTTAACCCCTTTGAAGGGATTAATTAGGAATGTTTGTCTCAGGACACAATCACAATTTCATCAACATCCAAGATTTAGTGGGAACCTCAAGACTGGGAAGGGGGTTGGCTCTTAGTCTTGGATCAGTCCCACTCCTTTGTGATTTCACTTTGTCCCTTCTGTTTTTTTCAAGTATCAATCTTCCTTTTTCATAACACATCTTGGATATCCTTTCAGAGTTAGGTTTTTCTGTCTAAATATTAAAAAACATCCACAAGTTGAGAATCAGCTTTTGTCACGAAAAAAATATATATATAGAAAGAAAAGTTAGTTTGTTTTCTGCTGGCACCCCTTGCTTGGAGAGAGAGTGAGACACTCCTTAAATCTTTTCCAGCTGTCCTCCAGATAGTCAGGGTCTAAACTTTAGGGGTTTTAGCTGCTCTGTTCTCCTTTCCTCAGCATTTTTTGTGCCCTTTGAGGGTGAGTGATCACCTAGACCTGCATCCCTGAGCTTGCCTGTTCTTGGGAGTCTTTGGCCATTGACCTTGGCACGACGAGCTGATAAAATCCAGGTTCTTTCAGAGTTGTAGTTTCTCACACACCCCTTGATCTCTTTTCAAGAAAATTTGTGCAGCAAAAGTGTTCAATGGCAAGGGAGGGGGCAGTGGGAATTAGAGGGATATATGGTTAAAAGGACAGGATATGTAGAATATGCAGGTTTGACTTTGTTCTAAATGTATTGTACTCCAGTTTGGAAATTGCTTTTTAAAATTATTTATTTATAGTGTGAAATTCTACCAGACAGGGATATCCAATATATCTTAACATTTAAAGAATGAATGAGTTTGAGAAAATCTGTGCTACAGGCTTCCCAGGAAACTGGTGGAGTCACCATCCCTGGAAGTGTTTAAAAAACCAAGTGGATGTGGCACTTTGTGACACAGTTTAGTGGGTGTATTGTTATCTGGTCAAAGGTTGGATTGGATGATTTTGGAGTTCTTCTCCAACCTCAGTAATTCCATGTTTCTACAAAAAATGAATGTGTTCCCTAGTAATTTTTTGTTTTCCTTTCTTTTCCTTTCTGTCAGAGGTGTTGTCTTTGCTGATACTGCAAAGAGGTTTATGAACCTTGCAGGTAAGACTCCTCATACTGTTGTCCTAAAAAATGAGGAAAATATTTTTTATATTGCATTTTAGTTGCATTTAAGCACTTAATCAAAGTTCTGTTATTGGAAGATGAGTGCCACTAGATTTGGGCTTTTCAGCAGCTGTAACCTGAGCCAGGTTGGTCAGCACAGGTAACTTGTGCTCCATCTGCTCCCAAATATTAACACCCAAAAAGGCTCTTTAAAAAGAGACAAGCATCAGTTTAAATTCCTTTTTAAACTGTTTGTCATATAAATTCAATTTTTAGATAATCAGTGCAATAATTCCTTATTATGTGCATGGAAAAGCATCTATTGAAGGCATTTTTGACTTTCTGGGTAGAGTTTCTTTATCTGTATTTTAAAGTACAGTGAAAATTAATTAATTCATTCCTAGATATATAACATATGGATAATTTTTATGGATTTATGGCACATTTTAAGGGATGTGAAAATGCTGCAATTATTTAAAAAGTAATGCACTAGAAATTCAGGGCTGGTTCATAGATTTATGACTGGATTATATTTTCCACAGCCAACTGCCAAACATGGAGTAGATAAAATCTATGTTTCTTTTTGTCCAGTCTACCTCTTTTATCCCATCTCTGGCTTACATTGCCATGTAACTACAAATAAATATCCTGATTTTGACTTATTTATAAATTGGAAATTTTGTGAAATGTATTAACCCTCAGGAAACAGTTCACGGTATTTAATTAGTAAAGAAAAACATACTGCACACAAAATGTCAGCAGAAATTACAGTAATAATCTATCCTTCAAAACACTATTAATTGCAGTTGATATTTAACCATACATTTCTCAAAAATAATAAAAAAAAGAGGTGGACCCAGCTCAATTATTGGCTTGAACCTCTGAAAAAAATTCAGATCTGAGTAGAGGCAGCAGTTTGTGGAAGTAGAGGAGTATTTATTCTAGAGGTAATATTTAATCTGTGGTTTAATTTTACTTTTTAATTTTACTTTTTTTACTCTGACACAAGGCTTTTCTAGTCATCACAGATTTGTAAGACTTTCTTGAGTAGCAGGGTGTATTTTGACACAAAGTTATTTTTTTAATCAGAATCTTATAGATTCAGAAATATTTTGTGTTGGACCTTAAAGCTCATTTCATTCCACCCCTCCCATGGGCAGGGACACCTTCCACTAGACCAGGTTTCTCCAAGCCTTGAACATTTCCAGGGATGAGGCACCAACATCTTCCCTGGGCAGCATATGGCGTTTCTGCTGAAATTACTAAAATATGGACTGAAACTCTTGTCTAAATTTAAGGAATTGACTCGATCACGTAAATCCTTGAGAAATCACACCATCATCGCTCATTAACAGCCCTGTACGGATCCAAGCCTTCCAGATTTATTTTCTCCTACTTTGAAGGCAAGTAACTTTACTGACATATTAACGTGCTAGCTGTGAATAGAATATCTCATTCTGTTTGAAGGATAGTTCCC
The DNA here is from genome assembly GCF_965231275.1 of Zosterops lateralis. Classification (NCBI taxonomy): domain Eukaryota; kingdom Metazoa; phylum Chordata; class Aves; order Passeriformes; family Zosteropidae; genus Zosterops; species Zosterops lateralis. The sequence goes on along the minus strand of NC_139767.1, from coordinate 35,948,330 downwards.
TTGATCCATTAAATAAATACTACATTCAGGGGGGAAAAGGGTGTTAGACTGATATGCAAGAGACGCCATCACTGGGTGTAGATTTATGGGGTAAGGGAGTAAAAGGAAGTGATATGGCTGTGAAAAGAGAAATGAAATGACACTTATGGGCACTAAATCCTCCAGAATTGAAAAATATCAGCAATTTGTGTTTAGAGCACATGGTATTCTGTACAAATGGGTTTTCATTGGTAAATCAACGGTTTCTGGCGGCTGCACCAAAATGTGCCATTCCTGCTGAGGCACAGGCTGAGAATTTGGTGGTGTTCTGGTTTGGTTTGAAGGCTGGGAGCTTTCCCCTGTTGGTTGGTGTCTTGGCCTCATCCTCACTGCGTGGTTTGCATGGATTTGCCACCAGCTTGGAAGCTCTGTGCTTGAAGTGAGGACTTTCCTCTCAGGTAAGCCCAGCCCGACAATCCTGGCGGGACTTGTTCACTGTGATGGCTTTGGCTTCTTTCCTTCTCTGCCAAGGTCAGGATAAATCACACTCAGGAAACGCTAAGCTCGAATTCAGACTTGGAATGTTTATTATATCTTATCTATTTACAGTATTTACAGGCTCACCAGCCATGAGCTTAACTAGCAAGCTCAAGAAACAAGGTGAAATAGAGTGCTCCTAACTCTTTCCAAGGTCTTTTAAGTGATAATTACCCAATACCAAGGTGACTCACATTTATGTTTTTGACCCAATAATGACCCAAGGCCAACAATGATGACATTTTTCACCCAATTACAGAAAACCAACCAAACCCATGAAGAAGACAGAAGAAGATGAAGAAGAAGGACAAAGGCAACACCCAAAAATCCTCCATTTTAACTCATATGAATTACTATACACTAAAAACCCAAATTCTGATTTTCGAGGACTCCAACAGTTCACCAGAGTCTGTGTTGCATCTCGGGTGAGCAGCTCAACACAGCCCTCATTTAACTGACTCCGAGGCTTATGCGCCGATGATTTCTGCTGGTAAAGTGTTATAATTGGATTATTGAAGTATTAGGTAAATTCAGTCGGATTTGCTGTTTGAAGTGGAAATACAAAAAAAAATGCTGGGATGCTATTACTGCTTTGTCATACCTATTAACAACAGATCCCAGTGTTGCAGCAACAACAGATTTGCTTTCAAGTGTTTGGACTTTCCAATGTGTAAATTTATATCATTTAGGTGGGTGAGTTGGCAGATGCCTGTGACCTCCACGGACACGGTTGGGTCACTTTTTAAAGAGCACAGCTTTTAGTACTTGAAATTTCTCTGAAAACACTGCTGTGTGATGCATTTCTTCTTAGAGCAGAAACATGTTGGGGCTAGGCTTGGAGTGGGTGTCAAAAAAATGATAGAATTCAGCACATTTTACAAAATGCAAAGTTTGAATGTCCTTATGGTTACAATTCCTGGTTGTCCAGGTAAAAGAATAAACAAATCTTCCCAACTAATGTTAAACATCTAATGAACACAAACTTGTCTGACAGTCTTTATCATTTATTATCAAAACCCTTATTCTTTATAATTTTTCATTGAAACATTTATTTTGAATTAAACAACCTGTGACATGAAAGGCTATTCAGCCAAATTCACCCAGCAAGTGACAGCCATGTCTACTCTTTGTTTTAAAGAATACATTTAGTATTTTCCTAACATTTTCAAATGACCAACATTTATTGAGATTCGAAGGGGTTTTTAGGTGATTTTGAGAAATTTACATTGAAGCATGAATTAGATTAATAGTTGTTTGGCTTTAACATAAATCTGGTTTTACCTAATCTGTGATGTTCGGGTTTGGATGATTGAAGCACCGTGGCACCACCTCCAGTTTTTAATGCCTAAATCCTGATATCTGTGTCTTCTTTCTATATTAATATTATTTGTTCTCATTCATAAAACCATGCTTGAAAGCAAATCTCGTTGCTGCCCAAGCAGCTCACGAGAGAGCTGCGTGTCAGAGGTGCTTTGAAACAGCAGTTACAAATATTCCAAAAAAAAAAACAAAAAAAACAACCCCTACAGGCAATTTAGATCCAGATGCAAACTGCTTAGGTCTTTCAGTATAAAACACAGCATGGGGCAAAGCATCCCATGTGTTCCAATGTGTGCAAAATCCTGATAATGATTTATTATATCAAGGGCTGCAACCTATGTTTCCCAGGTGACCGGGAGTGAATGTAACCTGATTGTTAAACAAGCTCCCTCACCTAATAAATGTGCTTTATTTGATGTGGAAAGCTCAGGAAGGAGGTTTGAGGGGCCCAGTCCCAGCACTCAGATTTTTTCATGGAGACTTCAGGGCTGGAGGTTTGAGCTCCTTTTCTCAGGACCTGCCCTAAATTTTGGGGTGCTGTAGATAAGGGGTCAGGAGATGATGTTTTTCCTGATCCCCTAAATCTGCTGCACAACTGAGTTTTGGATTCAGAGCATGTTGTTTCCTGCTGTGAAAGTCTCGCTAAGACTTGGGTCTTTTGTTCCATGAAGTTTGTTGTTCACAGCTCGTGGCACCAGGGAAGACATGACAAGCATATGGAGATAAAAGAATGGATTTAATTTTCTGAAGTGCTTTAAAAAGCAATTAAAAAAAAAAAATCTTAGAATCACAGAGTGGTTTGTGTTGGAAAAAACCTTGAGGCTCATCTCATCCCACCCTCTGCCAGGGGCACGGGCACCTTCCACTAGAGGATGATCTAAGCCCCATCCAACCTGGCCTGGAATTCTTTCACTTGTTAATCATAAACTGTTTTGTTCCTGTCTCTCTCTTTGCCACTTTTACGTAAATATATTATCAAAAATCTAAAAGTATTGGTCTGAGGTGGAAAAGTTGCCTCATATCTTAAGAAACTCAGGAGGAGCACCTACAATGGATGAAATTTCCTTTGGACCATGATGTGAAATTCAGATGCACAACTCCTGTCCAAGCCTGGGTTGTGTGTCCCTTCTGTGGGATGCAGCCTGGAGGGATTTGGGATATTGTAGGATGCAGCAGCTGAAGGTGCCATTGTCCTCACACCATTGTTCAACCCATGCATGAGATGAGCCTGGTGATCCTTGGGTCCTGGCTCTGGTGTTTTCAGGCTGTTTGGTCTCTGAAAAAAAAAAAAAATAATCCATTCTTGTTAAGACGGTCTTTGAAAATAAAATATTTCTGCCAATTTTTTGTTTTCTAATAATTTCCCATTGCAGTTAATCATTTAAAAAGATACTCACACTGAGCCTGGTCCACATTATGGACTAATAGTCTGCAAAAGTCCTTTATGAAGTCTTTTTTTTTTCCTAGTTATTATTCTTTTCAAATTAAGCATGTGCTAAAAAAAGCTTTCTTGTTTTTAATGTAAACCCTTAAAAAACCCCAAACAAAAGGTCTTTGGAGGGAAATTTCAGTGCCTTGTTTTAGCCTGTGGCTGGTTTTCACAGCTAAGTTGAAACAGCAGCATTGGTTTAAGGTGGAAGGGCTGGCAGAACCTCAACTCCAGCAAGGTTAGTGGGCATCACCCTAAACCCATGGTGTAGGCACACAAAATCAAATTTAGACTAAAAATATTCTGCAAAATGTCTTTAATGTAACCAAGATTGACAATAATAGTTGCATTTCTAAAGACCAAGAGCATTCTCAGAAATAATTAAGAGGAGAAACAAAGAAAGTCAAATTACCTGAGACAATTTCTGCCTCCTTCATTTGAATAAAACTGACACCAGATTTCAGAGCCTGAAAATGAGGAATTAGAAAACATCCAGATATCTGTCAAAAGCCTCAGTTAGAGGCTTTAAAAAATATTGATAAACATCAGAATCAAACAAAATACATCCAAGAGAGCCAAAGGAAGTAGGAAGGGAAATCGGAGACTCTATTAGAAATTTCAGATCCTTGAAGGCTGCTGAAATTTAATAAAGGAATTATTTAAAATTGGTCCAGGGACATATGGGGAGAGAACATATCACTGGCATAAACTGTGGAGAATGTCCTAGTTAATATTTTAAGGAATCAAATGAAAGGTACACTGGGACAAGCACTGCCTGATTAGGGAAAGTAAATTTAATTTGGGGGGGAGGGAAAGTCCTCAGGTCTGACAGATCTACTGGAATCCTTTATGGTTATTATTTCTGCCAGGAGAGACAAGGCAAGGCAACAGACATCCTATACTTACATTTTCAGACATCCTTTGACAGGGTTTCCTAGCAGAGGTTAATGTTAAGATGTGGAGCCACAGAATAAGTGGAAAGTTGAGTTTAATGGATTTAAAATTGGCTAAAAAACACGAAACAAAGTGTGGCACAGCAGCAATCAATGGATCCTGTACCAGCTGGAAGGGTTAGTGGTGGGATATATTAGAAATTATCCTGGGTCCATAGAGGTTTATGTTAAAAATTACAGGGTGCTACATAATATTGAAAGCAACTTTTCAAATTTTGTTGATTGCATTAAATTGCAGGGAAATGTAACTGATGAGAAACAATGACATAAAACTGCTCTGTAAAATCATCTCCTTTTTCTATCAATGTTCAAAATTACGTGACAGAGCCTTCAGTGCAAGGGAAAATCTGCCTTTTTTTTTTTTTTTTTTTTTTTTTTGTGGTGTGAATATTGCATCAAAGGAAAGTTAACAGACTTTGAAGTTTGGGCTGAATGTTTTCAGGATATCAGGCAACTCTACCACTGAAATTCCAGAAAAAAAAAATTAAATGGGAATAAAACTTTCTAGTCCAAAAGAAACCAAATATGTAGCACCTTTAATATAGATGATTAACAGGTGAAGCTGTGAAATTTGGCTAAAAGAAGAGAGAGAGAGAAACAGTTTGTGGTTTTATTGGAGTTTATTAATTTATGAGCTCATTAATCTATGATAGAGCTGGGAAAATAATTAATTTGTTCTGTTTCAGGTGAGACAACAAAAAATAGCAGAAACTTGAGAAAGTTCAATTTAAATAGCAATCAATAGGGAATGAGAGGGGAAAAAAAAGGATCAGTAAAAATTGCTAAGATTTATTTGTTATTAAAATCTGAACTCAACTGATATGGCAGACCAAGGTGAAATGTTTAGATTAATTTTGAATTTTTTTAACATTTTAATCTGCTCTGGATCTGTTTCTTTTCAAATTGCACTTCAAAAACGAACCCCCAGCAGCTCCACTTTGAAAGTGTCAAAACAAACTGCGTCATTTCTGAAGCATATTTCATTTCAAACAAATATTGGGAAAAAAAAAATCTCCTTCTTGTGGTCCTTTTTATCAGATGAGATCTGAATTTGTGATTAGATTACTTCCCAGAATTTTTATTTCTTTTGTGTGAAATGTATTAGTAATTACAGAAAAACTTCATCCACTCTATTTGGGAAGAGGGGGGGGAACTACAAAACAACATCTTTTAGCTGATAGGCAAATAAAAAGGACCCTGTTTGCAAACAAGTTTGAATTCTGAGTGATTTTACAGCCTGTGATCTGAGATAAATTACATCCTTTCCCCAGTCTTAATACACCAATTGAAGCCTTTCAGAGCTGCTGGGTGCCCTCACTCAGGGTGGATCCATCAAACACTTACTCAGCCTCAGCCTGGTTCTCTATCCTCCCCCCACTATTGGCATTCAAAAATAAAGATTTAAACCACACGAACATTTCAGACCATCTTCACTGGTACCTATGTGTGAGAGAAGCTGTGCTAAAAGGGGAGGTAGATCCCAAAGAAAAAGATCTATTTTATCAAAGTTTGAGGGCAGCATCCACTGTAGTTATTGATAACTCGGAGATGGGTGAATTTAAAAGGCACAGTAGGGTTTCTTCAGCTTTTTTTTCAAGGTTTATATATATATGTATACATATATATTTATTTTTTATTTTAGTTCATGAGCCTATCCTGCCAAATGTTTCTCCAAAAACGATAACAAAAGTCCCATTTCTGGAACGAATTGTTTCTACAAACCATGATCCCAGAAATACAAACATGGATAAATGGTCCCATTTTGACTTTGAATCCCGGTATAACTCACTGAAAACAATCTGACAGTCTGCCAGCTTGCCTTCAACAATGGCACAGTCCCAAAACCGAGATTTACAGCCGAGAACAGCGTCGCATTTTAGAAATAATTTCTCAACTGGAAAGGTAAGAGTGGAAAAAAAAACTAAACCCCAAATAACAGCAGGAAGAAGAAACAGGAGGGGAAGTGGGTGATATCCCCTGCAACACCTTCTGGATGGAGCTGGGTGTCAGGATCCCCTGGAGAGGGAAGGATGTGGCACTGATGGGAAGAGCCAGAGGTTGGGATTGTGTTCCCCACAAAATGACCATGAGGATTTGCTAAAAAGAATCATTAGAACAGACCTGTGGAATGGTGGACTCATAGAATATCCTGAGCTGGGAGGGATCCACAAGGATCATCAATATCCAACTTGTGTAGCTTCATGTAGCTGCGATGAAGATTTTAGGTCATTACCCAACCAGCTTGGACTTGTGTTTAGTAAATATTTACATTGTGACTTGGAAGATCTTTCTCTCTACATTTCTCCCTCTCTCTCCAAATCTCAGCTCGATCTGAAACACATTTCTCTAATATTTGGGGATCAATACATTTTTATGAAATCTTTTGTCATTGACAAAAGCATATTTTTATAAAAAACCCCTAAGAACATTTCTTGATTGGCTCAGAGAGGGAAGTAGATAAAGCTGCAGTTCATACACTGTAACTGTGGTTTATCATCTTGTTATTCAGAATGTAAAAGGGAAAAAAAAAAAAAGACATTGATAATCTATTTCTAGTTCTCATGAACCCTTTACAAGAGTACAATCCCATCACGTCAGAGTTCAAGTACACAAATAATAATATTAGTCAGAATATTCACTCCCAAAGCAATTTTAACACCATTCAAAATATAATCCTTCTATGCAATATACCTCATTTAACAGCCATTAGTGCCTTTTCCATCTCAGATCTCGTGTACCCAGTAATGATTTATTTCCACCCATTGTTTGAGCAGATTTCATTCTACCAATGGACCTGTACTAATCATGGGGAGTGCAATATGCAATGTGTGCTTGCCAGATATTTTTTAACTTTCGGCACCGCACAATTTACAACAGAAAGAACAAAAATTACAAATGTTCTCTTCACTCGCAAGAAAATAAACTGGAGCAAAAAAAAAAAAAAAAAAGCCAACCAACCCCTTGACCAATTTTGCATTTGAGAAGGAGAGTTCATTTCTTATATCTAAATGAAACCAGTCCCTTAATTATACCACAGTAGGTTTGATTACAGGCGACATTACACAAAAATCCATACATCTTGTTTGGCAATGTATCAAACTCAGGCACATTGTCAACGCAGCGTTAACTGTTTTGCTTTCCTGGGACTCCAGCCTTTGCTTTTCTGGGCCTCCAGCCTTTCCTTTCCTGGGACTCCAGCCTTTCCTTTCCTTTCCTGGGACTCCAGCCTTTCCTTTCCTGGGCCTCCAGCCTTTCCTTTCCTGGGAGTCCAGCCTTTCCTTTCCTGGGCCTCCAGCCTTTCCTTTCCTGGGCCTCCAGCCTTTCCTTTCCTGGGACTCCAGCCTTTCCTTTCCTGGGCCTCCAGCCTTCCTGGGCACCCTCATCTCCCACTGGGCCAAATCATAAGATCCGTGCTCTGCCCAGAGCAAGGGAAACTCCCACCCTGTCACAATAGACACGAAATAAAGATGCTTGACTCCAGTCAGAAGGCAGTAGAAATCAAAAGGTTTTATTTACAATTTATTCAGCCCTTTTATAACATGCTGTGGTAAGAAGGAACGTTATTGGTCTGACACCTCTCCCATTGGATGAGTAACAGAAATAGCAAACAACACCTGTTGTTATGGGAAAGGAATATTATTTACACAAGGTTGTTTTGGGAAAAAGAAAACTGTTGAAAAGTTTCCCTTGGGAAGAGTGAGCAATTCTCAGTCTCAGAAAATATCAAGTCCACAACCCAGCTCCAGCGCGTGGTTTGCTGGAGCAGAAACCACGGGAAAAAATGGTAACAAACACCCTGCCATTAACCAGTGGTGTGTAAACAGATAAGGAGTCAAAGTCTTGCAAATGAGTTGTTCATTATGAAATCTCCCCACAGCTTGGCTGAGTGGGCCTTGCAGCAGAGAGGAGAAGTTCTGGGTGCTTTATAAATAGGGAAGGCGCCGCGCGGCGTTCCCGTGACTCCTTCGCGGAGCGCGGCACCCGACAGATGACACAACTCCCTGTTTCCCCCGTGATAATTCCTCGTCTAAACTCCTAATTACACATCACTTCACATTCTGAGATATATAAATACTTTTTTTTTTTTTTTCAGATGTACACTGTGCTGCTAATGGTATGCATGGGAGAACGGGAATGTTCTTTGGCATGAGAGCTCGATAGCAAAAGTGAAAATCGTCTCTCCAAACTCTGTTTTAGAGAAGTGAAAGCCCCCAAACTACTGAGAAAAGTTGAGATGCTTTGCAGCAACCACGTGAAAAACCAGCTCTCAATGATTTTCTAGGTCCTGTGGTGCTGTGGGGGGCACGTTCATCAATCATAGTGTGGGGCAGTGGGAGCCCAATCACAAAAACCATGATGCTGAAGCCAAAAAATGGTTCAAAAATTGAGAGTTTTCACTCAGAAAAATCCAGTTTGTTTATTTGGAGACTTGGAACTATTAATGAAAATGAAGGAGCAACCAGCAGTAGAGACTGGAGATCTGATTTAACTCAGTCCTTAGTTGTATGGAAGTGAAACTGCATGGAAGTCAAGAGACACTCTTCACCAGGAACTGTTGTGCTGGGAGGCAATGGGTTCACACTAAGAGTGGGTTCAGATTCAAGATTCAATTTAGGAAAAAAATCTTCCCTGTGAGGGTGGTGATATGTGGGGAGGCCCTGGCACAGGGTGCCCAGAGAATCTGTGGCTGCCCCGTCCCTGGAAACGCCCCAGACTAGGCTGGAAAAGGCTTGGAGCACCCTGGGATGCTGGAAGGTGTCCCTGCCCATGAGCTTTAAAGTTCCTTTCAATCCAAACCATTCTGTGCTTCTATGAGGTCACTGAACCTCATCTGTACCAGGGGCACATGTCCCAGTTAAATGCACCCAACTCATAAAGAAACATCTATGGAAATATTTTAATTTTCTATCATTCATTAATGAATCCTCCTAAAAGAATTTTCTTGCTAATTAAGAAAATTAGTTTACTAATACTGGAAGAATTAGCTTACTAATACTTTTTATACCGTATTACTGTAATATTAATAATTAAACTCTGCTTAAAACTCCAAATGCTTTCCGTAACATCAAAAAGGCCTCATTTTCATCTCTAAATCCCCAAACTTTTTCCAGGTACTGCGATGGGTGCCATCTGTATGAGGATCTGGTATCTTTTCCCTCCCGAGATTGATAGGTACCACCATATGGTAGATGGGATGCTCAACTTTGCAACACCGAAGGCTTTTCTGGCGACTTTCCAGGAGCTTGAGGGCCACACCTAATTTGCATAGACATTTACATACAATTTTTATTTTAGATAAATGCACGCAGGATGGTTCGGTGAACTCGTGTGGCTTTCCCTTTGATAGATGTCCTGGCTTTTTTTTTTTTTGTTGTTGTTGTTTGAGTTTCTCAGCAATAAAAGAGCTGGAGTTGGATCCACCCCGTAATTAATATTATTTATTGGTGCCATTGCTGTGCTCAGGGTAAGGAAGCACAATCCCATCTTGAAGAGCCCCTCTAATTAGTCAAAGAAAGCTCTTTGACATACTCGATACCAGGTGATTAGAAAACATTCCAATTTCAAAATTTTCCATGATGGAATTGAGCTCGGGGTTTTTTTCAGAAAACAAATTTTCTGCTGCAAAAATTTTCATCATCTTTGCAACCAGTTGTAAGACAAGTGTGGGTATGAAAGACAAGTCTGGGTGTAAAAGACATGACAGAAAAAACAGGTATTTGCCCCTCTCTGTCTGTGGATTGGGAACCTCTGACCTCAACCTTAAAGAGGTTGTCTCTGAGGCCAAAAGATTTTGTGTTTGCCCAGCTGTGATGATTTAGTTGCCATTTTAGCCATGTTTTACCATTTATTTAATCCTTCCACTGGGCTCCAAAAAAAGGCTTATGGGTAACTGATCCTCCTCTTTCAACCTGAGCTGCTGAAAATCTCCCAGGAAGGACGTTGATATCTTCAATTTTCCTGTCTTGGGGGAGGTTGGGATTGGCACAGGTATTCCAAAGGTAACTCACGTCTCCCTGGTTGTATCTGATCCCATTGTAGAGCCCAGGTTTTCAGTAATTTCCTTCTCATGGGACAGTTCTTAGTAATAATATGACATTAGAAATAAAATCACCTTAAGAGTGAGAACAAATATCTCTAAGTAGAGGAAAATCAATGGAAGGAGCTGCTGAGGGAGAGGCTGGGCCCTTCAACTCACCATTGCTGAAGATGCAGCTCTCCACCCACTCCAACTCTCAAACTCAGTGAGAGTTTATTGGTGTTACATCTGAGCACAGGAATTCATCAGCAAAATTACTGTATTGATCCTGGTTTATATTTGAATGTGTAGTCTCATTCGATGTCATTTTTTTCAGGTCTAAGATAATGCTAAAGGACTTCATTTTGTTTGTGCTTTAATGAATTTTTTGTGAGCAGCAAACTTGCAGCAGTTCCTTGGGCAGGTAACTGGCTCTGAGAGATGCACAGAGTTTTCAAAACTTTCAGTTTTGAAAGTACCTCATTATTTGAATGGATTTATTATTTGCTGAAAAAACCCCAAAATTCCTGTGTTTGAGAATCTCAAACACTTGTTAGTCCCTCTGGGGGGAAAAAAAAATAAATTAAAGATGATGCATTTGGATGTGAAATTAAAGTTGTAGAAATGTTATACATGGCCACAGAAAATGGGAAAGTTGTAAAAATATTTGATGTGAGTTACCAGTGGTCCTTGGGTGCTCTAATCCCCAAACAGGTGGTATTTTGTTAGGATATGGATACAGCAACTGAGAGTTTGGCAGGAATTTTGGGAGGAATTCGGAAGCTGGAATTTTTTTGGAGGGATCTGATCAGAGGCCAGGCTCAGATTTATAGGCACAATCAAATCCTATGAGGGAAATTGAATTTCAAATGTGTTATCAAGAAAATTGGTGCGCTTAGAAATGGCCGGAGGAGAAGCTGAGGACAGGAGGAGTAAGAGATTTCAGTGTTTTGGACATGCCTCTAATTCTTTGGTATGAATAGCAATATGATTGATGCAGCAATAACTGCAGTGCTGTGGGGATTTGATACCCAGAGGGAATCAATTAGCTGGATTTTGGATATTGGAGCGTTATGACCTTTGCTTAGATCATAATGTTGACAAGTAGGAGCAAATGGAAGAATATGAGTCTTTTCTGATTGCAATTGACTGGAGATGTGGAGAGCAAGGTGGAGGTCCAGATTTGCAGGCAAATCTGATCTTTTGATCCCAAAAGGTGGTTGGAGTACAGGAAGTGAGCCTTGTCCACACCTCCCCTTGTGGGATGGTGCAGGAGGAAAAGCAAATTTAGGAGCAGCTCCTGACTTTGCACTCTTAAGTGGTCAAATTATATCCATCTTACACCTCCATTATGGATTTACAGGTGAGTGATGCAGGGTGACACCGAGTCAGGATTTATTGGGAATATTTATCCTGTTATCCAGTTGTGGTTTTATCCAAATTCCTTGCAGGGAGTTTTCAGAGGGAGCTGTTGGGAGTGGTTTTTGAATCTCTGATGAAATAACAGCCCCTGGTGCTGCTCACCTGTGGGCTGGGAGAAGACAAGGGAGTCTTGGTGGCTTTTCTGGGCTGGAGGTCTCAAAATGGAAAAAAAAAAAGGGGTTGTATTAGGTGTATTATGGTGATGGGCTGAGCCAAGTGAGCAGGGCAGCTGCCAATTAACAGGGTGGGGTTAATGAAACCGCAGCTGCTGTGGCCAGTGAATGTGGAAGGAGGAATCTTCAGGCAGGATTCTGCTGTTCAGCAGTGAAACTTGATGATCTTGGAGGTCTTTTCCAACCTTAATGATTCTGTAAGGAAAGGACAATGATGCGTTAGAGAACAGGGAGAAGTTGTAGATCTCAGGTGTGAGGAAGGCAGAGATTTTGGGTGTAGGTTGAAAAGCATTGGGATGGGTGAAAAACGTGCACGATAAGTATTTTTCATCCTTTCATCCTTTATTGAACTAAAGCGGAGAACTGGTAAAATCAGAGTTCTAAACGCTGGATTTCTCAAAAGATTGCAATTTGTCTTTTATACAGTTTTACATTGGGATGAGTAGAGTTGTAAGTTGTATTTCACAAATACGAAAACATTCTTATTTCTTTCCCTTCACAATCGTGCCAGGGTGATGATTTTCCTTTGACTGCTTTTCCCTGGCTGAGTTAGGACTGTGTGGTCAGGTACCCTTTTCCTCCCCTCAGACTAACCCTAAATTAGATAAAGACAGACATCTCTGGCCTTCACAGAAATATTTTCCTGCTGATCCTTGCATTTTCCATCTTCCACCTCACCTCCTGGTGAATATTCCCAGTCCTTCTCTATTTCTATGAGTCTTACTTTTTACTGGAGAAGCTCCATGTCTGAGGAATGAAGAATGACAGGTTTCATGGCAGTTTTTTTGGAGAGCCTGGAGATGGAGGATTAGATTTGTGTAAGCCATTTCCACACTCAGCGAGTTACAAGGAAAGAGACAGATTTAGTTGCATGACTAAGTTCCCTAAAACAAGAAATAGTTTTGGGAAAAGCAGTTAAGAAAATGCTCAAATAAATGGTACAAAGTCTCACAATTTAATTTAATCTCTGAAATGTTTGAGCTCCTGAATAATTTTTTTTTTTTAGCTTTCCTAATTTCTTTATTTTTGTTTACTTATTCTCCTATTACTACTTATCAGTATCCATAAAACTCACCTGATTGACTTTTCCTGCTCTTGGGCAAGAGTTTATTTCATTATTCCTTTTCATTTGATTCACTGGGATCTCCTGCCCAATGTTCCCCACTTTTAAACTCAACTTATTTGAGATACAGTAATTTATAAAAGAAATTACTAAAGAGTCTGGGTGAAATGCAACAAATGATATGCATATTCATATTTTTATTTTTTTATAATTCTTATTTGGGAACTTCCGTTGAGATTCTCCTGATTAGATTTATGGTGATATTTTATTTTTTTTTTACCGTGGTCAACATGCAAACCTTTAAGCAAAGAGTTAAGGAAAAAATGTTGCTTCCAGACTTATTTTGCTTGAACTTCCTAATAAGTCACTTGCAATATTATGTTAGGTATTTTAATGTATTTTAAGGTATCTCACTCCACTGAAAAAAAATTAAATATTTTAAATCTGCCTCTAAATTTGACTGAAAGTTTTAAATTAGGCTGATTAGACTGCTACCCCCTTTTTATCAAAGGACCCTTGTTTTTTGAGGTGCTCCACAAGAATTTAAACTTCATAACAGTGACTATTTCAGGAAGACCCTACAAAGGTGTTTTGAATTCAACAACCATCTCTTATTCTGGTGATACCAATTAAGGTTTATTTTTTCCTCCATGAGAAAGAGCAGTTTGGTTGTTTTGATTCTTTTCAACTCCTTTCCAGTGTATGCTTTGATGAGAATTATGAAAAGGAGAAGAATATATTTCCTTTAGGGTTTTTTTTTTTTAGGAAACAGTCTCTGTCCTTGCAAGGAATGAGAGTAGCAGTGTTTGTTACATTAATTCAGTTGGAACAATCATGCCACCTGCAGTCACGACTCTGCATGCTGTGTGTTCCTGAATGAAGTTGTCTTTTTTTGGCTTCCCAAAAACTCCAAAGTCACCCTGGGAAATTCCCCTTCCCTGAAATACATCAAATCTAAGGGAAAGGCTGTGTAAGGAAATAGAAGTGAGGAAAGAGATCCATGTGGAAAGGGCTGCATTCCATTTTTGAAAGTTACGTTTTTCAAGGGATTGTGTTTTGTTTTCTTTTTTTATCAATTGGAAATGAGAACCTGTACATCCAAAATATTTTGTTCTTAGGTGAGAAAAATGATCCAAGAAGTTTTCCATCCCTGGAAGTGTTCAGGGCCAGGTTTTATAGGGCTTGGTCTAGTGGAAGGTGTCCCCTGCCCATGGCAAGGGGCTGGAACTAGATGGGCTTGAAGGTCCTTCCAACACAAAACATTCTGTGAATTCCAGGCAACAAAATATCCAGGCCTGGAAAATGAACATGAAAAAGAAGAATGGAACAAAACCTCAAGGTGTAAGGCTTTGTTTGATTGCAGCTAAACGTTGCTGCTCATTAAAGTTGAATTCCTGGCAGCTGCACAGCACAGATAGAGTAAAAGTACAAAACAATTACAGAAGAACCAATAAAATAAAAAGCCCTTTTGAGCAATGACAGCATTCAATAATTGTGTCAATGCTGCTTTAAAAGTTTCAGCTTCTACAGCATCTCCAGTCCCAAAGTGTCTCATCTGCTTTCTAATTTTCCACAAGATGCTTTTAATATTTTGAGATTGATATTGAACCACAGGGGTCTAAAAGGTTTCAA